>NW_028227273.1:15385000-15830000 GCF_978045245.1 Mus caroli | reverse complement strand
GAACTGAAGGTTTAGAGGCTTATAAGCCACCATCTAGGTGCTGGGAATTAAAACCTTGTCCCCTATAAGAGCAGCCAGTGCTCTTCTCTTCAGCCCCAAGAATGAAATTTAAAATATTCTAGTATCTACATTAAGAGGTTAAAGTTGGAATTAATTTTTAACAAATATTTCACTTATAGCATAGTAAAAACTGTTTCAACACATACCCAGAGAAATATGAATGACATAATTTCATTTTTATAAAAATGTCTTTAAAAGTGATGCATTTTCCAGATGTGGTGGTACACGCTTTTAATCCCAGAGCTTGGTAGATGGAGGCCAGCCTGGTCTACATAATGCACTCCAGATCAGCCAAGGGCACACAGTGAGACATTGTCTCAAAAAACAAAAAACAAAATGAAAAAAAAAAATCCAAACGCCCCAAACCTGGTGTATACATTGCACTTGAAGCACACCTCAATTTTCTAACTACTTTTCAACTCTTAATAGTCACAAATGGCTCGTCGTCTCCTGTACTGGACAGTGCAGATCTAGAACAACTCAGTTGACTAGGTTCTTCCTGGAGACTAAGAAATGAAGAGAACTGGCTGACATCACGTCGTCTGCACATGGCAGCTGGAGGTCTTGCTCAGGCCTCACTGCCCGTTATAAAACAGCTCTACTGACAGTGCGTTTCTTTGCTGTCTCCAGCTTTTTAAATATTAAACTTTCTTCAGATAACAATCTCAAAATTGTTATGTTGTTGTTGTTATGTTGTTGTTTTGACATAGGGTTCTATTGTGGTAAATCTCCAACCCAATTATGCCTGGCAATGAAAACAAAAAACTCAGTTAATATGAATACATGCTGTGCGCCTAGATTGGGCAGATCTACGCTACACTACCATCTTCCACATCTATGAGACCCGTTAGAACTGGCGGTTTCTCCAGGCCGTGTGCTTCTGCTCTGCTCTTCTTCTTCTTCCTCCTCCTCTGCATCTGCTCCCTCTTCCATTTTCTCCTTCTTCTCTCCCTTCCCTCACCTTTTGCTCCACCTTCCCTTTTATCTGCCCAATCAGCTGCTCTTCTTTATTTTACAAATTAAGGTGGGAAGCAGGTTTACAGGAAATCACCTGAGTGCTGACTCATTCCTTGTTCGAAGACACTCCCAGGAGAATGGAATTAACATCAAATATAATTAGCTCCAGGGCTATCCACAACAGGGTTCCTCTGTGTAGTCCAGGCTGGCACTGAACTTGTAATTTTCATGCCTCTGCCTCCTCAGTGTTGGTACTCTGTATAGTTGTTATTAATTTTTTAAATTATGTGTGTGTGTGTATACCTTGGTGTATGTGTGGAGGACAATTTGCTAGAGTCAGTTCTCTTCTTACACCGTGTGGGTCCCAGAGATAGAACTCAGCTCTCCAAACTTGTTGGCAAGTGCTTATCCACTCAGCCCTTTCACCAGCCCAGAACTGTTATTTTTAAACCTCAGTTTTACAAAGCAATTATTCAGAAAACTTATCCGAAGTTACACCAGCTGTGTGACTTACCATGAAAGCATACTTTCAATTTTGTTTTTCAAACAAGCTGCCAAAATCTAGACATTTCAAGGGGACAATTTTAGAGTTGAGCCCTTTACGTCATATGACATAAACCTTCTCCTTTATTTATTTATTTATTTATTTATTTTTGAGACAGGGTTTCTCTGTGTAGCCCTGGCTGTCCTGGAACTCACTCTGTAGACCAGGCTGGCCTCGAACTCAGAAATCTGCCTGCCTCTGCCTCCCGAGTGCTGGGATTAAAGGCGTGCGCCACCATGCCCGGCTATTTTGAAGCTTTTAAAGTCACTAATCACAAATGTACCATGCTAAGTCTTAAACACATGCAATTGGAGCTAAGTACCTTTTATTTGATCACAGAACCACCACCAACCAGCACATTTGAATTCTTCATCTCTTCAGCAAGTTGCAGAAGGCACTAGCATTTCTGAAATGTGGCAAAACGACTTGAGACCATTGCTGATAGAACGATATCCCGGATCGCCTGGAAGCTATTCTGCTCGTCAGGTGAGAAAGAACAGAGTTCACACCTAAAGGTTTTAAACACTTTGCTTTCCCTTGAGGGATGAGATGGTGGCTTAAGTTCTGAGTCATGTATAACATTATCTCGTTACGCACTACCAGAGGTAACCAAGAAAGACATACACCTGAGAGTAAGTGTCTATTTTGTGTTGATTGCTACAAATTTACTGAAAATCAGTTTATGTTTATGTGTGACATCATTGCCTTGACTATAGCAGCAATAATTCAGGATACTAAGGCCCCGATCTTGGTCACTTCAAGGACACATTCCTAGCTTACTAACCATTTTTTTTTTTTGTGACCCCTAGAATCCAAACTTCAACAGCTTTTCACAGTGCTTGCTTAGCAGTTCCAGGGCAAGTGTGAGTCACTGAACTGTCAGCCTTTTTCCTCTTGAGGGAAATTGTTTTCTTGGCTGAGGCCAATGATTAGCTTCTGTCTACAGTTGAGCTTCTCAGACATCTACTTTGACCCACGGTAAAAACATGGTGGATTTTACAGACAAGGATGTTTAACAATGTATTTAGCTGCAATGAAAGTTTTTGGAAAACTGCTCATTGTTATTATCTGTAATTTATTTAGATATTGTAAGTTCTATTTTATTTCCAGGTTCATTGATTCTACCCCTGCTGTTTGGAGGACAGTGATGTAGAGGGAAGAATAAGCTATAAGCTGGGCTAGACTTTGAATTTCTTTGTCAGTCTGCCTGAGCAACACGAAATCTTACCTCTCAATGTCTGCTTTTTTTTTTTTTTTCAAACTAATCTCATTCAAGGGAGAGCTTGGGAAGGAATAGGACTGGCTTCTCAAAGCCTCTTCCTAAATATTCTACTTGCTCAACTTCCTAGACAAAAACGTTGGCAACTACTGCTGTGTCTAGAGAGACCTGCATGCTTGATCTATACAGCTCACAGCTCTTATTTTTCTACTGTGTAGCTCTGCCCCGAAAGTGTACCCTTTCTTGACAGATGTGTGTGTTGGCTTTTTTAGCCTCCTTCTTCCCATCTGAATAGCTCCTCAGATGAGGCTTGTTGTGGTGAGTTTAGCTAACTGCTCCGTGCTCCCGACAGGTCTCACATGTGCACCCACCTACGAGCTATCTGGATTTGCGAATGGAACACACATACACACACACACACACACACACACACACACACACACACACACTCACCCCAGTTAATTTTAAAAGCCTTGACTAGCTTAATGACTGAGCAGTTCTAATCCTTCCTTCCCACTGCTAGCAAACACTCCTCTCCTGTACTCCTGAGTTAACAACTTTTAAAGTCTATATTTCATCTCTGCTACCCCAACTCATTTGGGGAAGTGGGTCATGTGACCACTTTCCATTATTTTCATATGTCAGTGGGCCTTTGGGTCTGGTCTTCTTCCCCATCATGGTGATTTCTGCCCTTTCCTCTCTTCCAATTTCTAGTCTGGGCAAATCTAAATGTCTGTTTTCAGTCCATTTGCCCAGGCATTGGCTGTTGGCTCTTTATTGATTGATCAAAAACCAGTTGGGGACAAGGACCTTCAGTATTTGGACACACAGATTTCTGATTTGAGGGGCTAGGTTAATTCAAAGCATTAGAACCAATCCCCAACAAAGCTCTAACAAACTTGGTTATTTTAGCCTTCAGAAACATTGAGGAATGGTGATGAGGAGGAGAGGAAGGAAGAAGAGGAAGGGGAGGAGCAGGGAGGGGGAGGAGGAAAAGGGGAAGGATGATGGTGGTGGCCAACTTCCATCCTTTTCTAGCTCCCTTCCTTCTTTTCTTTCTTTTTATTCATATAAGTTTTTTGATAAACAGTATCACTCTACAATCCAGGCTGGCCTAGAACTTACCATGTAGCCCAAGGTAGCCTTAAACTTGAGGTACTCCTTCTGTTTGATTCTCTCAGGATGTAGGATTGCAGTTGTGAATTACCATGCCTGGATATCCATCCTGGACGGTCAACTTTCGGACAGCACATAATAGCACACTTAGTTTCCACAACAATGCTACATTCCTATCCCAATATACTTATTTAAAAAAGGTCCAAGGCTTAGTTATCTGAATTAATTTATTTGCAGTTATGTGTGTTATAGCAATTTGAACTCAGATCTACTTGATTTTCTAATCACTAGAGATTTGAGGGAAATTAGATCAAGGATAAATGAAGCTAATAGCTTCAGCTCTGCATCTTCCCATGGCACACTGGAGAGTGAGGTACACAACATGTATCTCACAGTTTTCCCAAGGCCCCATGTTCTAAGAATTTTCTTGAAAGTTCCAGAATGTTTGCTTCTCAAAGTCCTCAGCTCACCTGGAAACTATCCGGGTCTATGATACTTGATCCAACCTTTCCCATTTTCTCACTCTGTTGGCTCAGAAGGCTATTTACATGCAGATACACATATGCATACATGAGGCCCAAGTTCCTTATTCCTAAAAGGCCATAAACATAGTGAACATTGATGAAACTTTGTCTTCTATGGACATATAGCATAATCAGTATGCATAGGTATTGTTATGATTTAAAAGATATACATTCAGTGGCTGGCGAAGTGGCTCAACAGTCAAGAGAGCATATTGCTCTTGCAGAGGACCACAGTCTGGTTCCTAGCACCCATACTGAGTGGTTCACAACTGCTTGTAACTCTAGCTCTAGAGAAACTCAACACCTCTGGCCTCACAGGCACACACTCATACACAGACGCAAGCATACACAAAATAAAAAAAAATTTTAATGTTAGAAGATAAATATCCACATAATGACCAAGTCTACAATAGCATTGACCACTGTCTTGAAGGGGTAGAAGCAAAGGAGAAATGTATTGACAGTATTTTAGAATGTGTTAGGCCCTAGGCAGGACTGACTGTATGTGGCCTGACTGATGTGGTAGTAGATGATAACAGGATAATCATGTTAGAAATTTTATTTAACCCTGGCCCTTATGGGAGAGCTGGCCCTGCCCCTCCCCAACAACCCTTGGTTGTCTTCAGTTATGGCTTCTGGGGAGGGAGACAGGCAGAGAAAGACTCATCCTCCCCTGGGATGCTGGTCATTAGGAATCTGACCCTATCCTGGTGAGTATATGGCTAACACAAAATGGACGTGCTTTTTCCTCTTTTTGATGGGAGAACCGCTGAGGAGGGGGTTGGGCATGGGAAGGCTTGGAGGTGAGTGTTATCTGGGTGTGTGATGTGATATTTCCGAATAATCAATTAAAAAATAAATAATACAAAAGAAATTTTACCTAAGAGATTCAGTCTTCTTATTTTTAATAAGAAAATTGCTATCACTGATCTAGAATGATGTCCCTTAAGTTGTGGAAGAGAAAGGCTTCTTCATTTGAAAATGAAAAAGAGACAATAATTATGAGGGGACCATACTCAGGGTTTTACATCGATGTAAAACTCAAGTAGGATCACAGCCTTTCATTCAGAGCCAAATTTAAGCAGCCCCAATAACAAAAATTGTTCCCCTTAGGCCTCTTGGGAACTAGGTCAGGTGCTCTGTAGTTCACAGAGACACACAGTCATGACTTACAAAGACTCTCAGCTCTAGAATCCTGAGGACTTGACCCAAAGTCAATTTGTAGGTTGACTCTTGCAGTCACAGGAGAGACACATATCTCTATGAGTTCTTTTGGAGAGAAAGTATTTTTGGACAGATGTGTCTTAAAATTTACACTTATGACCCTTGATCAACAAGGCCCAAAGGGACTATTGAATTTAAATTTTAATCTAAAGAAATAACTTATTTATATATAAAAAAATAAATTGAAGACATTCAATTGTGGGCATTTCAGTGATTTCCAGTGTAGACATAGAAAGTAAACTGAGTCACAAGGATGGCAAATTTTCATGAGGGACAATCAAGATCCTTTTCTAGGAGAGACAAGCTGGAGGAATCAGGGATGCACAGAGTGTGGAAAGTCAAAACTGAATTTCTGTGAAAGGTAGGTAGGTATTGTTATTGCTGGTGGACAGTCACCAGTGGAGAACCCTGTGTGGAGTATGGTCAGCTTGGATCCCCAGAGCCTTGTGCAGGGGAAAGTCTAGAAAAGCGTTAACTGGGAAGAGTGGCAGGGCCAGGACCCTCACAACAGTGCATTTGCAGACTTAGTTGCACACACTGGATAGTCTCCTTCCCCAGAACAATCCTGATCTGCTGCTGACAGCACCATTTCTCAGATACTCAGAATTAGAATTTACGCATAACTCCATCACACCTAGGACCAAATACTAACGTTACCCCAGAATAGCTTCCTCTACTGCCTCACCCAGAATCAGAATGCCAAATGGTAGTCTCTCTAGCCTGACCCCTCATCACGCCTGGAGGGCCCAACCTTTGATCCCTCGGAGTCAAGCGTGAACCGCTGCTTAGACTTTAGAAATATTGTGATAAAAAGCAGTGGTTTGGGGAATCTCCTTCAGAGGCTTCTGGTGGAGACGTGGAGCCTAAATAAATCTGAAAGCTGAAGACACCACTGAGTATTAGTGTCCTATTTCATCCTGGTTACTAAGATAAATGAAAATATTTATTTTGTATACCAAAAGGTTACTTCAGAGACAGCTGTTTGGGGCTCTTGGTGATATCTTTCGTGGAAGTCCGTATGCATAGGAATGTTTGGAGTCATTGCCCAGGGTGGGGGAATTGAGTTGAGGAATGAGGTTCTGGGTGAAACTTCTGCACAATGCTAGCAGATAGCCTTCAACAGCTCCTTTAAAATCTCAGTGCATCTCCCTGGCTACCATCAGTGGTAAGAAGCCATTTTATGGAGCGGTTTGTCATCTGGACTCCAGATGTGCTGGAGTTAAACAAAGTCTAGGGATAACTCACTTTTTATCTTCTTTAGAAAACCTCGTCGTAGACGCACAGCGATCTCCCTCAATAGTGAAACAATGAACGATCTGTATCATGTGATTTTATGTGTCCTCATCACATTAACTCCCATTTTCTGCTACAGTCAATTCAAGTTCCCTGCGTTAGAATACTGTGAACAAAAGCACAGTATAGGACTTGTGGGGAATAACAAAATAAGGGAGCTATGAGAGCTGGTTGTGGAAAGGCTCTAAGCATTTCTTTTGATGAATAGAAAAAGACAGCATGTCTGTAGAGCAGCAGCTGAAAAGCAAGGTAAGGGATGCAGAGCGCTGTCTGGGTTAAAGTCTACCAGCCACACACACCAAAGGGATCTGTCTATTTGGCTTTCCCATGGTCGATGGTGTGCCGCAGAGCCTCCACCCACTCTCTGTAAGTTTCCCCTCTCCTTGGAAGCTTCCTGCTGGAATCTGTGCAAAGCTCTCTGGGCCTGTGTGTCATGTTACATCAGCAGGCTGTAGGCCACACAAGACTTGGCCAGAATAGAAAATCCTGTATTTCTTTGGGAGGAACAAAACCCTCCCATTTGTTTCCAGCCATTGTGAGTTATTTGTTCATTTATCTCAAGGTCCCTCCTGTCTAGATGTTAATGGTGGGACAAACTGTCAGTGATTCTAATGGCTCATTTGTGGTCTGAGGTTTAGGAATGTGTTTTAATAAGGCACCTTACAAAGATGGAAACAACACTGGAGGGAAACAAAGAAATGGAGTGAGAAACAAGTCCAAGGAAAAATAAGGACAGGAGAAAAAGAGCAGAGTGAGACAGCGGCAAGCTCATTCCAAACTTCTCAGGTCACACATTTTACATCCCTAAAGAAGACACTGTCAGTCTCTGTCATGGTGGGCCTTTCTTCCCGATTCCTGCTACTGTCCCCGTGCTGCCTAGAAGGTCCAAATTGTCCTTGAGGCAGTGCTGAGAGATTTCTCTGAGCTACAGATCTGGACCTACCTTGGATACAAAAAGAAAGCTGGGATGAGAGCTGCTTATTGATTCTTACTGTGGGTAGGGTCTGACCGTATACCCATCTATCCGTTGCTATGGGGACTTTCCCCACAGCCCTCAGCAGGTGGGTGCTCATATGTTCCCCCTAATACTCAGGAAGCATTTCAGGGCTCGGAGAGCGTTCTGTGCACTCGGCACGCGTGCACACACGCCCACAGCTGCCTTTGGGATTCTTTGAAAGCTTGGAGTGGAGGTTTATAGATCTGCTATGCTTACTTTCTCAAAGAGAGCACCCCGGCTTGTTACAAATGTTAGAAGTAGTCTTTACGGGCGCTGAGCTGAACTCGCTCCCTGAGCTGTAGATGTGCCCACGACAGATTGTTAAGTGGACAAAGCAAGGGTAGAGTATTAATTAAAGTAGGCTGCTTTCCCTGCAAAAGAACAACACTCCTCTTTCAAATATACGTGCTCGTATGCTGGTGAGGTTTGCGCAATCAAAGAGAAGTCTGTAAGAAAGATCCCCGTCAGGTTGCTAGTGTCGGTAAATATTGACAACTGAATGGGATGAATAAGTAGGCGAAAGGTTAGGAGCGAGGGAGACTAGTCTCTCCTTTCAATGAGAAACTGCTATTAACCAAAAATAACAACTAGTAGTAACGTTATGACTATCAGTAAACATGCAAGGCATGTCTGCCATTAATCCTAGTGCCTGGAATGAGGAGGAAGGAGGGTTACCATAAATTCTGTGCTAGCCTGGGGCCTGATCATATCACCATTTTTCAGTCCAGCCTGGCCTGAATGTTGTTCCAACAGCAGCAAAAGAAGGCATCACATTCGAGATGTAGAGACACAGCTAACCAATGAAAACCAGTTTTTTGTTTGTTTGTTTGTTTGTTTTTTGCTCAGCACATCATGCATCGAATTCAGAGACTTCAGGCTGAGTGGGTTGTGGAGGTTGACACCTTCCTGAGCAGGACTCCCTATGGCTATCGGTCCTTCTCAAATATCATCAGCACTCTTAATCCGGAAGCGAAACGACACCTGGTCCTCGCCTGCCACTACGACTCCAAATATTTTCCTCGATGGGACAGCAGAGTGTTTGTGGGAGCCACGGATTCAGCTGTGCCATGTGCAATGATGTTGGAACTTGCCCGTGCCTTAGACAAGAAACTCCATTCCTTGAAGGTATCTGCTCTCTTCTTGTTGACTCCTAGGGTAAAACAACAAACAAGCAAACAAACAAACAAAGACAGCGTCAACTCCATGAATTTGGGAATCCTTGGAGTGGGGAGGTCATTTGGAAATCAAAACTTTGGGGTGCACTTCAAAATAATTTGTTAAAAAATATGAAATGGTACATATGCAGCTAGAGTCAAGAGCTCCGGGGTACTGGTTAGTTCATAATGTTGTTGCACCTACAGGGTTGCGGATCTCTTTAGCTCCTTGGATACTTTCTCTAGCTCCTCCATTGGGGGCCCTGTGATCCATCCAATAGCTGACTATGAGCATCCACTTTTGTGTTTGCTAGGCCCCAGCATAGCCTCACAAGAGACAGTTATATCAGGGTCCTTTCAGCAAAATCTTGCTAGTGTATGCAATGGTGTCATCACTGGAAAGAGAGGCCTATTGGACACGCAAACTTTATATGCCCCAGTACAGGGGAACGCCAGGGCCAAAAAGTGGGAGTGGGTGGGGGAGGGTATGGGGGACTTTTGGGATAGCATTGGAAATGTAATTGAGGAAAATACGTAATAAGTATATATATAAAAAATATGAAATGGAAGAAGTATTATTTGGAAGAGCACATGATTTAAAGTCTCTACCATGGGCAATAATTCACAGCTAGATGAGGGCAGGTTCATTAATTGATGATATATATTCAGACCTGGTTATATATTAAATTGGGCAGAACTTTTTTTTTTTTTTTTGCAAATAATGAAATAAGAGGAAAGCTGGTGCTGGCATATGTGTGTGGATTATGTTTTCTATCAAGTCATGCTTATTTCTTGTTTACACAGCTGAGAAACATCATCATCTCCTGCTGGGAGAGAGGTGGGCTCTGGAGTTGGGGGGGTGCGTTATGGGAGATCTCCTGTGTGTGTGTGGGGGGGAATTCAGATATACCAAGATGAAAAGCAGAAGTGTGATATGGTTGTATCTGTGAATCAGGGCTTGTAGCAGAGCTTCTGTTATGCCTGCAGCTCAGAATGCGTTTGGGACTCTCAGGTTTGATTTCTGTCTCTGTGTTCTTAAGGGTGCACAGGGTAGGGTGGGGGTAAGTGGGAGAGAAATGCTAGCCTAGATGAGGACATTTTATTCTGATACTGCTCATAACCAAGTAAACATGACAAAGTGAATACAAAAACTTGGTTCATAGGCAACAAATGCCTCCCCACTAGCCGGGCCTTTAGTTTTTGATACAATGAGTGTAAAGAAATGAAGGGTTTATCTTGTAATGGAAGTAATAGAGATATGTGCTTCTGTTTTTGCTGGATATGCTGAATTTGAAGAAAGCAAGGATTGTTTATACCCCCTTAATATCCTTTTCACAGCTGTGTTGTTTTTCTGAGCCTTCTGGAATGGCTTTGTTTCAGGCCCTGCCCTGCTTTGAACTGGTAACCATTCCTGAGGGAATTCACAAGCCGGCATGCCCTTTTGGTGTTTTATACTTAACGTTCCTAACAGAAAGACATGGGATGAGCGAGGCGAGACTTAAAGACACATTTCTGCTTGTCACAAATAAATGTACTGCTCCAAATGAGACAGCACAGCCACAGAGTAAGAGGTGGAACCAGACTGCTTGGTACCAAAGCATTCTGCGCATGCCCAAGCAGAGAGAGGCCTTCTGACCAAGCCCAGCCAGAGACCTTTTGTCCATGTCCAAGGTAGAGACAATAAGAGGTAGTTTTCATTTCCTTCAGGCGTAAGGCCTCACGGATCTCACTGGAAAGTCAGCAGTCAGATGACACCTAAAGGTAGCGAAATGACTTACATTCATTCATTCAGTCCGTTCTCAGCATTAATTTACTTAGACCCTTGTGAATACTGATTCAAAGTCCCTTGTGGCAAGCTGCTCTTTTGTTTCTTTTTACAGCTGGCAGGAAAATAATCATGGTCTGCAACTTTTATTAATTTTAGCTTTATACCTGGACACCAGGAGGATCTTCGCGGCCTGGCAGTTTTAGTATTTTTCTTTTCAGTGATTGGGTTGAAGCCAAGGCCTCCTGCATGTAGGTAAATGTTGTATTGCTGTCTTACAACCCCAGTCATCCATATATATATATATATATATATATAGCAACATATATATATATATATATAGCAACATATATATATGGATATATATATATATGTTGGTTAGGCTGAGCCGGGCATGGTGGCGCATGCCTTTAATCCCAGCACTCGGGAGGCAGAGGCCGGACGTATTTCTGAGTTCGAGACCAGCCTGGTCTACAAAGTGAGTTCCAGGACAGCCAAGACTATACAGAGAAACCCTGTCTCAAAAAACAAAACAAAAACAAAGTTAGTTAGGCTGGCCTCTTGGTAGTCTAATAAAGCTTTGAACTTGCAATCTTCCTTTAGCCTTCTAAGTAGCTGGGATTACAGGAATGTGCCACCAAGATGGCTTTGAAGGTTTAGGTGATGATATTATAAAGACTCAGCTATTATGGAATCCAAAGTATCAAATTTCGTAATCTATTCGGGAGGCATTCAAGGCTAGCCTAATTTAGATTAGAGTTTCAAGCCAGCCAGGGATACAAAACAAAACAATCCACAAAGAGACAAACTGTTCAAATCCCTATTTTCTCTTTTATCTGGTACCACTCTAAAGCAACAGGGAAACTCTGTCTTTGAAGAAACTAGTGGATGTGTGTTAGTGGGAAACACAATATGGAGACAAGTGGATGTCACAGCAAAGTGGAGAGAAGTCATAAGTCTTGGTTAAATGGGAATCCTTCAGAAGGTACAGGATACTCTCCTGGCAATATCCTAAGGGGAGGTAGTTAGAGGATTGACACATTAGGAAGGCAGAAGTGAGGCGGGGTGTGTGTGTGTGTGTATACACAGATGTGTATAAGAAACGTATGGATGTATAGATTTTGAATCCATGCCAGGCAGGGAGGTGAGCATTCTGCTGGCTCTCAGGAAATTCTAAAAGAAATTAAACAGAGGGTATTTTGGACTTGGGAGGACAAGCTATAAAGAAGGGCGACGAGGAACCCTAGGGAGATCAAGGAGATTAGGTAAATATCATGTTGGACAGTGGGGTCTTCAGGCTTTCTTCCATTCCTAGCACCAGAAAGCCAATAGCAGACACTGGGCTGGAGAATCTGTCTCCAGAGAATGCAGATGCCACAGACAAGGATGCCAAGGGAGACATTTGGCAATCTTAAATGAGAACACTGAATAGACACCAGATTGCTCTAAAGTGACTACGTTAGAGCCGACCAATTTGTGTCTCCAGCGAACATTTTAGTACCTTGTTCTTCAGTACAAACAAATACCTGGCGTGGTCAGCTATTGGAGTATAGTTTCCATTGTGGAAGAAAAACTAATTATGCAAATTGAAACATGAAGTTGGAGGGGTAGGGTAGATACTGCCAGGGCAGCAGAAGATAGCTTGATGCTATTTAAAAATCCTTAGAGATGAGAGAACTTGTATTCATAAAATAAAGCAGTCTTCAATCACAGAGTAATCTCATCATAGCAAAGAGCTCTTGGAAATTTGAAATTAAAAGTACAATTTTCAAGAAAGACACTAAGAACACTGGACTCTGAAGTAGGTAACATATCCTTTTTAGAAAGAAATAAAAAACAAAATAAAATGATTTTTTTTCATGGGATCATTCCAGGTCATATAAAAAGCTGTAAGAATGAAAGTGGTGCTGGACTTAGTAGAAATCCTGGAAGCTAGAAAACAATGAGGTTGGGCCTGCAACATTGTGGCATGTGTTATATACATGCATGCTCAGATGTTAGTTTGCCAACTGATGTGTTGGTCTGGAGATCAGATGTGAGAACACACACACACACACACACACACACACACACACTATTCAGAATAGGTATCCAAGGATAGATGCCAGCAGAGATGAGAAAAAAATTAGGGATCAAGCCCTAGTGCTCTTTGATATTAAGAGGGAGGAGACATGAAGGAATCTGAATTTTCTTCTTCCATTCCCTCTCACAGCGAGTATTTCACACTCTTCCTCTCCCTAACCTGCAGTTCCTTACCTTGCCCATCCTCACTCCCAAGGAATAGCCTTGACTTCTTCTTGCCAGTCTCATTAGCTGCTAAGCTACACATGCATTGAATTCCATCTCCTGAATGAGGGAGGCAGAACGTGTTGTTCTAGGAGGCAAATGGAAGGGTTTTACCCAGGACAGAGCATCGGTTATGCTGGATGCTGTCAGCAAGTCAGGGATGATAGAGACTGAGAGGTGACCTTTGGATTTATTGATGTGTAGGTCATAGGTGTGCTTGACACCTATGTTTCAGTAGATGGAGGAGATGAAGCCTGAAGGATAGGCATAAGAACAGACCTCCTAGAAAGCCTGGGGGAAGTTAAGATAGGCGTTCCAGCGATGTACCTAAAATTGACAAAACTGGTAGACTAGGTGTTGTTAATATATATATTACTATAGTTTACATAACTGTTATAACTATGTTCAATGTATATCTAAGAGAAAAGGCCTTTTTATTGGACAAAAAGGGTGAGATGTTGTGGATTTGATTTAATGCTCACATTATGGGTTCCCAAATTACACAGGAATTTGAATGTCTACGGCCAATGGCTGGGCCGGGAGACAGAGGCGGGACTTTGAGGTTCCCTGGGCAAGGAACTTGAGGGAGGAAGAGAATCACCACTGTTGAGGATGGAGAAGGTCCCCACTTGAGAAGTGTAAGACAGAAAGACAGAGACACTGCCAACATGTAAGAGTCAGAGATCATGGCCCAGGAGGACTACAGGCCTGGGTCCATGGCAGCCAGGACAGAATATAACATAGGTTTTAGCAAGTGGTAATTCAGGAATATTGGAGGGGAGAGTGTGTTAGCTGTGGGGAGGTTTGGAAGTGCCAGCATTGAGCTGTTTAAGACATATTAAAATAAAAGGTTGTTGTGGTGTGTGTGTGTGTCTTTCATTTGCAATTCCACAACATTAGGGTGGTAGGGAGAAGTGTGTGCACACCCGCTGGGGAGTTTAGAGAGAATTAATTTATTACCACTTCAGGAGGACATGATTTATTTGGTAGAGCAATGGCCTTGCATGGTTCAGGCTTCTGGTTCAACACCGAGAATTTTCAAAAATGGAACTGAAGAATAAGACTGAGGAACACTGCATGTATAAAATCCTTCCAGTGAGTTAACAAAGATAGCAAACCCATAGAACTATCGCGCAGTAACAGAACACCTGATGTGGAAAAAATGGCGTTTGCCAAAGCAATGCCCTTGAGCAGACAAGAGGAGATGGAATTTAGTGCATATGTGGGGAGACTGGCATCTAAGGAGACTGGCAAGAAGAAATCAAGGGCATCAGTTGGGAGTGCGGATGGGTGGGCTGGGGAGCTGCAGGCTAGGGAAAGGGAAAGTGTGGAAGTCAATCAACAAACCCAGAAAATATAGCACAACTGTGTTCTGTGTGTATACAGCACACCACAGAAAGGCTGTATTTAAATCTGTGCTTGTGGATTTTAAGTTAGCAAATGGCATGGTGGTTTGTTTTTTTTTTTTTTCCTAGCCGGGTTCAGCATCTTGAGAATAGTCACAGAATAGGTAGAGAATGGCCCTCCATGTTATTATTATTTTGTGCCATGAAAGTGTGATTATGAAGAGAGGCCAAGGAGCTGACAGTGTACTTAGGGGAAGGACCAGAGGGATTGCCAGAAATTGGTCAAAACCAGAGTAAACAGGGTCATTATAGGAGTGTAGCTGCGAAGAGGTGAGATTAAGTGGACTTGGAAGATTTGAACACCTAAAAGACTATCCGTACCGGAGAGTCATAGCCCGATTAAAAACTGTAAAGCTTTCCAGTTTTCTCAAATACTGTCTCTCACAAAGCCTTGCTTGATGTCCCAAGGGCTCCATCAGTCAGTCATTCCTCCCAGCCTTCAATGGATGCAAGCTTCACACTTGAGTCCCTTGGCATATTACAAACCACACTTATGTATTTGTTCTTTTTCTCCTAACTTGCCAAATGTATAGGATCTCTTAAGAGAAACACTATAATTATTCTGTTTGTGTCCCTACATTGTTCCCAGGGCAGACTCTTGAACTTAGGTCCAATAATGAATTTCCGAGTCCGGTAAGGTGAGGAGAAGGTACCCAGTTGTTTTAGGTTGGGTTCCCGGGAAGCACATTGGGAGGTGGAACATCACCTGTCCCATTCAGGTCAGTGAGTAGGGAGTGGCCTTGGATCAACTCTGGCTGCAGGGAGAGGGATGAGAGGATTAGGAGGAGTGAGCCATGAAGCTGCAGTGCAGGTTTTACAGCAGCCTCAGCTAACTCTGGAGAGCTGTGGAAGTGGTGGCCTATGGAGAGGCTCAGGTGTCTGACTAGGTAGTCATGGGAGGTTCATCCCAGGAGAGGCTACAGCTGGGGCAACCCATCCGCCTGAGGGAGAATTCAGTGGCAGGTCACAGTGCTCGTCACAGCAGTCCTACAGTGTAACAGCTTGCTAGGGAGTACATGCAAGGCCTTTTGTTTTGGAAGGAATATGATGGTGTTTGGGTTGGAACTGGTGTCAAGTAATGTCTGGCACATCTTCCTTTGCTTGGACCTCTTTGCTTCATGGAACATCTGCCTTTTCGCCCAGTTACTAGGAAAGAATGTGAATTTTTAATTGACTGGAGCCTATTTGCTCTTTGTTTCCACTGATGATCATCATGAACCCATCTTGAAGATATACTCTTCATAGATCTCTCTGGAGACAATCCCAGGTCAATATGTCCTGTGATTGGTTGAAGTTAGTTTCCATTGGTTTTGTTTTATTTTTCAAATTGTTCTTTGTTTTTTACCAGGATGTCTCTGGTTCCAAGCCAGATCTCTCACTCCAGCTAATTTTCTTTGATGGTGAAGAGGCTTTTCATCACTGGTCTCCTCAAGATTCTCTGTATGGGTCTCGGCACTTAGCTCAGAAGATGGCATCAAGCCCTCACCCTCCTGGATCAAGAGGCACAAACCAACTGGATGGCATGGTTAGTCTGAGTAATTACCTTGGCTCTGTAGCTCAGTCCCTGTCTCCAGAGGCAAGGCTGCTAAGACCAAGTAAAGACCTAAACGTGCCTCGAAATTCTCAGAGCACTGTTTATTGTAGAACATTCCTTGGCAAGCACTGGGGTTTTGAGGAATCCCAGACCTAAAAAGAATGGTTCTGTGTTAGAAGCTGTGTTTGGCTGAGCTTAATTAAAATGATGTGACAATCAGATTAAGAAGTCATTAGATTCAGTATGGTTTAGTGAGAGTACTGCCCCTTCCCAAGCCCCCAACACTGGGTAGTGTGGAGAGAAAGAGACTTTTTTTTAAGGCAGAGGAGGCTGGGAACCCCAGGACAGGGAGGAAAGAGGAATTCCCCATGTGTTTAAAGCAGTATACTGACTGCAGTATACTGATGTTTAATTTTATGTGGTAGGTTGATGTAGCATTTATGATGTGAGGGTAGAGACATTTTGAAGATGTCTTAAAATTCTGCTGTTAGTAAATAGTGGTTTCAGCATCCGACCTCCATAGGTCCTCCTGTGGCCTACCAGTAAATTCCCTTCTGTGACTCTCTTCCGATACTGGATCTTCACTCTGTCACCAAGTCCACACCACTCCCAGTTTAGAACCTTATGCTACCCTCGGGAAGTCATTTGTCTCTGACACTCTTCCTAAACCCTCAGCCCTGCCTTCACACATTCCCGCTCTTTGTCGCCCTATGAATCAAATGAGCAACTGGTGTCCTCTAGATTCCCTAATGCTCCTTATGTGAGCATGACTTTCTCTTGTTTGCGGACAGCTCACGATGAGTCAAAGACATGTGGTCATCATTTCACTCATTCACTCATGCCTGAGCGGCTCAGAGGGGCTTGGACAAATGAGAAGGGATGCAGATAATTAGCAGTTACTTATCAGTCCAGATATACGATCCGCAGTGATGGAAAGGCTCATCTATTTCTCAAACAGAGACTTATCCAATCTCATGAATATGTTCCTATTTCAAACAAGCATTTTTTCCCAAAATGAATGAATATGTATATCAGTTATACATACATGTACGTATATATCATTCATGTATACCATATCTCTGGAATCTTGAAACCTGATAACATTTATCCAGTATACACCAGGCTTCAGAGTCGGCAGTTACCCACACAGTATGTATTCTGCTTACTTTGCTAAGTCAGGAGGCCTTTATCTAGGTGGGGGTCTTCAGGAATAGAGTTCTCAAGCCTGCTGATGCTTTGTGGCTAAACTAAGCTAAGAGAAATTGGTTTAGTTGGGAAGGTTATAACCAGGAGACTTTAGAGAGCAGCTGGACTGAACTCCTTGTTTGTTACTGAAGGAAATGGCGCTCCAGTAGCACGATGCATATAGTTTCCTTTAAAGGAATGTTTCCTTACACGCTGTGTGAGTTATAGCTTATGCTCCCAAGCTCACCAATCATTACAGATTAAAGTTAAAAATGCCTAATTACAACGGCATAGATTAGACAGGTTTGAACTCCCACGTGGACATACAGCAAATGTGTTCTTTTCTCAAACTGTAAAATATGCATCAAATCTCCCTTTCTAGTTTATCCTTAGTTATGCTCCTTTGATGCATAAAAAAAAAAAAAACCCATTTATCCACGTTATGTAAGCAAGGTCTACAATGTTCTCTAAGATGGTTAGCAAACAATGTCACGAAACCCCTTTTCATTTAAAAAGCTCTCTGTGTGATTCTCGCTTGTTAAAATGTGTTTAGCTTTGACTGGTTTTCTTGATGGGTCTGAAACATGCCTGGGTGACGATGACAAAGCAATATTTTTCTCTCTTAGGATCTGTTGGTCTTACTAGATTTAATTGGAGCAGCAAATCCAACATTCCCTAATTTTTTCCCCAAGACTACCAGATGGTTTAATAGACTTCAAGCAATTGGTAAGCATCCCAGTTACTAAAGAGCAAAAGGTTGTTTCTTCCTGCTGGCAAGCACTATACCTGCAAACTCACAATTGATGGTTTAAATGTACGATTTAAATAGTTAACATACCTTGCTGGCATTTGTCTTCCCCTACCAATTCGTTTATTATTCCTAATTCTTCAGCAGGCCCAGTTTAGTTTCTTAGGTGGAATTCTATTTTGAAATGCAGATGTCAAAACAATACATGTATATATTTTTAGAAATGATGCCAAAAGGTACTCTGGAATTTCATTTCATTTTTCCATCTCAAATTTGTCTGCTTCTATTTTCTCCCTTGGCCTTTCTCCCCCAAGGACTCTGCGGGCTTCCCTTATTTCCTTTTCTGAAATGCACACATCAACAGATTGTACCTTACTGTGATTAAAACTGATTGCACTGCCCTCGTTTGTGGAATTTACATTTTTAACTATTTAATTGTATAAGAAAAATGTACATGATGGTTAAGGAAATATAAGTATTGATAGATAAGAATATTATATTTTGTGGTAGTTGGGGCTTTCTCGGTGTTCTTAAAATCCCATTACACTTGTTTCCTACTTGATACAGTTTTACCCTAGAAATTTAACAATCACAAAAATGACCAGCTATCCTGGGCATTATTTCCTTGTTTTGTCATCTGATGCTATTTTACCATTTTGTATCAAGCAGCACATGGGTTATATACACGACTTATGTGCTACAAGACAACAGGAGTGATGGACTGTGTAGGCCATTGGTTCTCAAACTTCAGGACAGTTTAGAATCCCCTGAGTTCATGCTAATGCGTGGATTACCGGCCGGTACCCTGAGTTTCTGATTCATTAAGCCAGAGGTAGTACCAGCTGATTTGCATCTCGGCGTTATTCTCAGGTGATACTGAAGCTACTGATGAGGAACTGCATCCTGAGAATCACTGATAGAGGTCACAGTAGTCTTTCCCCCACAGAGTGGCCAGTTGATATACTTCATCCTACTCTGTTGGCATATTCCGCTTTAAGCCCCCCACATCTCTACATGGGCATTCGCCACACACCACCTGGATCTATGAACATCTGCATCTGAGTTTCCCAACACCTTTGACTCCTTTTTCTCTTTCTCAATCTCAGTTGTTCTATTGAGCATCTACTCTTTTTTTGGCATTAGCTACTTGGTCTCTTTTAATCTTTTTTTAAAATTGGTTATTTTATTTATTTACATTTCAAATGTATTCCCCTTCCCAGTGTCCCCTCCACAACCCCCTATCCCCTCCCTTGCCTCTATGAGAGTGCTTCCCCCACCTGCCTACCCACTCCAGCCTCTGCCGTAGCATTCCCCTACCCTGGGAGCCTCCACAGTACCAAGGGTCTCCCCTCCTGATAAGGCCATCCTCTGCTAAGTATGCAGTGGGAGCCATGTGTTCTTCCCATGTGTACTTTTTGGTTGGTGGTTTAGTCCCTGGGAGCTTTGGGGGTTCTGGTTGGTTGATATTGTTCTTCCTACGGGGTTGTTAACCCCTTCAGCTCCTTCCCCTAACTCCTCCATTGGGGTCTCCATGCTCAGTCCTATGGTTGACTGCAAGCATCCGCATCTGTATCAGTAAGGGTCTGGCACAGCCTCTCAGGGGACAGCTTTACCAGGCTCCTGTCAGCAAGTCCTTCTTGGCATCAGCAATAATGGTTGGGTTTGGTGTCTGCAGATAGGGTGGATCCCTAGGTGAGGCAGTCTCTGGATGGCCTTTCCCCCAGTCTCTGATTCCATTCTTTGTCCTTGCATTTTCTGTGCTCCTGGGTGTGTCAAGGCACCTGGGAGTTGAGCTTCCTCTGGGTGTTGTAGGAGTGGGTGGTAAGCCAGCGCCCCAGGTTTGCTCTGGGTACTGATTCAAACTGGAAGCTGGAATCTTAGAGGTTTTCACCCGCACTGTCAATGTCATGTGTGCCTCTCTGTCTCTATTCTCCTCTACTCCAAAGTATAGATAGGTGCAGCTTAGACTCTTACTGTCATAGATGTGGCTATGTTTGCTGATACAGCTCTAGGGAAGAATTCCATGTGTGTTAAGATTTCAAGCTCCCTAAATAAGGATGTATTCTGAGTCTTGATCAGAGAAAATGAGATGTTCATCTACTGTCTACTGATGTTCATCTTGCTGTCCACAGAAAAGGAACTCTATGAATTGGGATTACTCAAGGATCATTCTTTGGAGAGGAAGTATTTTCAGAATTTTGGCTATGGAAATATTATCCAGGATGACCACATTCCATTTTTAAGAAAAGGTAACTGTGTGTGTATTGTTGTGCATTGTGTTTTCTCTACTGTGTCTACTGTATTTATTATAGTTTATGTGCAATTTGAAATTTTAAAACAATATTATTTTCACATTCCTTTTTCTGGTTCATTTTTCTTATATGTTAATTGTATGTAGTATTTCACTATGACATTTTTATAGATGTATATAATATAGTTTGATCATATTCCTCTCCCTTTGCCCTCTCTTTTTTTAATTTTTCATTTTTTATTACATATTTTCTTTATTTACTTTTCAAATTTTATTCCCTTTCCCCATTTCCCCTCTGACCCCCCCACTCCATTCCCCCTCCCCCTGCTCACTAACCCACCAACTCCTGCTCCCTTGTCCTGGGATTCCCCTACACTGGGGCATCCAGCATTCACAAGACCAAGGGCCTCTCCTCTCATTGATGTCCCACAAGGCCATCCTCTCCTAATATGCAGCTGGAGCCATGAATCCCCTTGTGTACTCTTTGGTTGGTGGTTTAGTCCCTGGGAGATCTGGGGTTACTGGTTGGTTCATATTGCTGTTCCTCCTATGGGGCTGCAAACCCCTACAGCTCCTTGTGTCCTTTCTCTAGCTCCTTCACTGGGGACCCTGTGCTCAATCTAAATGGTTGGCTGTGAACATCCACTTAGTATTTGTCAGGCACTGGCAGAGCCTCTCAGGAAACAGCTATATCAGGCTCCTGTCTGCAAGGTCTGGGTTTGGTGACTGTATATGGGATGGATCCCCAGGTGGGACAGTCACTGGATGGCCTTTCCTTCAGTCTCTGCTCCATACTTTGTCTCTGTAACTCCTCCCATGGGTAGTTTGATTCTTCTTCTTCTTCTTCTTCTTCTTCTTCTTCTTCTTCTTCTTCTTCTTCTTCTTCTTCTTCTTCTTCTTCTTCTTCTTCTTCTTCTTCTTCTCCTCCTCCTTTCTTCTTCTTCTTCTTCTTCTTCTTCTTCTTCTTCTTCTTCTTCTTCTTCTTCTTCTTCTTCTTCTTCTTCTTCTTCTTCTTCTTCTTCTTCTTTTCTTCTTCTCCTCCTTTTCTCCTCCTCCTTCTTCTGGTTTTTTGAGACAGGATTTCTCTATATAGCACTGGCTGTCCTGGAACTCACTTTGTAGACCATGAAAGACCAAAGTATCCACACTGTGGTCTTCCTTCTTGAGCTTCATGTGGTCTGTGAATTGTATCTTGGGTATCCTGAATTTCTGGGTTAATATCCACTTATCAGTGAGCACATACCATGTGTGTTCTTTTGTGATTGGGTTACCTCACTGAGGATGATATTCTCTAGTTCCATCCATTTGTCTAAGAACTTCATGAATTCATCATTTTTAATAGCTGAGTAGTACTCCTTTGTGTAACTGTACCACATTTTCTGTATCCATTCCTTTGTTGAAGGATATTTGGGTTCTTTCCAACTTCTGGCTATTATAAATAAGGATGCAATGAACATAGTGGAACATTTGTCCTTATTACATGTTGGAGCACTTTCTGGCTATACGCCCAGGATTGGTATAGCTAGGTCCTCAGATAGTACTATGTCCAATTTTCTGAGGAACCGCCAGACTGATTTCCAGAGTGGTTGAACCATCCTGCAATCCCACCAGCAATGGAGGAGTGTTCCTTTTTCTACATATCCTCGCCAGCATCTGCTGTCACCTGAGTTTTTGATCTTAGCCATCCTGGCTGGTGTGAGGTAGAATCTCAGGGTTGTTTTGATTTGCATTTCCCTGATGACTAAGGATGTTGAACATTTTTTTAGGTGCTTCTCAGTCATTTGGTATTCCTCAGCTGAAAACTCTTTGTTTAGCTTTGAACACCATTTTTAATAGGATTATTTGGGTCTCTGGAGTCTAACTTCTTGAGTTCTTTGTATATATTGGATATTAGCCCTCTATCAGACGTAGGGTTGGTAAAAATATTTTCCCAATCTGTTGGTTGCCATTTTGTCCTATTGATAGTGTTTTTATCCTTATAGAAGATTTGCAATTTTATGAGGTCCCATTTGTCAATTCTTGATCTTAGAGTATAAGCTATTGTTCTATTCAGGAAAATTTCCCCTGTGCCCATGTGCTTAAGACTCATCCCCAATTTCTTTTCTATTATTTTCAGTGTATCTGGTTTTATGTGGAGGTCCTTGATCCACTTGGACTTGAGCTTTGTATAAGGAGATAAGAATGGATTGATTTGCATTCTTCTACATGCTAACCACCAGTTGGACCAGCACCATTTGTTAAAAATGCTGTCTTTTTCCACTGGATGGTTTTAGATCCTTTGTCAAAGATCAAGTGACCATAGATGTATGGGCTCATTTCTGGGTTTTCAATTCTATCCCACAGAACAATCTGCCTGTCACTGTACCAGTACCATGCAGGTTTTTTTTTTTTTTTTTTTTTTTATCACAATTGCTCTGTAGTACAGCTTGAGGTCAGGGATGGTGATTTCCCCAGACGTTCTTTTATTGTTGAGAATAGTTTTCGCTATCCTGTTTTTTTTTTGTTGTTGTTGTTTTTTGTTTTTTTTTTTGTTTTTTTTTTTTGTTATTCCAGATGAATTTGCAAATTGCCCTTTCTTACTCTATGAAGAATTGATTGGGAATTTTGATGTGCATCGTATTGAATCTGTAGATTGCTTTCTGCAGGATGGCCATTTTAACTATATTATTCCTGCCTATCCATGGGCATGGAAGATCTTTCCATCCTTTGAGATCTTTGATTTCTTTCTTCAGAGACTTGAAGTTCTTGTCATAAAGATCTTTCACTTGCTTAGTTAGAGTCACACCAAGATATTTTATATTATTTGTGACTATTATGAAAGGTGTTGCTTACCTAATTTCTTTCTCAGCCTGTTTATCCTTTGAGTAGAGGAAGGCCACTGATTTGTTTAATTTTATATCCGGCCACTTTGCTGAGGTTGTTTATCTGCTGTAGGAGTTCTTTGGTGGAATTTTTGGGTCACTTATATATACTATCATATCATCTGCAAATAGTGATATTTTGACTTCTTCCTTTCCAATTTGTATCCCCTTGACCTCCTTTTGTTGTCAAAGTGCTCTGGCCAGGACTTTGAGTACTATATTGGGTTTGTTAGGTCTGCTTACAGGAGAACAGATGAGAATTTATTTACTGAAGTATGGGCACCTTACCAGTAGGTTCACCACTGAAGTATATGTCTCTCCCTCTCATACCAACCATTAATAATTATGTGCAAATCCTCAGAGAGGGGTGAGGCCTCATGAGATCTTCTGATCTCCATGACATGGTGTTGTGGGCCCAATCTTACAAAGATCTCATAAAAGTCATGGCTGTTGTGAGTTCAAGAGTGTACTTGCATTTCATACCATTCTCCCATCCATCCCCCTGCTTCTCCCATCTTTAGTGTCCCTTTTCCTGGATGCTTACTGAGTGTTAGATGATATAAATGTCTAATTTATATCATAGCTTAACATTCAACAGTCATTTATTCTCCTCATTTTAACCAGTTATGAGACAGTTACCATTGTCTAATGTAAAAAGAATCTCCCTGTTCCCCAAACTTTACCTAGCAACTTAGTGCCATTAGATAGCTTTCTTTAAAGCTGAAAATTTCCAGGTCTCCAACTGCTACATATATTTAAGAAACAAATTAAGCATGAATAATATTAGTGTATTTTGGATCATTAAGCCCATGCTTCCTTAAGTTTGAATGATTTAAATTTATATAATTGGGGACTCCGCCGAACTTAGGAACTTAGTCTGCACAGGTGAGAGTGTGCACCACAGAGGCAGACAGCTTCTGGGACAGGCGGGAGCCACAGAGCCGCTGAGGCAGCACCCTTTTGGGGCTGCAGACATCCGGCACCCTCCCAACTGGAGGACAGTGGTCCCGCCCTGCACGGGAGCCCTCTACCTCAGGAGAAGGGAGCGCCATCTTGGATCCGGGACTCCACCGAACTTAGGAACTTAGTCTGCACAGGTGAGAGTGTGCACCACAAGCTGGGCGTGGTGGCGCATGCCTTTAATCCCAGCACTCGGGAGGCAGAGGCAGGCGGATTCCTGAGATCGAGGCCAGCCTAGTCTACAAAGTGAGTTCCAGGACAGCCAGGGCTATACAGAGAGTGTGCACCACAGAAGCTGACAGCTTCTGTGACCTGCCAAAGCAACACAGCATCTGGGAAAGGTCCTGTTTTGGGCCTTCTTCTTCGGCCAGGAGGAGGTCCAAACACCAGATATCTGTGCACCTTCCCTGTAAGAGGAGATCTTGTCAGCAGAGAGTGCTCTAACCACTGAAACTCAGAGGAGAGAGCCTGTCTCCCAGGTCTGCTGATAGATGTAATCAGAATCACCAGAAGAACAATCTCTAAACAGAGACAACTATAAAAACTCCAGAGATTACCAGATGGCGAAAGGTAAACGTAAGAATCTTACTAACAGAAACCAAGACCACTCACCATCATCAGAACCCAGAACTCTCACTTTGCCCAGTCCAGGGCACCCCAACACACCTGAAAAGCTAGACCTGGATTTAAAAGCATATCTCATGATGATGGTAGAGGACATCAAGAAGGACTTTAATAACTCACTTAAAGAATTACAGGAGAACACTGCTAAAGAGTTACAAGGCCTTAAAGAAAAACAGGATAACACAATCAAACAGGTAGAAGTCCTTAATGAAAAACAGGAAAACACATCCAAACAGATGATGGAAATGAACAAAACTATACTAGACCTAAAAAGGGAAGTAGACACAATAAAGAAAACCCAAAATGAGGCAACACTGGAGATAGAAACCTTAGGAAAGAAATCTGGAACCATAGATGCGAGCATTAGCAACAGAATACAAGAGATGGAAGAGAGAATCTCAGGTGCAGAAGATTCCATAGAGAACATCGGCACAACAATCAAGGAAAATGGAAAATGCAAAAAGATCCTAACTCAAAACATACAGGAAATCCAGGACACAATGAGAAGACCAAACCTACGGATAATAGGAGTGGATGAGAATGAAGATTTTCAACTCAAAGGACCAGCAAACATCTTCAACAAAATTATAGAAGAAAACTTCCCAAATCTAAAGAAAGAGATGCCCATGAACACACAAGAAGCCTACAGAACTCCAAATAGACTGGACCAGAAAAGAAATACCTCCCAACACATAATAATCAGAACAACAAATGCTCTAAATAAAGATAGAATACTAAAAGCAGTAAGAGAAAAAGGCCAAGTAACATATAAAGGCAAGCCTATCAGAATTATACCAGAATTTTCACCAGTGACTATGAAAGCCAGAAGATCCTGGACAGATGTTATACAGACACTAAAAGAAGACAAATTCCAGCCCAGGATACTATACCCAGCCAAACTCTCAATTAACATAGATGGAGAAACCAAAGTATTCCACGACAAAACCAAATTCACACATTATCTCTCCACGAATCCAGCCCTTCAAAGGATAATAACAGAAAAAAACCAATACAAGGACAGGAACCACGCCCTAGAAACAACAAGAAGGTAATCCCTCAACAAACCTAAAAGAAGACAGCCACAAGAACAGAATGCCAACTTTAACAACAAAAATAACAGGAAACAACAATTACTTTTCCTTAATATCTCTTAATATCAATGGACTCAACTCCCCGATAAAAAGACATAGACTAACAAACTGGCTACACAAACAAGACCCAACATTTTGCTGCTTACAGGAAACTCATCTCAGAGAAAAAGATAGACACTACCTCAGAATGAAAGGCTGGAAAACAATTTTCCAAGCAAATGGTATGAAGAAACAAGCTGGAGTAGCCATTCTAATATCTGATAAGATTGACTTCCAACCCAAAGTCATCAAAAAAGACAGGGAGGGGCACTTCATACTCATCAAAGGTAGAATCCTCCAAGAGGAACTATCAATTCTGAATATCTATGCTCCAAATACAAAGGCAACCACATTCATTAAAGAAACTTTAGTAAAACTCAAAGCACACATTGCACCTCATACAATAATAGTGGGAGACTTTAACACACCACTTTCACCAATGGACAGATCATGGAAACAGAAACTAAACAGGGACACAGTGAAGCTAACAGAAGTTATGAATCAAATGGATCTGGCAGATATCTACAGAACATTCTATCCTAAAACAAAAGGATATACCTTCTTCTCAGCACCTCATGGTACCTTCTCCAAAATTGACCACATAATTGGTCACAAAACAGGCCTCAACAGATACAAAAATATTGAAATTGTCCCATGCATCCTATCAGATCACCATGGACTAAGGCTGATCTTCAATAACAAAATAAATAATAGAAAGCCAACCTTCACGTGGAAACTGAACAACACTCTTCTCAATGATACCTTGGTCAAGGAAGGAATAAAGAAAGAAATTAAGGACTTTTTAGAGTTCAATGAAAATGAAGCCACAACATATCCAAACTTATGGGACACAATGAAAGCATTTCTAAGAGGAAAACTCATAGCTCTGAGTGCCTCCAAAAAGAAACTAGAGAGAGCACACATTAGCAGCTTGACAACACACCTAAAAGCACTAGATCAAAAGGAAGCAAATTCACCCAAGAGGAGTAGGCGGCAGGAAATAATCAAACTCAGGGGTGAAATCAACCAAGTGGAAACAAGAAGAACTATTCAAAGAATCAACCAATCAAGGAGCTGGTTCTTTGAGAAAATCAACAAGATAGATAAACCCTTAGCCAGACTCACTAGAGGGCACAGGGAAAGCATTCTAATTAACAAAATCAGAAATGAAAAAGGAGACATAACAACAGATCCTGAAGACATCCAAAACACCATCAGATCCTTCTACCAAAGGCTATACTCAACAAAACTGGAGAACCTGGATGAAATGGAGAAGTTCCTAGACAGATACCAGGTACCAAAGTTGAATCAAGATCAGGTTAATGATCTAAACAGCCCTATATCCCCCAAAGAAATAGAAGCAGTCATTAATAGTTTCCCAACCAAAAAAAGCCCAGGACCAGATGGGTTTAGTCAGAGTTCTATCAGACCTTCAAAGAAGATCTAATCCCAGTTCTTCACAAACTATTCCACAAAATAGAAACAGAAGGTACTCTACCCAACTCATTCTATGAAGCCACAATTACTCTGATACCTAAACCACAAAAAGACCCAACAAAGATAGAAAACTTCAGACCAATATCCCTTATGAATATTGATGCAAAAATCCTCAATAAAGTTCTTGCTAACCGAATCCAAGAACACATCAAAACAATCATCCATCCTGACCAAGTAGGTTTCATCCCAGGGATGCAGGGATGGTTCAATATACGGAAATCCATCAACGTAATCCAGTATATAAACAAACTCAAAGACAAAAACCACATGATCATCTCCTTAGATGCGGAAAAAGCATTTGACAAGATCCAACACCCATTCATGATAAAAGTCTTGGAAAGATCAGGAATTCAATGCCCATAACTAAACATGATAAAAGCAATCTACAGCAAACCAGTAGCCAACATCAAAGTAAATGGTGAGAAGCTTGAAGCAATCCCACTAAAATCAGGGACTAGACAAGGCTGTCCACTTTCTCCATTCCTATTCAACATTGTACTTAAAGTCCTAGCCAGAGCAATTCTACAACAAAAGGAGATCAAAGGGATACAAATTGGAAAAGATGAAGTCAAAATATCACTTTTTGCAGATGATATGATAGTATATATAAGTGACCCTAAAAATTCCACCAGAGAACTCCTAAACCTGATAAACAGCTTCGGTGAAGTAGCTGGATATAAAATTAACTTAAACAAATCAATGGCCTTTCTCTACACAAAGAATAAACAGGCTGAGAAAGAAATTAGGGAAACAACACCCTTCTCAATAGTCACAAATAATATAAAATATCTTGGCGTGACTCTAACTAAGGAAGTGAAAGATCTGTATAATAAAAACTTCAAGTCTCTGAAGAAAGAAATTATAGAAGATCTCAGAAGATGGAAAGATCTCCCATGCTCATGGATTGGCAGGATCAACATTGTAAAAATGGCTATCTTGCCAAAAGCAATCTACAGATTCAATGCAATCCCCATCAAAATTCCAACTCAATTCTTCAACGAATTAGAAAGTGCAATCTGCAAATTCATCTGGAATAACAAAAAAACCTACGATAGCAAAAACTCTTCTCAAGGATAAAAGAACCTCTGGTGGAATCACCATTGCCTGACCTAAAGCTTTACTACAGAGCAATTGTGATAAAAACTGCATGGTACTGGTATAGTGACAGACAAGTAGACCAATGGAATAGAATTGAAGACCCAGAAATGAACCCACACACCTATGGTCACTTGATCTTCGACAAGGGAGCTAAAACCATTCAGTGGAAGAAAGACAGCATTTTCAACAAATGGTGCTGGCACAACTGGTTGTTATCATGTAGAAGAATGCGAATCGATCCATTCCTATCTCCTTGTACTAAGGTCAAGTCTAAGTGGATCAAGGAACTTCACATAAAACCAGAGACACAGAAACTTATTGATGAGAAAGTGGGGAAAAGCCTTGAAGATATGGGCACAGGGGAAAAATTCTTGAATAGAACAGCAATGGCTTGTGCTGTAAGATTGAGAACTGACAAGTGGGACCTCATGAAACTGCAAAGCTTCTGCAAAGCAAAAGATACCATCAATAAGACAAAAAAACCACCAACAGATTGGGAAAGGATCTTTACCTATCCTAAATCAGATAGGGGACTAATATCCAATATATATAAAGAACTCAAGACGGTGGACTCCAGAAAATCAAATAACCCCATTAAAAATGGGGTTCAGAACTGAACAAAGAATTCTCACCTGAGGAATACTGAAAGGCAGAGAAGCACCTGAAAAAATGTTCAACATCCTTAATCATCAGGGAAATGCAAATCAAAACAACCCTGAGATTCCACCTCACACCAGTCAGAATGGCTAAGATCAAAAATTCAGGTGACAGCAGATGCTGCCGAGGATGTGGAGAAAGAGGAACACTCCTCCATTGTTGGTGGGATTGCAAGCTTGTACAACCACTCTGGAAATCAGTCTGGCGGTTCCTCAGAAAATTGGACATAGTACTACCAGAGGATCCAGCAATACCTCTCCTGGGCATATATCCAGAAGATGTCCCAACCGGTAAGAAGGACACATGCTCCACTATGTTCATAGCAGCCTTATTTATAATAGCCAGAAGCTGGAAAGAACCCAGATGCCCCTCAACAGAGGAATGGATACAGAAAATATGGTACATTTACACAATGGAGTACTACTCAGCTATTAAAAAGAATGAATTTATGAAATTCATAGCCAAATGGATGGACCTGGAGGGCATCATCTTGAGTGAGATAACACAATCACAAAGGAACTCACACAATATGTATTCACTGATAAGTGGGTATTAGCCCAAAACTTAGGATACCCAAGATATAAGATACAATTTGCTAAACGCATGAAACTCAGGAAGAATGAAGACCAAAGTGTGGACACTATGCCCCTTCTTAGAATTGGGAACAAAACACCCATGGAAGGAGTTACAGAGACAAAGTTTGGAGCTGTGATGAAAGGATGGACCATCTAGAGACTGCCATATCCAGAGATCCATCCCATGATCAGCTTCCAAACGCTGACAGCATTGCATACACTAGCAAGATTTTGCTGAAAGGACCCAGATATAGCTGTCTCTTGTGAGACTATGCCGGGGCCTAGCAAACACAGGAGTGGATGCTCACAGTCAGCTATTGGATGGATCACAGGGCTCCCAATGGAGAAGCTAGAGAAAGTACCCAAGGAGCTAAAGGGATCTGCAACCCTATAGTTGGAACAACATGATCAACTAACCAGTACCCCGGAGCTCTTGTCTCTAGCTGCATATGTATCGAAAGATGGCCTTGTCGGCCATCACTGGAAAGAGAGGCCCATTGGACTTGCAAACTTTATATGCCCCAATACAGGGGAATACCAGGGCCAAAAGAATGAGAATGGGTGGGTAGGGAATTGGGGGGGGGTATGGGGGACTTTTGGGACAGCATTGGAAATGTAATTGAGGAAAATATGTAAAAAAAAAAAAAAAAAAAAAAAAAAGAACCTAGGCTTAAGAGGCCAAGTTAACAACTCCAAAATGACAGAGCTTGGATGTATTTGCTAGCTTATTTATAAAACTTGGTGTTTGATTCTAAAAAAAAAATTTATATAATTAATGTTTTGACCTATATAAAAGTACTTTAAAAGATCTAAAATAGGCACTGAATTAATTTGAATGAGAGCCTATCTTTAAAAGGAAATATACTTATTTTGCTATAAATAAGTTTTGGCCAACATGTGTTTTATGGATTTATATCTATAAGATAAATGTTAGATAATTAAACCAAATTAAATAATAAGGAAGACATCTAGCTACACCCTCACCTGGTTTATACTGATGAAAGCTACTATTCAGATGCAGCTTGTAACACTTTAGCATCTCTTTACCAGGGCACGCCCCTAACTAAAAAGTCAGGTCCCTAACCAAGAATCTATTTGCAATTTATACCCACTGAGAGAGGGGATTTTTTTTCCCAGTAGAGTGACACTGGGTATATTAACCAAACTCCAGAGCAGGCTCCATTGGTCAATTTTATGTGTGTGTGTGTGTGTGCACGTGCACTAATGCACATGCATGTGTGTGCGAATGTTTATTCACTTGCTATCTCTTTGTTTTGTTTTGGTATTTTTTTGCTTTTTTGTTTTGATTGAGAGAGAGAGAGAGAAGAGAGAAAGAGAGAGAGAGGGAGAGAGAGAAGGAGAGAGAGAGAGAGAGAGAGAGAGAGAGAGAGGATATGAAATTGGGAGGATAGGGAGGTGGGGAGATCTGGAAGATGCTGAGGAAGGGGAAAGAAAATGATCAAAATATATTGTATGAAAAAATTAAAGCTAATAAATACAAACAAAACAATATGAAACATAAAGACCATTTCTTTATCAGCCCCTTTCTTTGGATTATCAGATGAAATGATAGAGCCCATTATTGTTCATTGACTTGGAAGAATATGCATCATGGAATATTCCTTTCCTTGTCTTGCCCTTTTCAGTAAATGATCTACATTTATCCAACTGCTCAAGTCAGCATGCTGGGAGTTGTCTTAAGTTCCACTGAGTTTCTCTGAGTCCACTTCTGTATTGTGCACTCATACGTATTTAAGTTTTAAAGATGACCATCTAAGTTGAATCTTATATATAACACTGGACTTACACAATAATTCCCATTTCCCCTGATTTGTAACAATCTAGGAGTGATAGGAATCATTAAATCAATAAATCAATCTGTTTGGCCATGATGTCATATGTTCATGGCTTCTCTTTCCTCATGAGAGACATTTTGAAATCTTGATGGCATCTTTGTTTTTCCATACCTCTTATATAGTTAGGAAATCCCAGAATCCTCTGATATCCTGCCTTGCCTTGCATAAAGTTAAGCTATTTTCTTGCTCTTTATTCAACTTTGATGTGGCATGGTTGGTAAGAAAGATATCCTGGGGCATGGAGAGATGGGTCAGTGGTTAAGGGCACTGACTGTACTTTCAAAGGACCTGAGTTCAATTCCCAGCACCAATGTGACAGCTTACAGATTTCTGTAATTCTGGTCCCCAGGGATTTGACACCTTACACAGACACATATGGAGACAGAACACCAATGCACATAAAATAAAAACAAATAAATTATTAAAATAGAGAAAGCTGTCCTGTATTGAGATGTGAAAGTCTAAAATTAACTCAGTGACTTTTAGGAAGCCTCCCCACTGGTCTCTAAATTTTACTGTTTCTCTCTCTCTCTCTCTCTCTCTCTCTCTCTCTCTCTCTCTCTCTCTCTCTCTCTCGCACATAAAATAGAATTATCTTTTAGAATCAAATTATGCTAATACTTACTGTTTTAAATGTTCTGGTTTGTTGTCTTATACAGTAAGACAGAAAGTCTTTACCATGGCCTAAGAAGACTTCCATTTTCTGATTCTCTTTCAAAATCATCTCTTCCTTGGCTTCTCACTTCTTTCTGTGATTTGGCCACACTGGCTGTCTTGTGCTCCCTGCTCAGCACAAGCCTCATGCTCTTTACATGCAGGAATATTGGTACCCACCATGCTCATTCCTAGGTCTTTGCCTGGCCTGCTTTCTGTGGGGTTTGTGCCACTCTTTAAATACTAGCTTCTGGAGAGGCTCTTCCCTGGTTTTAAATGGCTCCCCATTCATTCAATTCCCTTGCCTGCCCTCCATCTTGATCCCTGTATCTTGTTTTGTTGTTTTTGAAAAACTTTAGCACAGTCTATGATTTTGTCTTGTATGTGCCCGTTTCTTTCTTCACTAGAATATAAATTCCACATAGGCATGGTCTTGCCATTCCACTCCTTGAATACGAGCTTTGCAGGCACTTGGCTGACTTATTATTATTATCCCTTACTGGATTCATTGATGTTTGATTGACAAGCCTTGAGGTACCTATACACTTGGAGATGTGCTTGTGAAACAATGAATTATCGACTGGCTTAAAGGATACGGATCTTTCTTTGCCTGCAAATGTAACTTTCTAGTTCAGCCCCTGGGAATTCTTACTCATGAGTTGCTTCTTTCCCACAGGTGTCCCAGTTCTTCACCTGATAGCTTCTCCTTTCCCTGAAGTCTGGCACACCATGGATGACAATGAAGAAAATCTACATGCGTCAACCATTGACAATCTCAACAAAATCATTCAAGTCTTTGTGTTGGAATATCTTCACTTGTAATGTTTGGATTTAGTTCCTGGTAATTGCTTCTACAGCAACTTCAAGACACCATTTAAACAATCTGCTTCCAGATAAATGTGTGTAGACTTCTGTCCTATAGATTCATTCTGTAGGTGTTTTTGAATATGTGATCAGCGAATTGTAGAATTCTATGATGCCTTCACTAATTTTCCTCTAGAGATGAGAAAGAAACATGTAAAGAAATAGAATAATAATAATTTTTAAAATTCTTTTGGAAGAAAACTTTAAAATAAAGTTAGAGTTACTTACCAATACCATAGACTTGTAAACAATACTTAAATACAATGATGCTGTATGGTATAGTGGTAGTTTTATATGTGATATTATATAGTGTGTTATATAATATGTAATAAAACACAGACATATACTTTGACAGCCCTTAAGTTTCTTTAAAAAAAAAAGCTTTGGAAATTAAAGTCTGAATTAAATTGCATATTGTGAATTTATTTTCATGTCCATAAACGAGAAAGTGTCTGTTTTAGTGCATGGTCCAGTTTTCGAGATTTTTATACATATAATTTTTTTTTTTTTGTAAAGATGATAGAGTTGGTGACAAAACCTTCAGAAAAGGATACAAAATATAATCCCATTGCATTAACAGAATAACTATTGCCTCTTTGGTTAGTCTTGATCCCTTTATTTCACTTATTTCTTATGTAGGTAGAATCAAACTATATCTCTAATTCGGGGGCTCCCTTTCTAATCTAATTATAAGATGTGTGTCTGCTGTTTGCATCTTGGGTTGAGATAAAAAGAGAAAAAGAGCACGGAGTATAGCCTCAAGAGTTCACAGTAAGGAATCATAACTGTAGCACTTAAACTGTGACACTTTTTTTTGCAAGTAGTTTTTCTGGTGTTCAGATTTGGGAGATAATAGCAATTTTTTTTTCTTCTGGAGATACATAGGCATCCTGGATTATCTTCAAAGGTAGAAAACAATTTTCTATAAATAACAATCTCAATCAAATGGACACTTAGGGAAATAGATCATTTCATATAAATGAAGTTAGTTGGGGGCCACTGTTCCCTATGCTCAGGGCAGAAATGGAGTGAATAGTTATTCTTCTAAGGGTAGGTAGAGCGTGACATGAACTGGCTAAGTTTGGAAATATTTTGGTTTTAAGTTTAATAACAGTGGAAGTAATGGAAAGTACTTTACTTGCTAAAATATAAGTTCTAGGTAGGAAGAGGAAGTATATAATTTTAGTTACCTGATTACATAATGATGCACAATGATATAATTACTATAATATATAAAACATTCTAATTTCATATTTCACACCATTAAACTTTTCTAGAATTCCTTTTACAATACTGTTTCAAAGGTTATAAGTGATGTTGTGTTGTGCCTCTGTAACATAACTTTAAATTTGTTTAGTTTTTTTAGTGTACATATTTTATCTGTACAACTGTTTGCCTGCCACATGTATGTGTGCACCATGTCTGTGCCTGGTGCTCTGGGAGGTCAGAAGAAGGCCTCTTATTCTCTGGAACTGTTACAGATGTTTGTGAGCTACCATGCTGGTGCTGGGAAACAAACCTGGATCCTTGGCCAGAACAAGTATTCTTAACCACTGGGCAATCCAGCCCCACTTAATCTTTTTGTTGTTGTTGTTGTTGAGACATAGTTTCATTTGGCCTTGAACTCACTGTGTAGGTGAGATGACCTTGGACTTTTGGCTATCCTATTTCCACCTGATATTACAGGCGGAGGTTATAGACACACTCCCTTATATGTAATTTTTAAGGTTCTGGGGATGGAACATCAAGGCTTCCGGTACGTTAGGCAAGTACTCTGTCAGCTGAGCTACCTCCCTATCAGGAACAAATATTTACTGAGTGATGATTCTGTGTGACAGAAAATGCTAGATGTACTTCACATGTGTTCGCCAATGCAATCCTCACGTCACCTCAAGAGATAGGTGGTATCATTACCGTTATTTTATGGTGCATAGGCTAGTTAAGTATATTCTTCAATATCATGGAACCAGTATATGGCCACAGTGGAATATGAACCCAGACGTTTAGAATCTGACCTTAAAGTTCACACACATTCTGTGGTCTAGAACTTTCCACAATATTGTTCATGTTGGATAAAGTGACAGCTGCACGTTGAACATTTCACAGGGCATTCTCTCAGCCTGGGTCACATTTCCCAAACCCTTTGTGGCTAAGACTCACTTCACAGTGTTAGCCATCAAAGGCAATGTCATCTCTGCATGTCAGAGACCATCCCGTGAGAAAGTGATCCCTTCTCAAATCTCTTTAACAAATCAAATGGCCTTGTGCTAAGAGCTGGTTGCCACCCCCCTTCCTCCTTATTCCCTTCCTAACACCTAAGGCTGTAAAGTTGAATAATAGTCCCCTCTTCCTTATCTCTTCCTGAGTTCCCATGACATCCAAGGACATGAGTTACGCCTGAGCCCAGCCTGACACCCAAGGCTGTCAAGGAGGATCTATGTTCCAGAGATAAGATGCAGAGTGCCCGCAAGTTTGGCACCTGACCTCAGCCCCCATGTCAGCAGATGCCCACTTCTTTGTTCTTTGTATAATTCCCCCTCGACCCCTCCCATATTCTCCGCGATGTATGCTTTAAAAAGAAGGCACCTCAGCTTAATAAACGAGACCTTGATAGGTACAATTCTACTTGGTCTCCGCCTCTCTTTCTTTTCCTCCCATTTCCTTCCAGGTTCGCGGTCCCCCTCGCACCCACGAATAACTGAATCCCGCGGGACGGGATATCTGCAGATTTATTTCCCTGCCACACCCAAGGCTATTTTTGCATCAGCCTGAGCACAAACTGATATCAACTCTAGTGGCTCCAGGACTGGGAAATCTAAGTCACAAAGCAGGATTAAAGGAAGCTGAGTTTTCCAGATTAATTAAAAAAAAATATGACAGAAAAATAGTTAAAAGGAGTTTGTGGAAGATAACTTTTTTACATCAGAAAATAAATTGTTGCATTGATGGTTTGTGGTTTAAGCAATAAGAGGCAGCAGGAAAGTAAGTCTCACCAGAAATCTGAATGATAGCTGGCATTGCTGGGTGCAGAATTATAAACTGAAATGATTAAGCTCCTTTTGAGGCAGAGCGAAATTAATAGGAGATCTACTATAATCTGTTGAGTTGGCATTCATGGAATTATTTTAGAGGGGGTTGGAGGATATGTTGAAATGGGATACGGGGAGAGCAAACACTTAAGCAGCTTAACGCAGCGAAGGCTTGCTTTCCTGCTTCGAACCGTTCTACTTTCCCAAGAGTCTGTGTGAATCTAAGAGGAGCAACCATGAGGTCATAAAGAGAGACACTTGGGGCATGGATATGTTTTGTGTCATCCATGCCAGTCAGAAACGTTACTTCTTGAGAAACGCAGCTGTCGCGGCAGTGCTACGTACACAATATCCTGGATTTGGAATTTTTCTATGTGCATTTTGGAACATTTTACATCCCTTAGCGGAACAATTTGTATGTTTTGCCTATGAGTGTTAACCTTTCAATATATATGGCTATTTTTCTGCTTCAAGAGAAGTGAGTTCAAAGGAAAATATCCATAAAAGTGTATTCATAACTTTGGTATCTAAAAAAAAAAATCACAAGCCTGTTATTGTAGCTTGAGGGCTGTTGCTGGTGGAGAAAAGACAGATCCTTACAGTGGAGAAATGTTTTAGACAGGAACCAGTTGCCAGAAGAACAAAGCAGACCATGTTTGCAGCCTGGGCTCCAGCTCCTTAAACAGTGTATTTTGTGAAGCTTCTTTCAGGCATCAAAGAAACACATTGATCATGGTGCTCCAGCAGAAATCATGTGAAAAGCTGATCATTTGCCCCACCAAACCAACTGAAGATTCATTTACTTAGAGGGGCTATGGACAGGGCTCTTGATTCTTTCATCCTTTAATATGAGGATTGGTTATATTCTGCTCTGATGAAGAGAACATCTGAGTCTCTTTGGAAGATCTAAACCTGGGGAATAAAGGTTACAGAGATCACGGGAATCAAGGGAAAATGAGGGAAACCATTTAGTAACTTAAAGCCAAGGTGATGTGGGCTGTTACATGCATTTTCTATCCACAAATGCATGGGTATTCTTCACAGTCAGGCTGCCTGTCTATGTGAGGTTTCAAAGATGAAGGTAAGAAAATTGAGGTTTCTCTCAGTTTCGGGGTTACTGTCTATATAGCCTGAAACTCTAAGAGTAGTTTTGAAGTGGTTTGACTTATTTCCGCCTTAAGCTTTACTGCTCTGACACCCACGGTTTATCTTTTTCAGCCTTCAGAAAGTAAAATGATTGTTCTGCTGCATGAAGCAGAAGCCATGGTATAAAGTCACTGTCACAGGGAGGAGAGATGTTAGTTAGCTAATTGTGTAGTGGGGTGGTAGCAGATACTCCTCAAATCCTCTTACCCATGAAAACTTGCTCTAGAATTCTGGCAATACATCTAACAGCAATAATTTGCAACAGTTTTGAAGCAGGCTGGATGAAAGGACTGCCTGTCGTGGCTGAATCCCTCAGCCTCTGTTTGGTTGGCATGCTCACGCAATGTGAAGTCACCGGATTGTGCTCATATTTCAAAGGCAACACATGGAACATGGCCCAACTTCCTGATATATACAAATTTGCCTGTGGAGAGCTTAGACTATTTGAGAATCAATATTAAGATCACAGTCTTGCCAAGAAGAGAAAGCAAAGTAGCTTAAAGCAAAACCAAGCCCCCCCCAAAACCCCTCAATGTTACAAACATTATGCAAGTAGCAAAAGTAAAATCTAAAACTGATAAAATATGAACAACATCACTTATAAGTAACCCAGGAAATGTTTCTGCCTCTCACCCACTTAACACTGCTGGCACAAAAGGCCCTTCGCATGCATGGATTTAATAGTTGTGGGTTTGGCTAAGCAAGACTGACATGTAGTGATTTTTGTTACTGGACTGATCAATGTACAGATGCGACTGAGGGAGCTGACTCCCAGCCATCGATTTTACTGCTGTTCCTATGATGCCTGCAGGAACATTTGGGCTCCTTTCTTTGTTAAAATCTATCTCACACCTATCTCCCAAACTAGGTGATCTTGCTGTAGACAAGAAATGTAGAACAATGATAGATGCATGCATTAGATATGTAACTCATCTTCATCTTCTATTGATAGAAGGACTAATGGTATTAAACTCACTGTGAAGAATCTCAGTTTTATTTCTCTTTTTAGTGAGACTAATTATATAAAACAAAGGTAGTTAAGCATCTAACTAACTCTTTTAAGGATGGTAATGAAAGCAACTTGTTGCCATCCTTTTTGATAGACTTACCTATGATGTTGCTATTCTGTGATATTCCCTGAGCCTTAGGTCCAGGAGTTGTTCTGTAGATGACCATACAGACCATTGATTTTTGCATTCTCACCAGTTGTGGTTTTCTGAGGTGATGACTGCTTGCTGTGAAGAGGAACTTCTTTTTTGAGAAGTGAATTAAACTTGCCTGCGGGTGTAAGGCTAAAATGTAGAATGCAGTTAGGAATTTTTCTGGCTGACTAGATTGGTAGTGGTAGATTCTCTTTTAAGATTCATCACCCCGCTAATCCCATGTAGTTGGCAAAGTTTGTCATATCCGGAAGGATTTCCCTACTATGGAGTGGGCCTTAAGTCCAATTAGATAGCTGTTGGTTACACCATCTACAGGTGCCACTATTGCACCCTTAGGGATAACTTTCCATGCTGGTCATTGCTGTGATTCATAGCTGGATAGAAGTATTGCCTTCTTCCCTTGGCAGCAGATGCAGTACATTCTGCTACTACAAAAGTTAGAGCACAGGAAAGAGGCTTTCAGGATGACTCAGGAGTGTGTCTTCGGAGTCCTAGGTCTGAAGTGCATTGTGTCTTCAACAACAGGGGCTTAGTTTCAACCCCGAGAGGCAACTAATTGTAACAGCAATAACTTATTGTTTTGGGAGTCACTTGGGCAGCCCTAAGCCCTGAAATGGAGGTTGCTCATGTCCAAGCCAGTTCCTTCTTGTTCTTTTAAAATAACACTTATGGATGTTACTACTTTGCTTTTTGATTTAGTGTCTCTAGGATGTGAGCTCACAAGAAGAGCCAAGGTTTTGTTTCATTGCCTTCTGAAGCTTTGGTGAGCAGTCTAGCACTTGGCACATAATAGATACATATGAAACACTTGTTGGATGGATTTTACACAGGAGAAAAATGTGTCTGTCCTAATCTTAGACCTCCAGATGCTATGGTTCACCTGTAGGTCACACAAACAATACAAACTAATCTTTGGTCTCAGTAGAGCCCATCACCGTGGCCTGCCTGGACTTCGATCTGCACTTGAGAATAGTTTTCTTCTTTCTCATCTGCCACCTACAGCAAGGAGATCCTCCCGGTCTGTCACCTACAGCAAGGAGATCCTCCCGATCTGCCACCTACAGCAAGGAGTTCCTCCCGGTCTGCCACCTACAGCAAGGAGATCCTCCCGGTCTGTCACCTACAGCAAGGAGATCCTCCGGGTCTGCCACCTACAGCAAGGAGATCCTCCCGATCTGCCACCTACAGCAAGGAGATCCTCCCGGTCTGTCACCTACAGCAAGGAGATCCTCCCGGTCTGCCACCTACAGCAAGGAGATCCTCCTGGTCTGCCACCTACAGCAAGGAGATCCTCCCGGTCTGTCACCTACAGCAAGGAGATCCTCCCGGTTGGATTTTTGAACACTCTGTCCTTTTGCATCTGTACTCCACATAATAATCAGAGAAATCTTTTAAAGTCATGAGTACTACATAGGACCTCAGCACTATACCGCCTGACACCCTTGGTACCATTAAACTGAGCTAAGAGTTAATAGGGATGTTGTAATATAGTTTCACTCAAAACTCACTTTCTCCCTTCCTCTCTGTATGGCAGCTCCATAAATTTCTTTGCTGTTCTTGAACTTGCTCTGCTCTTGCCTGATATAAAGGAGTTTCTGGACAGTCCTCTCCTCTGTACACAATTCTCCTTTACTTCCAACCAAGTGTCTTTGTCTTTTCACAGAAGACTTCCTTCCTATCTCTCTATCATATACATGATATATGTATATACATATATGCATCTCTTGACATTCACCTTGTTTCTTTCCTTACATTTATTAAACATTGCTATCACTTTTGGGGAAACCTTCAAGGACCATTATATTATTTGAGCAAGGATGGCAGGTCATGCTTATAGTCATTATTCTATTCCCAATAGCTTATCGAAATATTAGTACAGAGCAGATGTTTAATAAATATTTGGTGATGGAAAAAATGTTTAGGTATTCACCCTACATGTAATTTGTTGCCTTCATGGCTTTTTAAAATGCTCCACCCCATTATCAGAAGTCACCTTATAGAAAATAGAGCAATTTATTTCCTGGTTTTGAACTCTTGGTGCGAAAGTCACTATCATTAGACTGGGCCTTTACTGTTATGTTAGACAATGTCTTTTTCTATGCTATTGTGGTCCCCTGGCTGCCTTGGGCAACTACCTGACCAAGCTCCAGTGATCATAGCCCTGGTCCCCAATGGAGGCTTGTCCTGTGCCCTGATTGATCCATGAAAACTCAAATAAATGTATACCCTATAACGACTTGGGACCTGCATCAGACTTTGAGAGGTTCATCCAGTCCAGTGCTTTTTGTTGTATCTGCATCTCATTTCACATCACTTCACTGACTTTGAGCCTTCAGATCAGTGCCCCAAAGGTTATAGAGAACATAGTTATTAGAAGAAGCAAACCAAAAAGGAAGCAAGATTTTGGTTTCTAGCCAGCCAGGCAAAAGGGTTTGATAACTACTGAGGTCAAATCCACCAACATGGTTGAAACTAAGCACTAGGGGATGGAGCCATGGAGCAAAGCTTGTGTACACCAGAGAGTGTTGGGTTGTCAGATGGCTTTGCCTGACCTCCTTACTCTAAGCTCAATCAATGCTTTAATCTGGCCGTCAGTTTCCAGCTGAATCTGGGATCCTGTAGCAGAAACTACCTGACTTATATCTCTCTTTCAGGAGGATGGCAGTTAGGGAAATGCTAGAGAAGAAAGATAAAAGATATCTGTGTGAAATAATGTGGAATTGGGCATGGTAACACATACTTGTAAGTCCAGAACTTGGGATTTGGAGTCAGGAGAAAAACTGGAGTTCAAAGTCCTACTTAAGCCGGGCGTGGTGGCGCACGCTTTTAATCCCAGCACTCGGGAGGCAGAGGCAGGCGGGTTTCTGAGTTCGAGGCCAGCCTGGTCTACAGAGTGAGTTCCAGGACAGCCAGGGGTATACAGAGAAACCCTGTCTCGAAAAACAAAACAAAACAAAACAAAACAAAACAAAACAAAACAAAACAAAACAAACAAACAAAAAAACCAAAGTCCTACTTAGCCACATACTGAGTCTGTGGCCAGCCTGGACTACTTATGACCCTGTCTTAAAAAATAATAAAAGCAAATGATAAAGTGTCAAGAAGAACCGAGTTCTGAGTACTGTTCAGCACTGGCGAGGTTTCTGGATAAGACACACACTTGGTGTAAGGAATGGTATTGGCCCAGGACCCCCAAGACGAGGTTCTCCACTCAGAGGAGATTTATCTTTCCCAGAGGGACAGAGGGCCAGGAATAAGAGATAAAGGCAGGAGTCAGAGGAAGAGGAAGAGGGGAAGGAAACAAGGGAGAGGGGAAGGAAACAAGGGAGAGGGGCAGGATTTTTTCCAGAGTGGGACAAAGGACTACCTTTAGATGGACGTTGCCCTTAGATGTGGCCCATAGAAAAATGGAGGTTTTATAAAGGTAAAATGGGAAACCCCATGTTAGGATGAAGTATTTAATTTTAATTGGGTGAGTCAAAGGGGGCTTTGGATTGCTGGACTTCAATAGTTTAATGGCTGGACCTTGGCAGTCAGCCTCTGGAGGAGGAAGTGGCCAAATAAAGGAATAGACTTTGGTGGCTGGCTTTAAGAATGCAATCTAATGGTCTTTAGCAAGGCAGAGGGAACAAAGGAGAAGAGGCAAGGCCTGCAGGCCACACTCAAGCTGGCCAGAGTCCCTTTCCTTGGGTAGGAGCAAAAGGTTAGAAGTTCACAGAGGAAGGAGAAGTGGGAAGGGAAGTTGAAGCACCTTCAGGCTTCGAGCGAGCAGCCTGTTCTCTGCTCCCTAATATAGACTTACTTGCCCTCCTTTTGGCTTCTGTGTATCGGCAAGGTCTTTGGTTTAGGCTGTTTCCTCTGGCAGCCAAGAACTCAGTCTAAGAAAATTTGCGTGGGCATCTTTAAAACCTCAAGGGGAGTCTTTCTGACTCATCTTCTTGCCTCTCTCCCACAGCTAGCTCTCAGGAAGGAAGCTCCCGGGGTGGAGTCAATGCTGCCCACCTTCTGGTTCCGGACCTTTTTCCTTCCTGTGAGTGGGATGTAGGGGAAGTGGGTTTTCTCTGTCTTCATCATCCTTTCATGTCCCCTCTTCCCTTTTCCAACAAGCTCTATTTGGAGTTGAAATGGAAGGATAGCAGGTCTTATTCCAAACATTTAAAAAAGGCAGGATCTCTAGACCGGGGAGATGACTCCAAAAGTAAGAGTACTGACCGCTCCTCCAAGGGACTTGAGTTAAGTCCCTAGTACCCACATGGTGGCGTGCAGCTGTTTATAACTCCAGTTCTAGACAACCTTATGCTCTCTTCTGATTTCCATAGGCACCAGGAACATACGAAGTACACAGACACACATGCAGGTTAACTTAATTAAGTCCCCAACTTAACCAAAACCCCAGGGCCTCACTAGGTAACCCAGACTGGGTTGCACCACCCTCTGTGGCCCAGTGTTCCTTCACATAGTCTCCTGCTTTAGCCTCCCAAGAGCCAGGATTATAGGCATAGGCAGAAAATACTTTGGAGGCAGGAGGTGGTGGTGTATAACTTTAATCTACTCAGGAGGCAGATAGATACACACAGATTTCTGGGTTAGAGGTCAGCCTGGACTGTGAAGGGAGTTCCAAGACAGCCAGAGCTACATATATAGAGAAAGCCTGTCTAGAAAAACCAAACCAACCAAACCAACCAACCAACCAAACCAACCAACCAACCAACCGCTCCCAACCACTTTTTTAATTAAGAGATTAAAGTTAGAGAATGTGGAACTTCCAGTTTACAAGTCCAATTGTAGTTGAAACTTTGAAGATTATTTCTGTGTTTCTGATTCCTACACATTTCTACCTCCTTAGAGAAACTCTTGTAAGGAGTAACAGGCCTCTCATCTCAGTTTGGTAGATGCTCTAAACTGTGATCTGGAGGTTTCTTCATTGAGGTCAGTGCCCCATCTTTGACATATGGCTGAACTCAACACTGGTGACACCCTGATATTTTGTCACAGGGGCATTCTGTCATTCTATGTTCTGATAGTGTTGCATGGGGGGGTACACTCTGTGGTTTATATTTTTATATACAGCTCCCACTTTGGACATGAGTTAGTTATACCAAATCTGTCCATCTCAGCTGTTTCCCCAATATCAAGGCTCAACCTGTCCTTTAGTGATCATGAGGAAGGCTGGAGGTGATTGGGCATGGAGTTAAGAGGAAAACAAGAAATGTTCAGGGTTGCAAAATCTGTGAGCATTGAGCCAGGGAAGTAGGACAGATGTTATCAGAGAATAGAATGCCCTTCACCACACAATCACTGAAACTAGAATCTTTCTTTGCTTTGTTCTTCTCCAACCCATCCGACTCTTGTCTCCTAGCTCTTTTGCTGCATTCTCCTCATCTCCAGACTTGGGGATGTTGAAAGACTGCAGGGCTTAGCACTTGGGCCTCATTACACTGTCTCAGCACATGATCAAACTCTGCCTTCAGTAATAATGGGTTCAAAGACAATTGAAATCTAACTGCCTGTAGATTTCATACAGACCTACTGGTCGAGCAGGGCCACTTGGGGAACTCAACCCACCCCACTAAACTCCTCATCTTCTCCACCTTGGTTGCCTATAATTTGTTCTCCCTGCACCTCAGCATACCATTAAAGCCATTGTTGACTTCTCTCTCACACCCCACACGCAACTAGTCAGCAAATGGGCAGGCCAGGTCTATCTTCAGAGCACACCTAGAGTCTGGTCCACCCTCTTGATACCTTCAGAGCTACGTCCTGGTCCAAGGTTTCATCACCTTGTGCTCCAGTTACTGTGAGAACCTCTTATGAACTCCTCCTGCTTCTACCCTGTCACCTTAGACTCTACCTCGTGCAACACAGGGACCCTTTGGGAGAGTATGTCACATCATGGCAGTCTCAAACTCAAAGTCCTGCAATAGTTGCTTATTCAGAGTAAATGCCAGTGTCTGTAAATGCCTTTTGACTCTTTGTGATCTGTCCTTTCAGATACTTGGACTTCATCTAAGTCTTTCTTACTGTTCACTCTGCTCTAGCTACACTGGATTATTTGACATTAGTTCGGCACCTCAAGCTTGGTGCCTGCACTTCTACCAGGTTTCCAAGCCTGCTTCCCTTAAATAATATAGGATGTTTCTTTTGTTTTAGGGACCTTTTAACCTCATGCCTTTGGTCTGTCTTTGTTTCTGCCCTATCAAGCCTGGGTTCTCTCGCTTTTATTTTGACTTCAGTTACTTGTTAGGATTTCCAGGTTGTCTGTCTCCATCTACACACACACACACACACACACGCACACACACACTGGCTAATGAAGTGGAGATCCCTGGGTTCAGTCTAATAGAGATCCATATGGATATGGATAATATATTTGAAAATGGTCAGTTTTAATTTGACCGGGAAGCCCAGGAAAAAGATAATATTACTTAAAAACAGCTAAAATGTAAACTATTTTCAATAGAGGTTGCTATTGTTGATCTCATAAACAATATATAGGTTTCTATATTAAAACCAGCTAACAGGATGCTTATACTGGAAAGGGCAAAAGGAACTCTGTCCAAAGTTTCTCAACAAGAACAACTTCATAGTTTTAGTAGGGCTCCTCCAGTTAAATTTTGTTAGGTAATGTGAATATATATATAAACAGATCTTGTCTCGAGTTTATTTGTAAAAGCAGCAGCATAAGACACTGGTCATCTGCAAACAGTGTGTAGGGAGGTGTGTCACAGCAGTCCATCTGTCTTCACATTGGCAGGAGCCTTTTCTATGGGGCCTTCACAGGGGCCTGGGCACCTTTGGGAGCCTGGGCTAGAGCCGAAGCTGGGCCTTAGCTGGAGCTGCAACCTCTGCCTTGGTTTGAACCTTGGGCTTTGGTTGACAGAGCCTACGACCCTTGGCCATGTAGCTTGGAATTCCTTCCCAAGCTTGGGGTGAGCAATGAAAGCCAGATGGCTGTTTGCGGGTGGGGCCTTTGGGCATCTTGGGCTTGATGGCCTGAGTCTTCACAAAGGCCTTGATGGCCTCTGCACACGCACTCACTGCCTTTGCATTGTTGGCCTGCATCTTCTCCAGGCCTTTCTTGTGCATCTTGGCAAAGTGCATGTTCCTCAGGAACTTGGAGTCAACCCCCTTAAGAGATTCGTATCTTTGTGACTGGGGTTTCTTGATGCCATTTCTTTTTTTTAATTATTTTTTATTTTTTTATTTTTTATATTTTTTATTACATCTTTTCCTCAATTACATTTCCAATGCTATCCCAAAAGTCCCCCATACCCTCCCCCCTACTTCCCTACCCACCCATTCCCAATTTTTTGGCCCTGGCGTTCCCCTGTACTGGGGCATATAAAGTTTGCATGTCCAATGGGCCTCTCTTTCCAGTGATGGCCGACTAGGCCATCTTTTGATACATATGCATCTAGAGTCAAGAGCTCCGGGGTACTGGTTAGTTCATAATGTTGTTCCACCCATAGGGTTGCGGATCCCTTCAGCTCCTTGGGTACTTTCTCCAGCTCCTCCATTGGGGGCCCTGTGATCCATTCACTAGCTGACTGTGAGCATCCACTTCTGTGTTTGCCAGGCCCCGGCATAGTCTCACAAGAGACAGCTATATCTGGGTCCTTTCAGCAAAATCTTGCTAGTGAATGCAATGGTGTCAGCGTTTGGATGCTGATCATGGGATGGATCTCTGGATATGGCAGTCTCTAGATGGTCCATCCTTTCGTCACAGCTCCAAATTTTGTCTCTGTAACTCCTTCCATGGGTGTTCTGTTCCCAATTCTAAGGAGGGGCATAGTGTCCACACTTCAGTCTTCATTCTTCTTGAGTTTCATGTGTTTAGCAAACTGTATCTTATATCTTGGGTATCCTAAGTTTTGGGCTAATATCCACTTATCAGTGAGTACATATTGTGTGAGTTCCATTGTGATTGTGTTACCTCACTCAGGATGATGCCCTCCAGGTCCATCCATTTGGCTATGAATTTCATAAATTCATTCTTTTTAATAGCTGAGTAGTACTCCATTGTGTAAATGTACCATATTTTCTGTATCCATTCCTCTGTCGAGGGGCATCTGGGTTCTTTCCAGCTTCTGGCTATTATAAATAAGGCTGCTATGAACATAGTGGAGCATGTGTCCTTCTTACCGGTTGGGACATCTTCTGGATATATGCCCAGGAGAGGTATTGCTGGATCCCCTGGTAGTACTATGTCCAATTTTCTAAGGAACCGCCAGACTGATTTCCAGAGTGGTTGTACAAGCTTGCAATCCCACCAACAATGGAGGAGTGTTCCTCTTTCTCCACATCCTCGCCAGCATCTTGATGCCATTTCTGTGCCATTTGTGGGGGCTGATTGTGTGTGGTGTGGTTCTTGGATTTGGTCATGTCTGCGTGGTAACCCACGTCCCGAAGCACTTGGGACCAGAAGAGAAAAGTGACCATAGATTTAATGATTATGAATATATATATATATATATATATATATATATATATATTCTACCTCACTCCATGCTACATAAGTTAAAGCTGTCTTAAGTGTTCTCTAAGGTTTACCTGGAATCTGACAAGGCCTAATAGTTTTACAGTATGTACACAGATAGTACTAATTTGTTGCATCATTCTGTATGTGTAATTTAAATCCACCTCTCCCCAGAGTGTGATACTGTACTGTACACTATGTTTTTAGCTAAACTGCCAACGTCAGAGCTCCAGATGTGTCTACTTAAAACAATGACAACTGAACTTGCTAAGTGTTAATAGTGCTTTAAGCAAGGAGATGGCCAAGGTCACTCCTTGGTAGATCCAGTCACTCCTGGTATGTGATTAGGCTCCAATTATATCCGACGTCAAGGCTTTCTGGGAGCCCTAATTATAGGAGTCATTAAGATTTTCAGGGAATACAGGCTAAAAACTAAAATGGGGAGGAGAGTCACCTACACAACAATAAAAACTATTGGTATGGGAGCAAAGGTCCCAAATATTGCCTAACACCCCCCTTTAGAAAAATTTCTTACACAAATAATACATTTGTTACTGTTATATATTATGATGTTATATTTTTTTTAACCAAGAGAGTTGTTAAAATCACTAAATATAACTATATAAATATAAATTCCCCTAACTTCTTGGTTCTTTTTCTAAAACCTACAACAAGAAAGTTACTGTATAGGCAATCATAATTTGCTATAACATGTCATGTATAAATTCCTAAAGTCATAATGGTCCATTCATGTTAGTAAAACCTGATTTATAGATATAAGTCTAGTTACTTATGTCTATGTTAATGTTGTTAAGCTTTACTTACTTAGAAAAAGTAAATCATATATAAAAGTGTAATATTTTATAAATATGCACTAGAAAAGAACTTGTAAAAATGAGATTTCTAGTCTCTCCATGAACTGTATCTATGGTTTAAAGTTTACTTTGATACTAACAGAACTTCAATATTTTTTCTTTTTTTTAAAACATAATATCTTTATTGATTATTTGAGAAATTCACATAATGCACCCCGAGCACAGTCACTTCCTAGGTAAAATGATATAATCCGAATTTTATAAGAATTACCTGTTGTAAATTGGTAAAGATAATTGGGACATACAAGTTAATGATCAGTCATTAATAAATAATCAAATTCCTTAATGGACTAAAAACTATTTTTGTAGTCATACTAAATACACACATAACTCATTGACAGAGACAAGCTTAGAGGGAGAGACCAATCTATGCCTCCCACTGAATAATCTTCCATATATATTATCTAAGTCTGAAGCAGGTCACTCAAAACAAGTTTAAAGCAAACGTAAAGCTTTTTTAGTGTAAAATAATATTTAAAATCAGGTACACTAAAAAATAAAAAAGACTGGTTATGAAAAACAAAAAACAAATACTTGTGTAAAATGGGCTAAAAATACAATCTACCTACATGGCAGGATGTCCCCAAGCCAAAGTAGTCCCCTTGAATGGAGCACAGTGCCACCAGAGTGAGCTGTGTGCTGGTCTCAGCTCAGAAGGATGCATGGGAAAGTCAGGCCTGCCCTACGTCTGATGCTCCCATCCTTTCTGTATAAGCCTGACCAGTCCTGGCTGTGTAGGCCAAACCAGAAAAGACACTCTTCTCTTTATCAGCAGGGAAGGTAAAATACTCCTCAGGTCTCACATGACAGGGCGATGGGTTCTCTTGCCTTGTAAGGGGGTCTACCTCCAGATCCCAATTGTCTCAAACAACAGAGAGGTGAAGAGCAGCTCCTGAACTGACATCTCAGGATCCTGTAGACAGGGGCATCTTGTACCTAAGCCGACCCTGCAACTGGTAGGGGGCCCACGTGATAGCTCGATTGGCCATGAGTTTTATCTGCTTTCAACTCTTCCTCTTTGCAGAAGTTAATTCCAGCATCCCTACCATAACCACACATTCCACGATGATAGGAGATGGCGAGGTACTCCATCATAGTGCCTACGGTTTTGGGGTGTTTATTCAGACCCTCAAAGCCATGTCTTTAAAAACTTTGCTAGACATTTCCATTAAAATGACTCAACCCCTTGTGACCTAACACTCTGCACAAGTTATTTCCTCTGCCTAGAGAAGTCCCCTCCCCAGCAAGATACTTCTTGACTTATTTATCTTCTTCTGAGCCTTGTCAGAAAATGTAATCTTGCTGCTAAATCTTCCCTGAGCCCTGTATTTAAAATTGAGACCTTGATTTTTCTGTGTTCTATCCTTTCTTTAATCACCTGGTAAAATACTGCATGATTTACTTAATTATTTTAATTTTTTAAATTTAGAAATTAAATTTTATGAATCACTAATAAAAACTTTTAAAATTTGAACATTTTAAAAATAAATGTAAACACTGCTAAAGTGGAGGTCTTTGCTTTGCTCATTTGAGAGCTTTCCAGATGAATGAGTTAATTGCAGTGGAATTAGGGACATGGGACTCAAATGAAAGGTGGACAGTAGAGCCACGTGGACATTTGAGATTGGAATGGACACTTGTAGGTCATAATGGTGACTCAGTAGCCTTCTGGGGTCTGTTGCATTGTTGTTGGTAAAAAGGAGGTAATTTCAGTGAATGTCAGTTGGCCACCCTCCTTAGGTAGATCCTATGAACAGATGTGACTTAGAGTGTTCTAGTGTGTGTGCAAACGTGCCTGTCTTTTTTGTTTTGTTTTGCTTTTGCATTGGTTACCAAGAGGCTAATAATATTTCATAATGGAAAGAGATACTTTAAAAAATTCCCAAACATGGACATATTTTTAAAAAAGTGAAAACTTCCAGGAGAAAATGTGTAGGTGAATTACTTCTGATTTTTGATGCACTGTAGACGCAGGGCAGTGGTGGCATGGCCTTTAGTTGTGGATGAAGAGCACGTCAGCTGTTTCAAGACCTCAACCCTCAGGAATGCTCAAAGTTGCCTTCACCCCCCGGCTTCTGGACAGAGAACCTTGGCTTAAATTCTCATCACCCTGTCCCTCGCTGACTTCCCCGACTTGGCGTCTGTCTTAGTCAGGGTTTCTATTCCTGCACAAACATAATGATCAAGAAGCAAGTTGGGGAGGAAAGGGTTTATTCAGCTTATATTTCCACACTGCTGTTCATCACCAAAGGAAGCCAGGACTGGAACTCAAGCAGGTCAGGAAGCAGGAGCTGATGCAGAAGCCATGGAGGGATGTTATTTACTGGCTTGCTTCCCCTGGCTTGCTCAGCCTGCTCTCTTATAGAACCAAGACTACCAGCCCAGAGATGGTCCCATCCACAAGGGGCCTTTCCTCCTTGATCACTAATTGAGAAAATGCCTTACAGTTGGATCTTATGGAGGCATTTCCTCAACTGAAGCTCCTTTCTCTGTGATAACTCCAGCTGTGTCAAGTTGACACACAAAACCAGCCAGTACAATTGACCTCTTGTCAACTTGACACACAAACACATCACTATTAAGCCTCAACCCTTACATTCTTATTCATCCCCAAGGTCTAAATAACTTTAAATGTTTAAAATTTCAATCTCTTTAAAATATTGATCTCTTTTAAAATCCAAGGTCTTTTTTACAATTAAAAGTCTCTTAACTGTGGGCTCCACTAAAATAGTTTCTTCCTTCAAGAGGGAAAATATCAGGGCACAGTCACAATCAAAAGCAAAAATCAATCTTCAACCATCCAATGTCTGGGATCCAACTCAGGATCTTCTGGGCTCCTCCAAGGGCTTGGGTCACTTCTCTAGCCATGCCCTTTGTAGCACACGCGCGTCGTCCTCTAGGCTCCAGATGCCTGTACTCCACTGCTGCTGCTGTTCTTGGTAGTCATCTTATGGTACTGGCATCTCCAAATCACTGCTGTCTTCCGCTGTAACTAGGCTTCACCAACAGCCTCTCATAGGCTCTCTTCATGGTGCCAAGCCTCAATTCCTTTGCAGGACCCCTTCAGTTCTGGGCCATCAATTGCAACTGAGGCTGCACCTTCACCAATGACCTTCCATGGCCTTTCACGGTGCCGAGTTTCAGCTGCTCTTCATGACCACTTCATGCCTTCAAAACCAGTACCACCTGGGTGACTCTTTCACATTACCAAGTCCAGCCACAGCACCAGGTACAATCTTGGCTATCTCTGGAACACAGCCTCTGTGCTCTCAGAAAACACTTCCCAGAAGATGTCACCTCAGTGATTCTGATCTCTTCTTAATCACTGCTAATTTCTTAGCTCCAGCTAACCAGCATCAATAGTCCCAGTAATATAAAAGTTTCACTTTAGTAGTTCTGGTATCTTGTTAATCACAGTGGATTCTTCAGCCCCAGCTAACCAGAACCACAGAATCTTCACAAAATAACAATGGCCCTGAAAAGAGTCTTTAATTTTCCCTCTGAAATTTCACAAGCCAGGCCTCCATCTTCTGCACTGTTCTCAACATTATCTTCCAAGCTCCTATAAAACATCTCACAGAGCTCTTAACACCGAATGGATCTTCTGGCCCAAAGTTCCAAAGTCCTTCCACAGTCCTCCCCCAAACATGGTCAGGTTGTCACAGGAATACCCCACTCTGCTGGTACCAATTTGTCTTAGTCAGGGTTTCTATTTCTGCACAAACATCATGACCAAGAAGCAAGTTGGGGAGGAAAGGGTTTATTCAGCTTACACTTCCACATTGCTGTTCATTACCAAGGAAGTCAAGACTGGAACTCAAGCAGGTCAGGAGGCAGGAACTGATGCAGAAGCCATGATGTTCTTTACTGGCTTGCTTCCCCTGGCTTGCTCAGCCTGCTCTCTTATAGAACCAAGACTACCAGCCCAGAGATGGTCCCACCCACAAGGAGCCTTTACTCCTTGATCACTAATTGAGAAAATGCCTTACAGCTGGATCTCATGGAGGCATTTCTTCAACTGAAGCTCCTTTCTCTGTGATAACTCCAGCTGTGTCAAGTTGACACACAAAACCAGCCAGTATAGCGTCTTAGGTAGAGCTTGGCCTTGTGGATATGGTGGCTGGAGAGGAAAAGGCCCCAGGAGATCTCATTATGATGCCGAAGCTGGGGACTGCCTGTGTCTTGGAGAGACTTCTTATTTCATGACCGTGGCCCCTTCCTACAGGAGATGCCCTGCTTCCCCTCTCTGTTCCCTACGGTGGTGGAAACTCGATTGTGAGGACCTTCAGTTTCCACAGAAGTTCAAAGGTTCACCAAGTACCGTTTAAAGCATGTAATTTGACCATTGAATAACAGGGTGGACTTCAAGTTTCTGGCTACCAGACAAGGGAAGTGGTGCTAAATGAAAGCAGAAACCCCAGTGCAGGCTCCGGAACAAGGAACCACATTGGCTTAAGATGGGGCAGGGGCCTCGCTGTCCTTGGAAGTGAAGTCTGCGGTGTTTCTTGTTAGTTGTCTGGGCCAATCACAGTGTTTTTCTGGGCCGTGATATCCTTAGCTGCAGCCTCATTCTCTGCAGGGATTTGTTGAGCCCTAAAAGCCATGTGGCCACTTTGAGTAGTGTTCGAGGGCTTTACCTTTGGCCTTGTGGCTGAATTCAAATCCCGATTCTTCAATATAAAACACATTCAACATTGATCAGGCTATATTTCCTTTCTCTCATGTGGATATTGGGATTTCACTCACAGGGTTTTAATTAGGTGAATTAACACTCTTAAAAACAGCGTGTGAGAATGTCTGGCACTAATTATTCATGAAGGATACTCCTCACGAGTACGACCTTACACAAGGCTGCTTACTTTCCTGTTTGTTAATTTTCATGTGATAACAAAGGAATGGGTTTCAATATGAATTTTATAAACACACTGCATTCTTTGTTCTTATTCACACACAACTCTCTCCCCCTTCTCCCCTCAACACTTGTCCCTTCCTCTTTCATGTCTCATGTATTTCTCGGCCCTTTCTTATTTCTCTCGTTCCCCTTCCCTCTTTCAGTCTACTCCCTCTCTCCCTACACACATGTACACACACACTCTACATGTGAAGAACATGAAATATTTATCACAATTCTGTGTCTGACCTATTTCCCTGATCATCCCTACTTCCATTCATTTTTTTCTGAAGATGTCATGGCTTCATTATTTACACCCATTTTCTTTACTATTCATCTACCGATGAACATTGTAATCTGGTCCTTTAACTTGGCGATAGTAAATAGTGTTTCGATATACATGGACAGATAAGTGGTTCTGTAGTATTCTAATTTAGTCTCTTTTGGGTACATTTCTAGAAAAAAAACCATAGCTGGGATCATAGAGTAATTCCATATTAGGAATTACTGAGGAACCACCTCCCGATGTCTCGAATGGTCACAGAACTTCACACTTTCCCTCTACACCATGCTGTCAGCTTTCGGTTGCCATTTTAATGATAACCATTCTGACAGGGGGCGTCTAGAATCTAATTGTAGTTTTGGTTAGCATTTTGGTTGGGGTAACTTTCAAGGGACGGTATTTTATATAAAGGTGGCATCCACGGTCAGCTGCGAGGCTCTTGTCACGTTTAACAATGAGACTGGTAAAGATCAGAGGAGTGTAGTGACTTGCGGGTGTGTGTAAGAGCCAGGACCTTGACATACTCCATGGGAGAAATGAGTCAGACATTCACCGAAGAGACAGAGTTGGATTAGTCTACTCTGGTGAGCAGACTTTTTACTCACAGGCAAGGACAGAAGAAAACCCTCCGCACAGGTGATACCAACAGGCCGCCACTAGCATCTGAGAACATCCTCCGGGTCTGCTTCCTAGGAGCAATACTGATGCTGCCATGCGTGTCTGCTCCTGCTGCCCTTACTTTCTAACTTTGTCTGCTAAGTTAGGAAGTCAAGATGCAGTTACCACCGCCATGAGGACCAGACTCCGCTTTTGTTTGGCCCCTCTGAGGCAGCTCCCGAGGCGGAGCTGCAGTAGTCCACCTCGGATCTTTAACACCGCTCCTTCGTTTTTTATAGCTACTATTCTTTTTTTTTTTTTTTTTTTTTTTTTTTTAAAGTCATTGAAATAATTGCTTCACAAAAGCTTTGTTTTGTTTTGTTTTTTTTTGTTTTTTTTTTGGTTTTTCGAGACAGGGTTTCTCTGTGTAGCCCTGGCTGTCCTGGAACTCACTCTGTAGACCAGGCTGGCCTCGAACTCAGAAATCTGCCTGCCTCTGTCTCCCGAGTGCTGGGATTAAAGGCGTGTGCCACCACACCCGGCTCAAAAGTTCTTATTTATTGCTTTTTAATTTTTCTAAAGCAATGCAGTTATTACAGTAAATTAGAAAAGTATAGAGGTATAGAAATAAGAAAACAGTAATATTTCTCTCCCTCCATTCCCTCTTTTCTTTTCCTTTTGCAGAGATATGCATTGGACTCAGGCCTTGTACAGACCAGACAAGCACTCGGACTCTGAGCTCCTGGCCTTCTTAGATTTCTTCCTATGAATGAATATATATATGTATATGTACATATACATATATATGTGTATGTGTATATATACACATATATATGTATATATATACACATATATGTATATATGTGTATATATATGTGTGTGTTTGTATACATAGATGATGTGTATATATATATATATATATATCATCTTTTTCTATTCATAAAAATTTTACTGTCAACCATTATCCTATCCATACTTTGCACATATAATATCCTTTCTTTAATTATTTTAAAGAACATTGTATGTTAATAAATGATTTGAAAACAGTTTTTAATGGCTCCATGGTAGTCCGTTGCAGGAATAAATCAAAGTGTATTTATTTTAATCTCCCTCTGTATTTCTAATATTTTACTTTTATAAATACACAATACCTGATGAAGTTTTGCATATAAACCTTTGTCCAGATCTGTTTCCTTGACAGTAGACTTCACACATAAGAGGGTGACAATTGACATTCAGGGTTCATCTGGTTTTAGGGCATGACTCCGGGATGACTGCTTTCTGCATGAACCTCAGGCTGCCAGTAGGTGTCGACTTTGCCTCATGTTTCTTCTTGCAGCTCTTTATCCGTTTATTCTCAGGATCATCTTTGAAGGGCTGTGGGAGAATGCGTTGTTAGTAAGTCAATAGAGTTCAAATATAAAATTTGAAGTCTCTCCCAAGGGTCACAACCCTGAGTGTCCGAGGGCTTGGCTATTTTTCTTTTCTATGTGTTGCTGATTGTATCTACCCCAGCAGCTTATGTGGTGCTGACCTGCTACTGAGAGAAATACAGTCAGTCAGCACAGCCTGCAAGGCTCTCTAGGAAATGTGTACACATGCATCACACACACACACACACACACACACACACACACACACACACACTCACACACGCACACACAAGGAGAGGGGAAAGACATTCGCTTTTGCCTAATGAGTGTATTCTTGAAGCATCCTATAATTAAAAATTGATAACCTTATAGAGATATCTATTTTAGACAGCCTCCTTTCTAAATAAGGAAACTGAGTCTTGGATAGGTTAACTTGTTAACATGGTACAAGTATTGAGATGGCTAATCGCTGTTGTTGATGTGTTTAGACTTAAGAGTCACCAGGGAGACTGAGGCACACGTCTTAATGTATCTGTAAGGACATTTTCAGGATGGCTTAGTGGAGAGGGAATGATGGACCTGAGTGTGGGTGACAGTGTCCCATGGTCTGAAGGCCCAGATGGAATAAGAAGAGAAGAGAAAAAGCAAGCCAAGCTACTGCTGGCTTTCCTGGACTGCCAAGGTGTGTCTACTCAGCTTTTGCCACGCCTTTGCTGTGCCATGGAGAACCAACACCTCCGGCAACTGGAGTCCAACATGTCTTTTTTCCCTTAAGGTGTTTCTTTATGGTGTTTTGTCACAACGATGAGAAATTTGATGAGCGCACACTATGCTGAAGCAGAATTCAGATCCGGACATTTACCTTTTAAAAAAAGAAAAAAAAATATATTTTTTTCTATCTGTATGTACACCTGCATACCAGAAGAGGATATCAGATCATATTATAGATAGCTGTGAGCCCCCATGTGGTTGCTGGGAATTGAACTCAGGACCTCTGGAAGCCCATACAATGATCTTAACTGCTGAGCCCTATCTCCAGCCACAGGCACACTTATCTTTGAAATGTATGACATTAACAATTTCCCCATCTTTGTTAAAAAAAAAATCTACAATACCAAAGCTCTTTATTAACCACCTGGACATGGGTTTCTAAGAATTGTGTTTATAAGATCTTCCTGGGATATTCACATGGGCATACTAACTGTAGACACCCATTTCATTTGCACTGGGACTGACTGGACAAACTAGAAGCCATGGCTAAAGAGGATAGGTTGACCCATGTGGGCTGAGTGGGCTGAGACCTGAGTGCAACAAAGGTCTTCAAACCCCGGGACTGGCCTTACAGAGACCGGAGAATGTGTTTTGAAACTTCGACCTTTGTTGCTAGGCAACCACTCTCCCTTTTATTTGCCAGAACAAAAATATTATTAGCTGATACCTGGTTCATTCTTCAGCCTAGCAGCAGGGTGTTCAGGCCTGGTTCTGTGCTTTAGGGTGAGTTAGACCTGAAATTGACTTGTAGTTGTGCTGCTTACAGATGGTCTCTGAGACTGACCAAGTTATTTAAGCTCCGTGCCTCAGTTTCTTCCTCAGAAAACTGGGTATAACTATACCTGCCTCACACAATGGAGGTGACTCTGCAAGATATTGACAGTATAAGTGTTATATCCTGTGCCGACATTGGTGTCTAGGAGCTAACAGAAAGGAATAATATTCAATAAATAACAGGGAGACAATGTTATTATAAGCCTAGATGTCTTTTTATTCATAAGTAGTCTATTCACATGTATAGCAGAAGTCCACCCATTGTAGTTGTTCAGTTCATGATTTCTTAGTATATCTGTTCATTTGTGCAACCTGTGTGGTCTGCCCTTTCATTGCTAGTCTCCCATTCCTGCCTTTAGAATGGGAGTGTTTACTCTGTACTGTTGTAGGTTTGGAGCGTGTAACTTTCTTCTTGATTTTACAGGGACTCAGAGCTAAGGCATTGCCTTGTGTCTCAGAAGACACTTTGGGCTTTTTGTACAATGTTGGGACTGTTAACACTTTTAAAGTTAGACTGAATGTATTTTCCATCATGCGGTAGTCATGAGGTTTGGCCCTGAGGTGGAATGTTGTGGTTTATCTCTGAGAAGTCCCACAGGCTCATATTTTGAAGGTTGTGAAGGTAGGCGGTAGGGCCTGGCTGGTGGAAACAAACCACTAGAAGAAGCCCAATTCCTGTTTTAAGAGACATTTATATCATCCAAAGAGTTCTCTTTTGCCTGCTTGCTGGCTGTCGTGACTTACAGTCATCTCTTACATAACAGATAGTTCTATATCTAGAGATATTCTGTGTTTGGACATGTAATTCACACATTCACACGAAGTGGTAAAATATGTGATCTTTAATGTCTGGCTTCTTTACCAAGCATATAGTTGTAGAATGTAGTAGTATATATATAGTATAGTATGTAGTATGTATATAGTGTAATATGTAGTATGTATATAGTATAGTATTTAGTATGTATCAGTAGCTCTTTCTCCTCTTTCTCTTTCTTCCTTCCTTTCTTCCTTTCTTTCTTTCTTTCTTTCTTTCTTTCTTTCTTTCTTTCTTTCTTTCTTTCTTTCTTTCTTTCTTTCTCTCTCTCTCTCTCTCTCTCTCTCTCTCTCTCTCTCTCTCTCTCTCTCTCTTTCTTTCTTTCTTTTTTTTTAAGACAGGGTTTCTCTGTATAGCCCTGGCTGTCCTGGAACTCACTTTGTAGACCAGGCTGGCCTCGAACTCAGAAATCCGCCTGCCTCTGCCTCCCGAGTGCTGGGATTAAAGGTGTGCGCCACCACACCCTGCCAAATAATGTCTTTTTTTAAATTTCTTTTTCATTGTTGAACAATTTCCCATTGTAATTATATAAAATGCTCACCAGATGATGGACATTGGATTATTTTAATGTTTTGTCCATTTAGCATCTTGAACATTTGTTCTGAGTTTTTCTACACATACATGTTTTCAGTTTTTTTTTTTTTTTTGGAAATACTTAAAAGTAAAACTGCTTGGTAATGTGGTTAACAGTTGAGTGTTTTAGAGAAATTATCAAACTGTTTTCTAAAACACGCATCATTTTAGTTTCTCCACATTTTTACCAACACCCATCACTACCTATTATTTTAATGACAGCTGTCATAGATCAGAAATATTTCCTAATAGATCACAGTATTTCCCTGTGAGATTGGCATCACCATGTGATTATCATGTGTAAAATTGCCTACTATATTTGCCTGTTTACACACACACACACACACACACACACACACACACACACACACGATCTTACTATGTAATCCTGGCTGTCCTCAAACTCTTTATGTATACTCAGGCTGGCCTCAAACTCACAGAGATCCTCCTGCCTCTGGCTCCTGAGTGCTGGGATTGAAGATGTTCACCACCATGCCCTATGTGCCCTTGTTTTAACTGGGCTATGTGTTTTTTTTTTTTTTTCCATTGTTCAGTAATGTGTCCTTACTTACTCCGAATATATTTTCTGAAGTCGATGAGTTGCAAATGTTCCCCTGCCCTCATCTTTGAGGGATTCCCCCCAGTTATAATGAATTGTTTTTGTGCAGTGTGTGCGTAAGTGTTTTGTGAATGGGAGCCAGAGGTCGATGTGCATGCTTTTCTTTATCAGTTTCACTGTAGGTTTTGAGATTGTATCTCCCACTGAAGCTGGGACTTGCGGTGTGGGTAGACTATCTAGTCAACAAGTCCTCGAGATCTTCCTGTCTCTGCTTCCCCAGTACTGGGAATATGGGCTTTTGTTACTGAGCCCCAGTGTTTTGGATGTGGGTGATGGAATTTGAACTCAGTTTTCATGTTTGTGTGCTACACCAAAGTTGGTTCACTTTACCAACGGAGTCATCTTCCCAGACTCCTTTCCCCTTATTGACAATACTTGAAATGGAAAGGTTTTAGAATTTGAATTAAGGCTAACACCTATTTTTCTTGTTTATGATTTTAATGCCTGTGGTGGTTTATTGAGGACTGGCCCCATAGGCTCCTGTATTTAAATACTTGGTACCAATCTAGTAGTGTTGCTTAGAGAGATTTAGGGAGTGATGCCTTACAGAAGGAAGCACGTCATGAAGGGTAGACTTTGAGAGCTTAAAGCCTTGTTCTAGTTCCAGTTTTTTTCTATCTGCTTTATGACTGCATTCAAAGATGGAAATTCTGTTTCCTTTTCCTGCTGTCATGCCTGCCATTTGTTAGTATGCCTTCCTGCTATATTGTTATACCTCTGGAACCAAAAAAACCCAACTCCTCCTTGTATAAGTTGCCTTGGACATGAAACTTTATCACAACAAAAGGCAACTCATACACTGCCCTAAGCATCTATTGCTAAATTCGGTTAAGGTTGTAAACATTACTCCTATATTTTATTTTGAGTGATTTATTATTTTAATTCCTTTGGTTATACAAATCAAATCTACAATAGCACAGAGCAAACATTCCTATCCCAATCTCACCTTTGTTTGTTTGTTTGTTTTTGTTTTTCGAGACAGGATTTCTCTGTGTAGCCCTGGCTGTCCTGGAACTCACTCTGTAGACCAGGCTGGCCTCGAACTCAGAAATCCACCTGCCCCTGCCTCCCAAGTACTGGGATTAAAGGCGTGGCCCCAATCACACTCTTAAATTTCTGTTATTTGCATCATACACGGCCTCTTTCTTGGGCCAGATTCAGTTGGGAAACAGCATTCTTCAGTAGATATTCCATGTTCCTGGCATCTCCTATATTCTGGGTGTTCATTTCAACCTAGGACGACTTCTATAGCTCAATCCAGGTCTTTAGAGACTCTGAAGTACAGAGAATCTGATCCTATTCCATATTCTCTGATCTCATTGGCTTTCCCCCATGATCCCTGGTATAAGTCTCTATGTAACTGTGGCATTCTGTATCCTTGCAAAACCTGGAACACTGAAGACTCTCTTGTGTCAGGCTTTTTTTTTTTTTTTCCTGGTACTTTCACTTCAAATGAAAGTCTTGAAAATGAGTTTACAGTTTTATGTCTTTCCTGGAGTGGGTCTTTGATGGAAAGGGTCTTGCCCTTTACTGTTAGCCCGTGTACAGTGCAGGGCTCCTCCTTACAGCATTGATCTCTCTAACACCTAACTGTGCTTTGTCTCTAGCACTCATTCAACAACTTAAGGTTTTATTTTTAAAAAAGCCTTGTAGTTCTGAGTATAGAGCCAAAGGCTTCACAGATGCTACATAAGCATTCACACTCTGCCTTCCAAGTATCTGGGTGACAGCCCTGGGCTACTTTATCTACTATTTCCTCGGGTTAGGATGCTATCTACAACTTTAACCATGCTCACATTTCCTCCTCCTCCTCCTCCTCCTCCTCCTTTTCTTTTCTTTTCTTTTCTTTTCTTTTCTTTTCTTTTCTTTTCTTTTCTTTTCTTTTCTTTTCTCTTCTTCTTCTTCTTCTTCTTCTTCTTCTTCTTCTTCTTCTTCTTCTTCTTCTTCTTCTTCTTCTTCTTCTTCTTCTTCTCCTTCTCCTCCTCCTCCTCCTCCTCCTCCTCCTCCTCCTCCTCCTCCTCCTCCTTCTTCTTGTTCTCATTCTCCCTTCTGTTTAACTTTTTGTGCTGAATTCTCATTATAAATCTGGCTAAAAGCAGTGAGCAGTAGCTACACATCACAGCCCTGTGCAATACTACTTCCATTTCATCCTTATGAAAAATTTCAGGATATGAACAAACTGAAGTTTTTGTTGTTGTTGTTTTTTGTTTTTTGTTTTTTTTGTTTTTTTTTTTTTTGCCAGAAGGTAACACAAATGTCCCCTGTTGATTTCAGTTCTTGATGGAATTTTTGCTCCTCTTTGAAACCTCAAGAACATAGTCTTTACTCTCCTCATTCTGGTCTCCCAGAACAGCCCTTTAAGCTCTGCTAACAACAGTCTATAACTTTCTTAGCCAATGTCTCCAAATTCTTCCACAGTCTTCCCACAAAGCAGTATCCAAGGAACACGTAGGTTCCGTCTAGCAATGACTTTCTTATCTCTGGTGCAAACTTGACTAGTTACATTTGCATTGCTATGATAATACCTAATAGGACAATGCATGGAAGAAATATTGATCATAATTCACAATTTCTTGGCCACACCACCATTATAGTGGTGAAGCCAAGACTGTATTCAGTCTATGGCAGAAGGAGCTGTGGCAGAGGCGTTGCCTTTGAAGACCTGTCACTAGGAAGCTATTTCTATCACCTAGACCACCGCCTTCAAAATACTGCCACAAGCTGGGAATGAACTGTTCAAAATAGGAGTATATAGAGAACATTTCAAACTGTTGGTAGCTCCTTAACACTTTCTGCATATATAATATAGTTTTACTCTCCTCTGGTGGCAGGAAAGGAGACCTCCCTTTGAGTTGTTGCTAGAGAGGGTCTAAGAGAACTCCAAAATAATACAGGCTATTGCTACAGCCCTTGGTTCTGTAGTCTTTCTTCCCACTCCATCTGGATCCCCACCAACATATCTCCTTCCGATCATCTTCATGTCCATTTCTTTTCCTTCCTTCCTTCCTTCCTTCCTTCCTTCCTTCCTTCCTTCCTTCCTTCCTTCTTTCCTTCTTTCTTTCCATCTTTCCTTCCTTCCTTTCTGATTCAGGGTTTCACTATGGCACACTGGCTCTTATTGCTATGTAGACTGTGCTTGCCTCAATCTCACAGGGATCCACTTGCCTCTGGCACTAAAGATACAGACCACTATGCCAGAATATCTTTTTCTTAAAAAGAAAAAAAAGTTCTTGTAATGTACAATCCAATTAGTTCTTCCCATATGCACATGGTGGTGGTGGGGCATCAGCATACAGGAAATCTGTCAGTGGCCACACTTGCCTAAGAAAATGACTTCTTCCCCTAGCAACCCATCCTGTGTCAATGGCTTCCAGTTAGTGGTGGGGCTTGTGAGCTCCTTCAGCTGCCCTGCTGGAATGTTAATGGCCAGTCTTGATTAACACTTGTCCAGGCAACCGTAGCAGGTGTGAGCTCATGAGTCTATTGGCTGCATTATATCCTGAAAATGGTGTTTCAATCTGCATACTCCCGTCCTTTGGCCCTTATGTTCTTTCTGTCCATTCTTCTGTAACATTCCCTGAATCTCGATGGTCCCTTGTACATTTTTTTCTTTTTTGCCACAGTATTAAAAATGCCTTCTTCTCTTTCTGGCACCTTATATAATAAAGACATTTTTCATTTAATGTGATACACATTCATGAACCTTGAAACCATAAATGTGACACACTTAAACACTACACACTAAATACTAGGCCTATGGGAAAAACATGTTTGGGGTATATATCTCAATATATATATTCCCTAGCAGACCACATAGAACCTTCTAGCACTAGAAAAGCTAGCTATCTGTCGCCTGCAGATAGAATATGGTGTCTTCATAAATAAGATCTCACCATGTAGTTATAATGAATAACCAAGACACCTCTCTTTATTTTTAAAGCATGACTGAAACTTTACTTATGTAAAGAAAATGTTAACAGTTTTCCAAGATTCCATTTTATTCTCTGACTTCAGTATATCAAAGTATAATTTTTCAAAAATTTAAAACCATGATCCATAAAGATGATAAACGTGTGGAATACACGGCAGCATGTAAAATGGTTCTTGAGGTAACGGAGAAACTAGGTATTCACAAGCATTTCTTAAAAGAATGTTACAATGAGATTGCTGGCTTAGATGCAAAAATCATGTCTAATTCATAGAATGATAAAACTATGACTTTTAAAATTTTCGTCACGGCTGGGTGAATAGATGTAAATTAGCACACAACGAGATGTGGACTTTCGACTGAGAGTAAGTAGAGAGTTAAATGCAGATGTATCCCTTTAGAAAGTCAAGCAGCTCCTGACCAGTATGAAGAAAGCATGCTCTGTTTGCTTGGCTCATTGCTAAGTTTTGGGTAATTTTTCTTGACATGTGCTAGCTTTGTTGGTTTGTATGGGATTTCTTCTAAGCAAGAGAACTCACAATAGTGGGAATGAAATTATAACCTCGAGTCAAAAAGAAGAAGCCCTCAGCTTCACTGTGGTATTGGCAATACTACAGTTTAAGGCATTTTAAAATAAACTCTTTATTGAGGATCTCCTCTGCTGTGAAGTCAACCCCTGGGCTTCCATGATTCTTGGTTAGTGGAAGGTTACGCCCAAGCCCTGCTGTACTGTAGCTTCAACCCTGCTGATCCACAACTCCTCACATATGGATCCAGTTCTGCTTTAATTAAAGGCTTGCCAATATTTTCAACCTCTCTTATCATACATTTTATATCTCCTATGTCAGGTTGCCTGGCCATACCGAATTATCTCTCCAGGTACCAGTTATTTATTGTATACATATGCTGTATTGTCTAATGTGATAAGTAATATCTTACTTATGAAGACACCATATCTATCTGCAAGAGACAAGTCACTCTCAAACTGATTGGGAAACTTCTTTCTTCTAGTTAGCTTTCACAGTGCTGGAAGGTTCTACATAGGCCACTGGGGGGAAAAAGACATCAATGGTTTCACCCAGAGCTTGACTCTGTGTTGCACTCACCTCGTCTGGCAAGAAAAAACACAACACTGTCGGATTCTTCTCAACAGCTTTATTCCAGGAACGCCTTGATGCTACGGAACCCTGGGAACCCAGGGAGGACTGCTTATATACACCCCAGCACTGGGGAGGGCTATGTGTCCTCCTGGGATTGATCAGTCTGCCATGCACCGGCTTGGGAGGGGTTGGCGCCAGATTTGGGCTAGCGCCTGCGCAGTGGTGTTGTTTACAGCGACGGTGTACTGGAGACTGGCACCATCTTTTAGGCACTATCTTTTAGGCACCGGCTGCCTACAACTCTGCCTTCCACAGAACTTACCTGCCAGGTACACCTATCAGTGTAATGGGTGTGTTTATTATGGAGTATACTAGCTTCTTTTCTGGTTTTATGATAAGACATGGACAGGCAATGCATAGAAGAAAGAGTTGATTTTGCTTTACAGCTTCAGAAGGTTAGCATCCATAATGACAGACCAAGGCGAGCAGGCAGCAGGCAGCAGGCAGCAGGCAGCAGGCAGCAGGCAGCAGGCAGCAGGCAGCAGGCAGCAGGCAGCAGGCAGCAGGCAGCAGGCAGCAGGCAGCAGGCAGCAGGCAGCAGGCAGCAGGCAGCAGGCACAGGCAGCAGGCAGCAGGCAGCAGGCACAGGCAGCAGGTAGCAGGCAGCAGGCAGCAGGCAGCAGGCAGCAGGCAGCAGGCAGCAGGCAGCAGGCAGCAGGCAGCAGGCAGCAGGCAGCAGGCAGCAGGCAGCAGGCAGCAGGCAGCAGGCAGCAGGCAGCAGGCAACAGGCGGCAGGCATGGTGACTGGAGCAGGAAGCTGAGAGCTCACACAGAAGGTGTAACATGAAGCAGAAAGAGACGACTAGAAGTAGAGGGAAAATTTAACTTTAAACCACATGGCATACTTCCCAGGCAAAGCGGGACCACCTAACCTGTGCTCTACAGCACCACCAACCAGGAACCAAGGGTTCAAATGACCATGACTATGAGAGACGTCACACCACATGGAGTAAAGTAACCACTTTCTGATTGGACTAGAGGCCTTCTTTACAAGAAAGAATTTCATCCCGGGGATTGAAATCCTGGCCAAAAGCCCATGGCTAGGGAACTCATAGGTCCCAGAGTAAACGTGTTATTGTTATTTTCCTATGGTTTATGTTGTGAAGTTGCTGTCTTAATATTTTTACATTTTTACTCAGAGAACTGCGATGTTCTCAACCTTGTTTAGAGAAGGTTCTTTTTTCAGTGGACAGAGATCAGCACATAGATGTAGAATTCGTCAAGGTACAGAGAAGCCGAGTGCTCCGTTCAAAGTAGGATACCCATATCAGCTCCTATGGGGCAAGTGGAACTGTGTCGCCAGACAAAGACTGGAAAGATTGCTGAACACATTCAGAAATCCTGGTATTCTCATAGCTAAGACACTGGAGTTGTTTCATCTGCTCCTGACCCAGTTCTTGTCCTGGAGCACATAAGCATTACATCCCACATGAAGATCTCGGCCCCCAGTGAAGTAGCACAGAGTTCTCCTTGCCAGTGAGGTATCTAGATGGGCCAGCCCTGCGAGTTTAGCCAATGAGCTTCCCTTCCTGGACATTCCTTCCTGCAAAAGGTAGTTAATCTCTGGTTCACCCCTAGTAAGTTGTATGATGCATTCATTTTCACCGTCAATAAACAATTTGGACAAGCAAGAACTGTCTCTCTCATCAAGAATTGCCATGGGCGGGGGCCTTCGTCATAGAGAGCCACTCCCCCTAAGTCTCTGCAGAAGGCCCTTTTGCATTCCTAGACACTTGTCATTGCTGGCCCACAGACACTTGTTCCTAATTCATGCTTCCCAGTGGTGTCTGGGTATCTGGAGTTAGGGAACACCAGCGTCAGCCTCAGTCTGGGTTGTTTCTCACCCAGGCTGGGGTCCCATCTTAGCCTGAGTTCTCCCATCCATGGGTGCTTCCCACGATTCCGACATCCATGGAAGTGTGGGATGAAATGCAACCTAGTGTCTAACCTTTTCGTTTCCTCTGCCCAAGCAGAGTTTGTGCACCCCAGCGGTGAGAACTACAAGCTCCCCCCCCAACCCCACCCGCCCAGGCCAGGGCTTAGGGAACATCCTGGAAGAGGAGAAAGAAGAAAAGGGCTAGAAGACAGGACCGAGTGCTTTTCAATCCTGTCTTCTAAACATGACATGACTGTTATACTCATGAACTCACAGCTTTGGTACATGCACAAGATCTGTACCAGATCTGGCCAGCCACAATTCTGGCTTCAAAGAGAAAGGTGCTATCTAGGAAGTAGCCCTCAGTGAGGAGCTTTAGCGCATGCTCTAAGGGGGCAGTGAATCATGTGGTTTGTTTGTTTGTTTGTTTGTTTGTTTGTTTGTTTAGTGTACGCTCAGTGGTAGGTTTCCTATGTTTTAGTGGATGGCCCCACACTCACGTATAAATGAGCAGCATTAATTAGTATTAGAATTAAGAAAGAAACGAAGGAAGAAAGAAAGGAGAAAAAAAAGGAAGAAGAAAGGAGAGAAGAGAGGAAAGATAAGATCCAGAGAATCAGGGGTGTTTGCTGTGAGATTGTGTTGCCTGAGAATATCAGAAGCTACATCCATGTCTCGGCAACATGATGGCTCAAACATGAGCTGAACACGGACAACAGCAATAGACATGCCAACCTACGCGTATGGGAAGCTCGGGACGTCTCAACCGTCCCCAAAGAATTATAGGCAACCAGGAATGAAAGAGGAGTAGGGGAAATAGTCTTCCGTAGAGAAGACCCGCAATGAGGTATCTAATTCCAAGTGATCAGCCCTGAAAACATATTTATCCAAGCAAGTATAAGGACTGTGCAGGCTGTATTTATACACTTAGGAATATACATGCAACAACAATTAAAGAGGAAAGGTTATTAATGTGAGAGAGATCAGGGAAAGGCACAAGGAAGTGTTTGGAAAGAAGAAGGGAAGGGGGAAATGAGGCGATTATATAATCTCAAAATACAAAAGAATTAGCTCTAACAATTCTTATTCATCATGACTATTGTACGTGTATGCGTGTGTGTGACATACGTGTGCACACATGCGAGTATAAGGGTGTGTATGTAATGTGTGTGGAGGTCAGAGGATTGCTTTGTGGAGTCTGTTCTTTTCCTTTCACCTTTCCATGGGTCAAACTCAAGTTATCAGGCTGTGCAGACCGCCTTATTGCCCCTGATCTATTTCTTATCCCTCACATCTCTTAGGCTTGCATACTTACACTTCTTTGTCTGGCTATGACCACTGTGGATACATTTTCCAGGTTCTTTGGAGCTTGTGTTTGATCTGACGTGTTGCTTTTGAACTCACTGTGTTTCCCAGGGGAACCCTGAACTTTTCATCTTCCTCTCAGCCTTGAGAGTTCTGGGATTACAGACATACATTATCATGCCTGGTTTGATAGTCTTAGGATTAATCATACATCTTTAATTAGGACTGGTTTTAATTTTTAAAAACTTAAATTCTAATTTCTAAGTCTCAACTGTGTTTTTACTTTATTATAGTTTCAAGCTTGATCATTCCATAAGCATGTTTAATATAATTTATCAGATTGCTCCAATACCTATGATAACTACATGGCTTAGTTTGCACAGTGCTTTTTTCTATCCAAAGTCATGTTGTCTTTTAGTCATATTGTTTCATATGTGTATATATATATATATATATATATATATAAACACACACACACACACACATATATATGAGTTTTTTTTTTTTTTTTTTAAGCATGACCTCATACTCTTGAGAGCTTTTATCCATGGAAATTCTTTAAGGCCTTGGTCATGCCTCTGCATTCCTTAAAAGTGAGTTTGCACTTGGTCCTTCTGTGTTACTCATGACACTACCAACTTGGGACTACTTTAAACTAAAATCCCAACCTGGGGCTTTTTGGGCCATAATCACAGTACAATTTCCAGCTGAAGACTCAATTTGTGAACACTTTTTGGACATTAACCCTCAGAGGTAAAACACAGGTCTTCCTTCTTTGTCTATAATTAATAGTTATGCTCCTTTCTGGGTGATCCTTATGAGACTTGTTTCTTCACAGCACTCTCTTTGGGGTGGGGGGGTGTCTGAGTTTTAGAGAACTCCTCAGCCTGACACCTCATTTTCCTCAGAGTTTAGCTTTGCCATATTTTATTAGTCGTCTAAGCTGAAGTCCTAGATGACTACAGGTGTCTAAAGAGTATCTGTTGGCTTCAAAGTTTAGTTGTCTTGAAGATTTCTACGTCTTTTAAAAATACCTTTGACCATGAAATTCTTTTTTTTTTTTTTTTACTCTTTCCAGCTCAGCTGCTATGTACTTGAAGAAACGCTTAATGCATTCTTTTCAGCTTTGTACCATACACTTTCTTTAGGTCACAAATGGTATATATGTATATTTCCACAAAAGGTATATATATATATATATATATATACACATATATGTGTGTGTGTGTGTTTATATGTATATGTATATATGTACACACACACACATATATATCTTTTTGGCAAAATATATTGCATATATATGAGAACACACATCTATATTTGGCACATATATTATATTACCTTTATGGCAACACATATATATTTATATTTGGCAAGTACATATTTATACTATCTTTATGGCAAAACCTCCATATTTGCCTTAAAAGTAAGGTTTGTAGGGTTCCTTTGTATTTTAATATATAGAGTAAAATAAATTATGTTTAGTCTGGAATCTCTTTGGACTTTTCACTGTTTACAATTTTAATTTATAAGGGAATTTAAGTGGAGGACTTTAGTTTTTCTCTAGAAACTTCATAGTGCGTAGACTTAAGTTCATATAAATGATAGCTAGCCTATTATTAATATTTTATTGTATTGTTTTTTACTATTTGCAGAATCATTGATATTTGGAATAATGTGAAAGGACTCATTTCCTGAAAACCAGAGTAGGTATCAATTTTCATCCCTAGATGAAGAGTGGTGTTGGGAATAATTTCCCTAACAGACCCTTAGGTCCTACAGGCTTCTGGAGGCCACACTCTCATTCTTCAATCACCACAGCCTTATTAAGAATGGAAGTGCTAATATATACCCCATGTGCATATACCCCATGTGCTAACATATACCCCATGTGCTAACACATGCCCCATGTGCTAATATATACTCCATCTGCTTTACTGCTTTGTCTCTCTCAATACATTCTGAATTCTGCCAGGAGAATCAGTGTGATTTATTGGGTCTTTTCAGTCCCAATAAAGAACAGTTAAAGATGTTGAGAGAAAAAGAATAAGAACAGAGTAGATCATTGCTCAGCACCTTTTCTTCCTATCTGATGTGCCAAGATGGAAGAAGACTGAATGAAATGACTAGAGTTGTTGAAAAGGCAATTGAATGTCATTTTTGATTCCAAGTGGAGTGAGGAGGTCTTTGTTCCTGATGGTACAGGAGTGGTGAAGTCCATAGCAGTTTGATTGTCTTGTCTCTGGCACACAATTTTTGCATGATCCTGGATGAACCTATTGGTGGTAATAACCGTTTCATGGGGGTAGTTGTTATAATTACTGTTCATGAGTAAGGATGCACAAGCCTGGGAACCCGGGTGAGATAATGTCTGCAAGGTGCTTATCAAACACTCAGCAAAGGAGAGCTGCAATAGAGGCCTATAATCCTACTGTGTAAACTGTCATCATCAAAGTCTCTAATCAAAGGTCTTACTAATATCTGGAAAAGAAACATAGTAAATGCAGAAAGTTAGACACAGAGATATTTACGTAATGCTTATATGGCATATTCTAAACATATGAGCCCATTAGTTGTGTGCGTAAGCTAAGAAATGACCTAAACCTACTGTATGTATGTAGACTATTAATGACCTTATGAAATTTGCATAGGTATGTATGACATATGTCAAATTATGAAAGTGTTCTGTTTGTGTATGGATATTAAGAAATGATTCAACATTCTTGAATCATCTCTCTTGTCTCAAGGTAGGCTAAGACTATAACCTTACCTCTTATACTGTATTTTCTCTAGTCTTTACCTATTTTCCTACTATTTCTATTCATTGAAATTCCATATAGTTTTGAAATTTAAAATTAAAGGTGTTCTACATATCTGTCATTGAAACTGTGGTCTGTTGGTTGTAATAAAGTGAGGATATGACCACTCCAAGATATGGTTGAGCAGAAGGTTTTTATTGTAGATATGGGAGAAGGTACATCTGAAGGCATCTGAAAGAGTCCAGAGTAGGCAGAGAAAATAGTACATTGAACATTGCCATTAGACAGAACTGGACCATGAAGAGAGAGACAGGGAGAGTGAAAGAGAAAGACCAAGACACAAAGAAAGGATGCGGCTGAACTGGTGGGGTTATATAGAAATGAGAAGTTATGGGAAGGGAAGTCCATGTGCTGGAGAAATTTAGGGTGCGGGCAAGGGTGAGAAGAGCCAGGATGATAGCACAAACTCTGTCATAGGTATCTGTGATACTGAGAGAGCCTGATGAGAAAGCCTGGAGGCCAGCATGTGCCTTGGTGTGCTAAGAGGCACCACAGTTAGCCCGTTGAGGTTCTTTTGGAACTGACATGGTAAAATCTCTATTTTGTTCATTTCTGTAGTTTCGAGATATGTAACACAAGAGATGGTGGCAGGAGAGTGTTTATACTAGTGAGAGAAGAGTACAAGGCCTAGGGCCTGAAGGGCCTGAAGGGCCTGAAGGGCCTGAGAGCATTCCCTATAGCTAGTTCCATAACATTTCTTTAAAAAGCTATTTATAGGACTCTGGCTGCCTGTACAGGTGAGGGAACCATCTTGGGTCCTGGGTCCCTCAGAGACCAATCTGCATAGGTAAGAGTGTGGACTGCAGAAGTGACACATCTTCTGGGACAGGCCCTGTTTCGGGCCTTCATCTTCAGCCAGGAGACAGGTCTGAACACCAGACCTCTGTGCACCTTCCCTGCAAGAGGAGAGCTTGCCTGCAGAGAGTACTCTGACCACTGAGACTCAGGAGCAAGCTGGACTCCCAGGTCTCCTGACAGAGGCTAACAGAATCACAGGAGGAACAAGCTCCAACCAGAGACAACTATAACAACTAACTCTAGAGATTACCAGATGATGAAAGGCAAACATAAGAATCTTACTTACAGAAACAAAGACCACTCACCATCATCAGAACCCAACACTCCTACCTCAGCCAGTCCTGGATACCCCAACACACCTGAAAAGCAAGACCCATATTTAAAATCATATCTCATGATGCTGGTAGAGGACATCAAGAAGGGCATTAATAACTCACTTAAAGAAATACAGGAGAACAGTGCTAAAGAGCTAGAAGCCCTTAAAGAGGAAACACAAAAATCCCTTAAAGAGCTACAGGAAAACACAACAAAACAGGTGATGGAATTGAACAAAATCATCCAAGACCTAAAAAGGGAAGTAGAAACAATAAAGAAAACCCAAAGTGAGACAACTCTGGAGATAGAAACCCTAGGAAAGAAATCAGGAACCATAGATGTGAACATCAGCAACAGAATACAAGAGATGGAAGAGAGAATCTCAGGTGCAGAAGATTCCATAGAGAATATGGGCACAACAATCAAAGAAAATGCAAAATGCAAAAAGATCCTAACTCAAAACATCCAGGAAAACCAGGACACAATGAGAAGACCAAACTTATGGATAATAGGAGTAGATGAGAATGAAGATTTTCAACTTAAAGGGCCAGCAAATATCTTCAACAAAATTATAGAAGAAAACTTGCCCAAAGTAAAGAAAGAGATGCCCATGAACATACAAAAAGCCTACAGAACTACAATAGACTGGACCAGAAAAGAAATTCCTCCCAACACATAATAATCAGAACAACAAATGCACTAAATAAAGATAGAATATTAAAAGCAGTAAGCGAAAAAGGTCAAGTAACATATAAAGGCAGGCCTATGAGAATTAAGCCAGACTTCTCATCAGAGACTATGAAAGCCAGAAGATCCTGGACAGATGTTATACAGACACTAAGAGAACACAAATGCCAGCCCAGACTACTATGCCCAGCAAAACTCTCAATTACCATAGATGGAGAAACCAAAGTATTCCATGATAAAACAAAATTCACACAATATCTTTCCACGAACCCAGCCCTTCAAAGGATAATAAAGGGAAAACACCAAGGACAGAAACTACACCCTAGAAAAAGCGAGAAAGTAATCCTTCAACAAACCTAAAAGAAGACAGCTGCAAGAAAAAAATCCTAACTTTAACAACAAAAATAACAGGAAGCAACAATTACTTTTCTTTAATTTCTCTTAACATCAATTGACTCAATTTTCCAATAAAAAGACATAGACTAATAGAGTGGCTACACAACAGGACCCAACATTTTGCTGCTTACAGGAAACCCACATCAGGGGAAAAAAAACAAAACAAAACAGAAACTACCTCAGATGAAAGGCTGGAAAACAATTTTCCAAGCAAATGGTCTGAAGAAACAAGCTGGAGTAGCCATTCTAATATTGAATAAAATTGACTTCCAACCCAAAGTTATCAAAAAATACAAGGAGGGGCACTTAATACTCATCAAAGGTAAAATCTACCAAGATGAAGTCTCAATTCTAAGTATGTCTACTTCAAATGCAAGGGCAGCCACATTCACTAAAGAAACTTTAGTAAAACACATTGCATCTTACACAATAATAGTGGGAGACTTCAACACCCCACTCTCACCAATGGACAGATCCTGGAAACAGAAACTAAACAGAGACACATGAACACTAACAGAAGTTATGAAACAAATGGATTTAACAGATATCTACAGAACATTTTATCCTAAAACAAAAGGATATACCTTCTTCTCAGCACCTCATGGTACCTCCTCCAAAATTGACCATATAATCAGTCACAAACAGGCCTTAACAGATACAAAAATATTGAAATTATCCCATGCATCCTATCAGATCACCACTGACTAAGGCTGATCTTCAATAACAGCATAAATAATAGAAAGGCAACATTCACGTGGAAACTGAACAACATTCTACTCAATGATACCTTGTTCAAGGAAGAAATAAAGAAAGAAATTAAAGACTTTTTAGAGTTTAATGAAAATGAAGCCACAACATACCCAAACTTCTGGGACACAATAAAAGCAGTCCTGAGAGGAAAACTCATAGCCCTGAGTGCCTCCAAGAAGAAACTAGAGAGAGCATACACTAGCAGTCTGACAGCACACCTAGAAGCTCTAGAACGAAAGGAAGCAAATTCACCCAAGAGGAGTAGATGGCAGGAAATAATCAAACTCAGGGCTGAAATCAACCATGTGGAAACAAAAAGAACTATTCAAAGAATCAACCAAACCAGGAGCTGGCTCTTTCAGAAAATCAACAAGATAGATAAACCCTTAGCCAAACTAACTAGAGGTCACAGGGACAGTATCCTAATTAACAAAATCAAAAATGGAAAAGGAGACATAACAACAGAACCTGAGGAAATCCAAAACACCATCAGATCCTACTACAAAAGGCTATAGAACCTGGATGAAATGGACAACTTCCTAGACAGATACCAGGTACCAAAGTTAAATCAGGATCAGATTAATGATCTAAACAGTCCCATTTCCCCTAAAGAAATAGAAGCAGTCATCAATAGTCTCCCAACCAAAAAAAAAGCCCAGGACCAGATAGGTTTAGTGCAGAGTTCTATCAGACCTTCAAATAAGACCTAATTCCAACTCTCCTCAAACTATTCCACAAAATAAAAACAGAAGGTACTCTACCCAATTCATTCTATGAAGCCACAATTACTCTGATACCTAAATCACACAAAGATCCAACAAAGAAAGAGAACTTCAGACCAATTTCCCTTAGGAATATCAATGCAAAATACTCAATAAAATCCTCGCAAACCGAATACAAGAACACTTTAAAATCCAGCGTGACCAAGTAGGCCTCATCCCAGGGATGCAAGGATGGTTTAATATACAGAAATCCATCAATGTAATCCCCTATATAAACAAACTCAAAGACAAAAACCACATGATCATCTCGTTAGATGCTGAGAAAGCATTTGACAAAATCCAACACCCCTTCACGATAAAAGTCTTGGAAAGATCAGGAATTCAAGACCCATACCTAAACATAATAAAAACAATATACCGCAAACCAGTAGCCAACATCAAAGTAAATGGAGAGAAACTGGAAGCAATCCCACTAAAATCAGGGACTAGACAAGGCTGCCCATTTTCTCTCTACTAATTGAATATAGGACTTGAAGTCCTAGCCAGAGCAATTCGACAACAAAAGGAGATCAAGGGGATACAAATTGGAAAGAAAGAAGCAAAATATCACTATTTGCAGATGATATGATAGTATGTATAAGTGAGCCTAAAAATTCCACCAGAGAACTCCTAAACCTGATAAATAGCTTCAGTGCAGTAGCTGGATATAAAATTAACTCAAACAAGTCAATGGCCTTTCTCTACACAAAGGATGAATGGACTGAGAAAGCAATTAGGGAAACAACACCCTTCACAATAGTCATAAATAATATAAAATACCTTGGCGTGACTCTAACTAAGGAAGTGAAAGATCTGTATGAAAAGAACTTCAAGTCTCTGAAGAAAGAAATTGAAGATCTCAGAAGATGGAAAGATCTCCCATGCTCATGGATTGGCAGGATTAATATACTAAAAATGGCTATCTTGCCAAAAGCAATCTACAGATCCAATGCAATCCCCATCAAAATTCCAACTCAATTCTTCACTGAGTTAGAAAGGGCAATTTGCAAATTCAATAATAAAAAACCTAGGAGAGCAAAAACTATTCTCAACAATAAAAGAACCTCTGGTGGAATCACCATGCCTGACATTAAGCTGTACTACAGAGCAATTGTGATACAAACTGCAGACAGATCGATCAATGGAATACAATTGAAAACCCAGAAATGAATCCACACACCTATGGTCACTCGATCTTTGACAAGGGAGCTAAAACCATCCAGTGAAAAAAAAGACAGCATTTTCAACCAGTGGGGCTGGCACAACTGGTGGTTATCATGTAGAAGAATGCAAATCGATCCATTCTTATCTCCTTGTACAAAGCTTAAGTCTAAGTGGATCAAAGACCCTCCACATAAAACCAGAGACACTGAAATTAATAGAGGAGAAAGTGGGGGAAAGCCTCAAAGATATGGGCACAGGGGAAAAATTCCTGAATAGAACAGCAATGGCTTGTGCTGTAAGATCAAGAGTTGACGAATGGGACCTCATAAAATTGCAAAGCTTCTGTAAGGCAAAAGACACTGTCAATAAGACAAAAAGGCCACCCACAGACTGGGGAAGGATTTTTACCAATCCTAAATTTGATAGGGGGACTAATATTCAATATATACAAAGAGCTCAAGAAGCTGGATTCCAGAAATTCAAATAACCACCTTAAAATGGGGTACAGAGCTCAACAATGAATTCTCAACTGAGGAATACCGAATGGCTGAGAAGCACCTGAAAAAATGTTCAACCTCGTTAATCATCAGGGTAATGCAAATCAAAACAACCCTGAGATTCCAACTCACACCAGTCAGAATGGCTAAGATAAAAAACTCAGGTGACACCAGATGCTGGTGAGAATGTGCAGAAAGAGGAACACTCCTCCATTGCTGGTGGGATTGCAAGCTTGTACAACCACTCTGGAAGTCAATCTGGTGGTTCCTCAGAAAATTGGACATAGTACTACCGGAAGATCTCGCAATACCTCTCCTGGGCATATACCCAGAAGAAGTTCCAACTGGTAATAAGAACACATGCTCCACGATGTTCATAGCAGCCTTATTTATAATAGCCAGAAGCTGGAAAGAACCCAGATGTCCCTCAACAGAGGAATGGATACAAAAATGTGGTATATTTACACAATGGAGTACTACTCAGCTATTAAAAAGAATGAATTTATGAAATTCCTAGGCAAATGGATGTATCTGGAGGATATCATCCTTAGTGAGGTAACCCATTCACAAAAGAAGTCACTTGATATGCACTCACTGATAAGGAGATATTAGCCCAGAAACTTAGAATACCCAAGATACAATTTGCAAAATACAAGAAAATCAAGAAGAGAGAAGACCAACGTGTAGATATTTCATTTTTCTTTAGAATAGGGAACAAAATATCCACAGAGACAAAGTTTGGAGCTAAGACGAAAGGATGGACTATCCAGAGACTGCCCAACCCGGGGATCCATCCCATAATCAGCCACCAAACCCAGACTCTATTACTTATGCCAGCAAGATTTTGCTGAAGGGACCCTGATATAGCTGTCTCATATGAGGCTCTGCCAGTGCCTGGCAAATACAGAAGTGGATGCTCATAGTCATCTATAAGATGGAACACAGGGCCCCCAATGGAGAAGCTAGAGAAAGCACCCAAGGAGCTGAAGGGGTCTGCAACCCTATAGGTGGAACAACAATATGAACTAATCAGTACCCCCAGAGCTCATGTCTCTAGCTGCATATATAGTAGAAGATGGCCTAGTCGGCCATCACTGGGAAGAGAGGCCCCTTGGTCTTGCAAACTTTTTATGCCCCAGTACAGGGGAATGCCAGGGCCAAGAAGTGGGAGTGGGTGGGTAGAGGAGCAGGGCGGGGGGAGGGTATAGGGGCTTTCCTTTTTAGCTCTGTACCAGTTACTTTTTGTTGCTGTGATAAGACACCATAGTCAAAAGTGAATTATGGGAGGAAGCGTTTATTTTTACATATGATTCAGGAAGGGGACCAATCAGGTCAGTGGAGGCATGGCAGAAGGCAGATGGACCAGGAAAATTAGCTTCAACATTTTCACCCACATGCCGAAGACAGAGTGAACAGGAGAGGGGGTGAGGCTGTAAGCTCCCCAAATCATGTCTAGGGACATGCCTGGACTTCCTTCAGCAAGGCTCTACCTCCCTCAAGAGTACCACCAACTGGGGACCGAGTGTTCAAGCGCCTTGGGAATGCTTCTCATTACACCCATCCCAATGTCTAGCTTGCATCTCAAAATACAAAAGAGTGTGTTTTAGGTTGAGAGTCTGAGATTCTGTGAGGACAAAACAAGGGACCTTTAGAAGCTGGAGGAAGCTAGTTGTGAAAGAAAGAAGAGAGGCCTTGCTTTTCTTTGTTTTTTTTTTTTGTTTTTGTTTTTTTTTTTTCAAGACAGGGTTTCTCTGTGTAGCCCTGGCTGTCCTGGAACTCACTTTGTAGACCAGGCTGGCCTCGAACTCAGAAATCCGCCTGTCTCTGCCTCCCAAGGGCTGGGATCAAAGGCGTGCGCCACCACCAATTATTCAATTGTAAAGGGCTTTACAAATTAACTGAGATATCCAAATGAATTCTGTTCATATGCAGGTCTGGAGGCTGAAAGTCTCAACTATAGGGTTGGGCAGAGCCTTGTTTCCTCTGAATGCAAAAGAGTTTGAGGTCTAAACGCTGACACCATTGCATACACTAGCAAGATTTTGCTGAAAGGACCCAAATATAGCTGTCTCTTGTGAGATGATGCCGGGGCCTAGCAAACACAGGAGTGGATGTTCACAGTCAGCTATTGGATGTATCACAGGGCTCCCAATGGAGAAGCTAGAGAAAGTACCCAAGGAGCTAAAGGGATCTGCAACCCTATTGTTGGAACAACATAATGTACTAACCAGAACCCTGGAGCTCTTGTCTCTAGCTGCATATGTATCGAAAGATGGCCTAGTCGGCCATCAATGGAAAGAGAGGCCCATTGGACTTGCAAACTTTATATGCCCCAATATAGGGGAATGCCAGGGCCAAAAGAATGGGAATGGGTGGGTAGGGAAGTGGGGGGCGCTATGGGGGACTTTTGGGATAGTATTGGAAATGTAATTGAGGAAAATATGTAATAAAAATATTAAAAAAAAAAAAAAAGAGTTTGAGGCCTTCTCTTTCCTCTCTGCTGCTCTGGCAGCCCATGCTTTCTGTGTCTTAGAGCTGGGCCCTAGTCCCCGTTTCTGTTCTGGAACCATATTTTGTGTGTACCTCAGTTTCTCTTTTCTTAGAAGGAACCATTTCTATTAGAATCATTTCTATTACAGTATAGCCTCAACATTATGTTACATGCAACTGTCCTACTGACAGAGCTACATTTGAAAGTCCATGGGTCAGGTCTTCAATATATCTTTTAGAACACATGATTCAACACCTCCCTGTCATTGAGTGGTCTGAGATTTCTTAGGGGGGAGGTGGAGTGATCCATGGTGAGCCTGGATTTCAGGACTGTCAGTGGAAGCCAAGAGCATGGGGGTAAGCATGACTTTTCTGAGGTTTTCTAAGTCAGAACAAGGGGTTAAAGACTTGGGGCAAGAACTGTAAGGCAACAGGGAAACAGGAAGCTCTGACTCATGTCCTGAGCTTAGACTGGATGCCTCACTGATCAACCCTGGAGAGCTGGCGAGGGACTGATGTTCATTGGAGCCCCGTGCACAGCCTCACTGCCTCTGCCTGGATGCTGCCACTCTGGGCAGGGCATTTTCCATCTGGGTTAATGATATTTCAGTTGTTAACTTTTGTAAATGCCATCCCTGGGATAATGACTTAAATGAACCTTAGCTTTAATTTATTCAGAGACGGACCAAAAAAAGTTTTAAAATTTGGTAGTGAAGAAAAGTAAAAACAACTTGATGGGAGTGTAAATTTAAGAAAAACCTTTTATTTCATTTTTTAAAGTGTAGGTGTGGTTTGAATGCATTTGCTGTCAAACAGGAGGGCACAATATCCTACTGTGGGTTTGGGACCAGGCACTAGGTCAATATTAAAAGAGAAATAAAAGATTCCAGCTGGCAATTATTACCTACCATGTGTCCTTTCTCATGAATGTCCTCTAGACTCCAGTCAGGGCACCAGAATGCGTGCTCTAAGTCATGGATGCTTTCTTAGTTTCTGGCCATCTGGCGGGAGAAGGTACAGCTGCTTGCTCCTCATGAGGACAGTGGCACTTTGGCACACATGTACAGAGCATTGCCAGAGGCAAGTGACTCAGGAGAGGTCTGAGCCAGTTTTGACTTCTGCCTCTTTTTTTCCACCTTCTATGTGTTAGTGGCCAACTGACCTAGTTTCTGAGGAAACAAAGATCCATTCATTTACTTTAATAGTGCTTTTTAAAAACCAGTAAAATTCCATTTAGATTTGTATGTTTTTCAGTTTATATAATTGATTTGAAGATTACACATGTAAAAATGAATGGGACAGATGTGTAAGTCTGATAGGGTACTTCTGTCTTGCAGACATCTTAAAATTTTATTTCAGTGACCTGAATTAAGAAGTTAATATTGTTGAATTTCTCCTATCTTCATTGCATCACAGGGTAGTGAATTAGTCAAGTCCTTGATAACTATCAATATGGATGAGAGATTAGACCCCAAAGCTGCTGAGAGTGTATCTGTAAGACCTGGCTAATCTTTAGATTAAAGCTTATGAAACTGTTACCCAGTCTTCAAGTGTAGCTGCTAGACTCCAGGGAGAAGAGGGATCAGACATTGGCTTCCTCCTTGCAGAGTCTACTTTCAAATAGGGAAAGCAGAGTAGGTTACTAGTACTGTCTATGGGAACCCAGGAGATACGAAAAAGGTGTTATTTATGCAGGGCTGAAGACAGAACAAAGGGTAGAAATGAAGCAACTGGCTTCACAGGTGATGCCGAAATGTGTTGGAATACATAGACATGGATGGCACATCGCTCACTCCCATGCTTCTGGTACTTGAGCTGATAGTATGAATAGAAGGGACTATTATTTTGAAAGGAAGCTGCGCCTTCCACTGAAGGCCAATTAATTGATTAAAACTTCCAATGATTATAGAGAGTTTGGAATGTTACAAGTCCAAAGCCAGATCTTGGGCCATCTTCAGAGCTCTTCAGAGTCATTTATTGACCTCTGTGTGAGAGCTAACGTCTCTGAGGCCACATGATAAATCCTTTGGAATAGACGAACAGAGAGCTAGACCCACTTAACCAAAAGGCAAAAAGTGTCATTAGAGGCTGAGAGCAGAGATCCTGAGTTTTGTTTTTAACTTACCTACCCAATATTTCCACCAATGTGTTTTAAAGGTGTTTGATTCATGACTTTCTTTATTCTATTTATTATAGAATCTTAATGGAACTGTTTCCCATTGGAACATGGAAATTAGACTAGCCCACTTCTCTGATCACAGTCACTCATATTTGGCTTCAGAATATCGTCCCTCTTAATCTTTTTGAGGTGAGTTATGTGGGTTGTTGTTGTTGATGATGATGGACAGCGGTGATGGAAGATTTAGAAGGAGGTGAAGCTGGATTGGAAGGGGCTGGGGTAGATTAAAAAGGTATTGTATGCCTTGCTAACTTGTTTAGATTTTTTTTTATGGGCTGTACTATCTATATAGCGACTAAAAATAACTTTTAACTGATATCTAGAAGGAGTTTTAAGATGGTTATAACACTCTGCCAACCTCTTTCTTTTTAGTCAAGCATCTGTCCAAGTCCTCAGCCTGAAAGCATTAGGACCATTTCAATGCTCACTGAAACTTATGATCCCGTGTATGTGTGTGTGTGTGTGTGTGTGTGTGTGTATGCATGTATGTATTCATGTATGCATATATGTGTATGTATGAATGTATGTATGTATGTATGTACTCCATTCCTGGATGACATTTATTGACTTTTATTTATTGTCTTTCACTTTTCAAATGTTGAAGACTTTAGAACTGAATTAAAGAATTCAGTTTGGTGGCCTTTCTCTACACAAAGAATAAACAGGCTGAGAAAGAAATTAGGGAAACAACACCCTTCTCAATAGTCACAAATAATATAAAATATCTTGGCGTGAATCTAACTAAGGAAGTGAAAGATCTGTATGATAAAAACATCAAGTCTCTGAAGAAAGAAATTAAAGAAGATCTCAGAAGATGGAAAGATCTCCCATGCTCATGGATTGGCAGGATCAACATTGTAAAGATGGCTATCTTGCCAAAAGCAATCTACAGATTCAATGCAATCCCCATCAAAATTCCAACGCAATTCTTCAACGAATTAGAAAGAGCAATCTGCACATTCATCTGGAATAACAAAAAACCTAGGATAGCAAAAACGCTTCTCAAGGATAAAAGAACCTCTAGTGGAATCACCAGGCCTGACCTAAAGCTTTACTACAGAGCAATTGTGATAAAAACTGCATGGTACTGGTACAGTGACAGACAAGTAGACCAATGGAATAGAATTGAAGACCCAGAAATGAACCCACACAGCTACGGTCACTTGATCTTCGACAAGGGAGCTAAAACCATCCAGTGGAAGAAAGACAGCATTTTCAACAAATGGTGCTGGCACAACTGGTTGTTATCATGTAGAAGAATGCGAATCGATCCATTCCTATCTTTTTGTACTAAGGTCAAATCTGAGTGGATCAAGGAACTTCACATAAAACCAGAGACACTGAAACTTATAGAGGAGAAAGTGGGGAAAAGCCTTGAAGATATGGGCACAGGGGAAAAATTCCTGAACAGAACAGCAATGGCTTGCACGGTAAGATCAAGAATTGACAAATGGGACCTCATAAAATTGCAAAGCTTCTGTAAGGCAAAAGACACCGTCAATAAGACAAAAAGACCACCAACAGATTGGGAAAGGATCTTTACCTATCCTAAATCAGATAGGGGACTAATATCCAATATATATAAAGAACTCAAGAAGGTGGACTCCAGAAAATCAAATAACCCCATTAAAAATGGGGTTCAGAACTGAACAAAGAATTCTCACCTGAGGAATACCGAATGGCTGAGAAGCACCTGAAAAAATGTTCAACATCCTTAATCATTAGAGAAATGCAAATCAAAACAACCCTGAGATTCCACCTCACACCAGTCAGAATGGCTAAGATCAAAAATTCAGGTGACAGCAGATGCTGGCGAGGATGTGGAGAAAGAGGAACACTCCTCCATTGTTGGTGGGATTGCAAGCTTGTGCAACCACTATGGAAATCAGTCTGGCGGTTCCTTAGAAAATTGGACATAGAACTACAGGAGGATCCAGCAATACCTCTCCTGGGCATATATCCAGAAGATGTTCCAACTGGTAAGAAGGACACATGCTCCACTATGTTCATAGCAGCCTTATTTATAATAGCCAGAAGCTGGAAAGAACCCAGATGCCCCTCAACAGAGGAATGGATACAGAAAATGTGGTACATTTACACAATGGAGTACTACTCAGCTATTAAAAAGAATGAATTTATGAAATTCTAGGCAAATGGATGGACCTGGAGGGCATCATCCTGAGTGAGGTAACCCAATCACAAATGAACTCACACAATATGTACTCACTGATAAGTGGATATTAGCCCAAAACTTAGGATACCCAAGATATATAATACAATCTGCTAAGCACATGAAACTCAAGAAGAATGAAGACCAAAGTGGGGTCACTGTACCCCTTCTTAGAATTGGGAACAAAACATCCATGGAAGGAGTTACAGAAACAAAGATTGGAGCTGTGACGAAAGGATGGACCATCTAGAGACTGCCATATCCAGGGATCCATCCCATAATCAACTTCCAAACGCTGAAACCATTGCATACACTAGCAAGATTTTGCTGAAAGGACCCTGATATAGCTGTCTCTTGTGAGACTATGCCGGGGCCTAGCAAACACAGAAGTGGATGCTCACAGTCAGCTATTGGATGGATCACAGGGCCCCCAATGGAGGAGCTGGAGAAAGTACCCAAGGAGCTAAAGGGACCTGCAACCCTATAGGTGGTACAACATTATGAACTAACCAGTACTCCGGAGCTCTTGACTCTAGCTGCATATGTATCAAAAGATGGCCTAGTCGGCCATCACTGGAAAGAGAGTCCCATTGGACACACAAACTTTATATGCCCCAGTACAGGGGAACACCAGGGCCAAAAAAAAAAAAAAAATGGGAATGGGTGGGTAGGGAAATGGGGGAGAGGGGGGGAGGGTATGGGGGACTTTTGGGATAGCATTGGAAATGTAATTGAGGAAAATACGTAATAAAATATATTTTTTAAAAAAAGAATTCAGTTTGGGAAATAATTTGGGAAAATGTGTTCTACTAGATAGTTTTTACTAAGTCTTCTTTACTTTCTATCCATTTCACCAACTGAATAAAGATTTTTATAAACTAAATAGAGATGAGAGATGGAAAATGAGGAATGTCTGATCCTGGGTAATCCTGGAAAAAGGGAAGATAGACCAGGTGGCCTTAGTGTGGCTGAGACAAAAGAGAACCTATATCCTTAGGCTGGTAGCCAGGTCCCTGTGGCAGACTCCAGGAGTGACAGAGAGGGCTTGAGTAAGCTCCCAGACCTTCCTAGTCACCTGGGGAGAGGCAGTTGCAGACTAACATAATGTGACTCGAGTATAGAAGGGAGATGGCAGGTAGCCTGAGTGACCGAGGCTTATGCTTGGAGGGGAGGATGCATGCTCTAAGACTTAGCAACGAAACTGGCTCAACTTAGTAACCAGAACTGGGTATTTTCTACCCCTGAAAATAAAATTTTATTTCAGCCTAGGGAGCCTTACTTCTAGATGAGGAGCTTTGGCAGTTGAAGGCCACCATGATAGAGAATTTTTTTTCCAGAAAAGCAGGGCCCCTGGTAGGTTGCCCATGCTTTTGTTGATGGACCTATATCCATGCACACACAGACCAGTTGGATTCATTGGTCTATGGAAAGATAACACAAAGTTTGGAAGTGAACTCAGTGGGGTAGGGCTCTGAGAAGAGTTGGAGGAAGGAAGTAGGGGATTTAATATAATCAAAATATATTGTGTACATGTAGGAAATCCTCAAAGAATGAATTAAAAAATGAAACACCCAAAAATGGAATTTTAGAAGGTATTTTGATTCAACCCTTAAGGTGGAAAAAAGATAATAAAATTTAAAAATTATTAGCCTTAAGTCTATAAAGTCCCCTGTGACAGCCGACCCTCCCTGCCCTGTCCTGGGAGCTTTCTACTACCTACACCTACTCAATAGAAAGAATAGACTCCAAACCAAAGGAACATTTACAGAGTGGGAGCATTTGCTGGGGAGAGAGTCCTAAGGAGAGATCTTGGGTTTTTTCTACTTGTGATCTACCCATGCTCTATGGGAGCTACCCCAAGTCACTGGTAAGCTGGAGTCCCTATAAGAAAGTGAGATCCAGATGGTCTTACCCAGTTGTATCTCTCTTAGGCAACAAATTAGTGTTTGAGAAGAGAGGGGAACAGAGCCTGTGTGATGAAGACTGATGAGCCACAGTAGGGCTACCTGGATGCCTACTCTTTACTGGACTAAGATTCCTGGCTCTCTGGTAGGCAAATACATGTTGAATCTGAATACAGGTATTTATCCAAGTATATGGTTGTGTTTCAGGACAACATGTTCCAGGAGTAAAAATTCACAGTGTATCAAGATGGGGTAGATGATGTAGTGGGGGGCTTCTTACTTGAGATGAGCTTGAGTTCCACAAGGAAGGCAGCTTGCAGATGCCAGCTTCCAGGAAGGTCCAGACAATCGAGGCATCCAGGAGAATTAAGCAGAGCAAACTCACCTGCCTGACTCTGCTTCATGGGAACAAGGGAGAAAAGCAAGCAAGGATAAGCCTGCACTTTTGGAACACTTAGTGTGTAGGTTTGGGGATTAGGAGTGTGCGATTTGTCTTAAAGGTCTTTGCAAGAGAGTCTGGAATTCTCCAGGGGGCCTCCTGAGTCTAAAGTTCAAGTTCTTTGCACAGCCCTCAGTTGGTTTCAGTTGCCCTTTAGGTCTCATGGAGCACACTTCCAAAGCTAAGGAATCCTGGAGGAGAGTGCAGTCCTATCTGCTGCCTCCTCCTCCTGGGGCTGGGGTGAAGGTAGATTAGGGCAAGACACTGCAAAGGCCACTCAAGACAGTTGTTAATTAATGGCACTTTCTTTCAGGTTTGCTTGAGACCTGCTCTTGTTTGGGTCTTGGGTGTTGCCTAATGACCCTGCACACTAAAGACTTGCTTCCTAGGGTGGTGTCCTGAGAGCACAGTGGAAACTCTAAAAGGTAGGCCTTAGTGGACGTTTTAGATTTCTGAAGGCATGCCCATTCTTCAGACTTTAACAAGAGAGCGGGACTCCAGTTCCTTCTTCCTCTATTTATGCTCCGCAATGAGATGAACAGGTTTTTTTGATGATGGTGTATGGAGTCATCAGTGGTTCACAGAAGTAAGGCCAGTCTGCCTTGAACTGAAGCCTCTAAAATGTGGGCTAAATAAAATCCCCCCATATATGTCAACTCAGATGTTGACTTGAATTCGAACTTTAGACTCAGGCAGATCCTTGGAGGATTGCAGACTCTGCCATTCAAAGTCCTTTAAGAGACTTTGCACATTCCTAACCCCAAACCTAACCCCACTAACTGCTCCAAAATCCATTTTTATTTTAAATTATGAAGTGTTGCTTCAAGTGAAATAGTCAATATTTATCCTCAAATGATACGGACACACTAAAATTAGTTCAGGACTAATATAGGACTACAAAAAACCATGTGTTTTGTGGGCTCTTGCATCCTGTACTGGCTGGTTTTGACACAGGGTAGAGTCATTAGAGAGGAAGGAGCCTCCATTGAGAAAAATGCACCCCCTCCTGAGATCCAGCTGTAAGGCATTTTCTCAAGTAATGGTATATTGGGGAGGGCACAGCTCATGGTGGGTAGTGCTATCTGAGCAAGTCATGGGAAACAAGCCAGTAAGCAGCACCCTCCAGGGTTTCTGCATCAGTCCCTCCAGTTTTCTGCCCTGCTTGAGATCTTGTGCTGACTTTCTTCAATAACGAACAAACTACGATATGGAAGTGTAAACTGAATAAACTCTTTTCTCCCCAACTTGCTTTTTGATCGTGGCGTTTTATCGTAGTAGAGACTTGAGCTAAGGCGTACTCAAAGGCTGGAGTTGAGAACTAGTTTGCTCTCAGTTTCCCTAATGATGCTTTAGGGATGTCTGAAACAGAATAATCTTGATGTCACACAAAGGAACACCTGAACAGAATGAAAGTAACCCAGCAAGACAGTTCTTCTTTTACATAAAGGGTGTTGCAGGACCCCAAACAGTCCGACACACCAGGGTCAAGATGGCATTGGTCTTCTGTCAGAGAAGGGGAAGCCCCTCTTGGGTACCACCTCACACTGGGACATCAAGTCCCTGTAGCACTGAGAGCATCCTCTCCCACTGAGGCCTGACCAGCTAGGGGAAGGCGATCTGATGGAGGGCAAGAGAGTCAGAAACACCCATGTTCTAATTGTTAGGAGATCCACATGAAGACCAAGTTGTACATTTGCTTCAACTGTGTAGGGGGTCTAGGTCCAGCTCCTACATACTCCCTGGTTGGTGGTCCAGGCTCTGTGAACCCCCAGGGTCCCAGAACAGTTGACTTTATAGGTCTTCTTGGGGTGTCCTTGACCCCTCCAGCTTGTTTGCTTCTGTTCCCCACTATTCCACAAGACTTCCTGAGTTCTGCCTGATGTTTGGCTGTGGTCTCTGCATCTGTTTCCATCTGATGTTTGATAGAGTCTCTTAGGAGACAGTTATGCTAGGTTCTTGTCTGCAAGAATAGCAGAGTATCATTAATAGTGTCAGGTTGACTCTTTCACATGGGATGGGTCTTGAGTTGGGGCAGTCATTGGTTGGCTGTTCCCTCAATCTCTACTCCATCTTTATTCCTGTGCATCTTGTAGGCAGGACAGTTTGGGGGTTGAAGGTTTTGTGGATGGGTTAATGTCCTTGCCCCTCCACTGGAAGTCAGACTTGGATGTAGGAGGTGGCCAATTCAGGCTTCATATACCCTAGTGCTAGGAGTCTCAGCTAAGGTTACCCACATAGGTTCCTGCCCCATGTCCCATATCCCAGGTCTCAGGCTAGTTCCAGAAATGCCACTCATAAATTTCTATTCTCCTGCTTCCCTCCTCACCCCACTCTCCCACTGAGTTCCCTCCATCCATCCACCTCCAATGTCTATTTTATTTCCCCTTCTGAGTGAGATTCAAGCCACTTCCCTTAGGCCCTCCTTATTACTTAGTTTCTTTGGGTCTGTGGACTGTAGTGAGGTTATTCTGCATTTTATAGCCAATGCCCAGTTATAAGGTACAAGGGAGTGCCTGCCATGTGTGTTTTTCTGGGTCTGGGTTACCTCACTGAGGATCATCTTTTCTAGTTCTATTCATTTGCCTGTGAATTTCATGATTCCTTTGTTTTTCTAACCCTAACGCTTCACTGTTTAGAGTAAACATTCAGTTATTTTGAAAGATGGCCACTAGGAGATGCACAAGTTTCAGTAACCTTGGAATAATCTGTGCTTGGTGATTTTATTTTTTTTGTTGTTGTTGTTGTTGCTGTTCCATATTTGCTTGAGCTTTGTCACTTTCTTTTGTTCTAAATTCATTGAGAACCGAAGCAAACATCTTCCCCAAATGGATCCAAATGGATCCAAAGGGATCCAAAGGGATAGACAGATACACTTGCCTTTTTATCTAGTGATAGAAACTGAAGGAAAGGTTAAGCCAGACTCATGTGATAAGAGAGTTCAGGGTGAAGGTCAGCCCTGTTACCAAGTCAGTAATGATTGTAATTCAGATGGCTGCCTTTCTTGTGCTCTACTTAGCACTAAACACTATAGTGGTTTCTCTTCCATCTCAATTTACTGACACAAAAATGCTGTTACCCCTACTTCAAGGAGGCTGAAGCATAGAGAGGTTAAGAATTGGATCCAAACTGCAACCCCATAGGTGGAACATTATTATGAACTAACCAGTACCCCAGAGCTCTTGACTCTAGCTGCATTTGTATCAAAAGATGGCCTAGTCGGCCATCACTGGAAAGAGAGGCCCATTGGACTTGCCAACTTTATATGTCCCAGTACAGGGGGATGCCAAGGCCAAAAAGTGGGAGTGGGTGAGTAGGGGACTGTGGGGGGGGGTGTATTGGGGACTTTTTGGATAGCATTGGAAATGTAATTGAGGAAAATACCTAATAAAATAAATTAAAAAAAAAAAAGAATCAGATCCAAGCTTGCCTACCTAGTATGTTGATGAGCTGTCATGTAAGCTTAAGACTGGGGCTCTTTATCAGTTAAGCATACTGCTTCCTGGTTGTTATCTCAACTAGCCCGATGAGAATCTACGAAACAGTAGTCCGACAACCTCAAGGACTTGTCCCCAGTCTTAGCTGGACATTGGAGATCACACTTTTCTTCCCTTTCTTTACCATGAAGGTATAGCATCTGCAAACTGCCAAGAGAAAGAAGAGGGGTTGGTTGAATCCAATGACCTCAATCTCAACACAGAAGCAATAGTAGAAGGCTGATGGTGATAGGTATATTGCCTCCACTGGGCCCTTGGAGGCAGTACCTACTTTCAACAAACTTTAGTCATTAGGCTTACTGGAGGGTGCCTGAATTGTGGGAACTTGAACAAAACCATTGTGTGGTTCCCTTTGCCTTATTCTGGCTTTGGAGCTGTTTGGCAGCTGGGTTCTCTTCTGGGGTAAGGTGCATTTGACTCCTACCAGCCACCCTACACCATTTTGTCTAATAGAAAGTAAGTTGTGTTTTCAATCTTATTCCTATGCTTGTATGTTTTTTATCCTCCACCTCCTTTCCAGGCTTCTTCTATATATTTTCTGTTTTTATCACTGAATGCGGTTCATAGTTGCCACTCACATGGCCTTTGTACTTGCACATACCCCACTCCATCTTTCTTACCATTGGCAGCTGCCTTTAAGATTTCTGAGTTTTGCAGAGCAGTGGAGCCCCTCCCTATTCTGCTATAGGTTAAGACCCTGTCCTCAGGAGTGCTGAATAACAGGTAGTGGTGGTATATTCATCTGGAGAGGGTGAGGGGCAAGACAAGTCATGTAAAACCCTCAGGAATTATGGATTGATAGATGATCTCCGATAGACAGGAGAAAGTTCTTGGTGGAATGGGGGTGGGAACATGGGGGGAGCGGAAGGGGATCCTCCTATCACCAGAAGATAGACGATAAACAATGACTTCCATTTATTTTGGTGAAGGTAAATTGATCGCAAATTGACTGTAAAGATAGAGTCAATATTGAGTTCTTTCAGTTGGCAAGTGAACTTCTCTGGGTAACCATTCTCTTTTATCAATCAGAATTGGATAAGAAGAACCTCAAGAAGTTTTATTAATTCTAATATTTTATTGGAGGGGATAGGAATTACAAATGATGTTTTGAGTAAGGAAAAGATTGAAATCATTAAAAGCACAATGTGGAAGAGAGTGTTGGGTGGGTTTTTAACCTCATGGATTATCATGGATACAATGAGTGAGGCTCTTGTCAGGCTACCTGGGTGGTGTGACCTGTGACAAGGTCTTTAAACTTCATGTACATAGAATACACTCCAGACTTGTATGGTAATAATTGTACAAAGCCAACCATTTATGACCTGATGGGGCTTGCTTGTGTGTCTTAAACACTTTTAAGACAAATAAATTGTCCCAGGAGTCTATATTTGGTGGCCTTTTTTTTTTTCATCTCTATGTACACAACTAAATTGAGCTGGCTGCTTGCTCTTGGTACAAATATAATGGTCTAATTGTCCCATATGCCAGGGGGTGGGTATGGAGCACACCCCAGCCCTTGTGGGAACCCATTGAAGGGAGGTTGCTATTTGGATGTGTAGTCTGTAGTGGAGACAAGTTAACGACCTTGCCTGGGGCATTCCAGAGTTTATTTAACGATAAAATTGGCCTGGAGTTCTCCATCGGGTCTTGTAAGTTCTGTGCAGTGTGGGATGGGGTGAGAATGCAGTTAAACATATATCCTAGAGGCATTTTAACTTGGGAGGAAATAGTAAATCCCCTCTGTGATTTGAAAATTGTGCCAGAGATTCTTTTTTCTAACCGAGTTCCTATGAATCAGAAAAATAAAATGATAGTTTGATATAGGAGTGTACTTGTCAAAGCATCTGATGGATGGCTGAAAAGTTCATCTCCACTGTCATGTAAATAAGCAAAATGTAGCCATCTAGTTGGGCTATGTTCACATCTATTTTATTAAAACTAGTCAAGCCGATTCATATTGCTGTAGTCCACATGTGTCATTGGCCTGAAACTCATAATCAGCAAATTGGATATGAAAGTTTTAACTAAAACAGCACATAGTCCCTGAACATCAGCTTTCTAACGTTATGGTCTTGGCAGGCCTTGGGTTCCCAGTTTTGTTGATGTTGGTGATCAATCCAAGTAAAGCATCAGTTAAGAGGATGGGAGATTGCCAGGAGGACAACTCTGGTCTGAGACTCCAGGAATATCATCACATGTGTAACAGGGAAATAGGAAAGTATGGAACGTCAATGTCTGATTATCTCCTTATACCAATAGTCCTTTCTTTGCCCACTTAGAGCCCTTTGCAGATGTTCTACCATTGGCCAATGGGCTAATTGATTAATGGAGGTCTTGTAAGAAGAGGGTCTGTGGGAGCCATAGGGTCTTAGTTTCTATTCCTTTTGATATGTTGAGGCCAAGAGCAACAATGAATATGGAATCAGGTTGAACAGTTCTCAGGACAGAGTGAGAAAGGCAGTGTGACTTGCTTTCCTTGTGAATTCTTCTTCCCTTGGTTAGATTTGGTGAGGAGCATATATTGGTTGGCTACTCTAAGAGAGACAGTGTAGGTCAGTCAGGCAAGTAGTATATTAAATATATACATGGAGACTATATTGTTTTAAAACGTGGAGATGGCCTTGGGAACATATTGTACAGTGAAGCTAGTGAGGAGACCCTGTACAGGCTTAATAACTTGGATGGAATATGAGCAAATATTAGAAGGAAGGGCCATCAAATGAAAGGGATGCCAAGTGAAAAAGTAGGGCTATCCATGGAAAGAACGGACCAAAATAGGCATGAAGGAATGTCCAACAAAACAGCTGTAATATAAACAATGTGTTAATATTGGCACACCAGTTACAGCAGATGCCCTACAAGAAGTTAACAATGGGGAAGCTGGGGGGGGGTGTTGGAGGACATATGCAGAATATCCTTGCTTTTCACTCATGTTTCCTGTAACCTCCCAACCCCCCAAACAAATAAAGAGTATTTCTCTTTAAAAAGTGAGGAGAAAATGTTGTGGTTAAGCTGAGCATAAGCCTTGATGCTACAGCTAACACGTTTGGCACATGGCAAAGTTTAAGGCAGAATATAAGGAGGGAATTGTCAAAATCCACTGGAGAAGCACCTGCCCCTAAAGTCAGGAGAGAAGATGTATACCATTTCAGAATTTCTTGGGTCAATGGGGGCACAAGGTTAACAGATATCCTTAGAGAGGACAGTGTAGCCATGGGATGAAAGATGGAGATACTCTGAGCTTAGATGGGAGCTAGACCTGGGGCACAGACTGAATGGTAGATTCAGGAAGACTCGATTAACAACAAGAAGGCAACTAAGAGCGCCAGCAGTCACTGTACCTCGCTGAGCTCTTACAGCACACAGGCACTGTGCTAAGTAAGCTCTTCATAGACGTTACTTCATTTGCTCTTGATAGCAAGCCACAACTTTAGTCTTTGTTTTTATTTCCACTTCTGGGATAAAGAAACTGAGACTCAGGGAGGTCAAGTGACTTGGTCTGGGACACTAAGTGCACAGTATCAGGGCCAGGATTTGGAAACCAATGTGATTCTATTGCTACAGGCTGACTTTTGACCACTGTGCATAATTCCCTAAGACTCAGTTGCTCAATAGTTTCTTCTAACTTTCAAACTTTGCAACTTTAAAATTTTTACTTATGCACCAGCACCTTGAGATTGTGTTTTTAATATTTTGTCTTTATGATTAATGTCCACCACATTCATATCTCTTTTTTAACTAAAAGAACTTGGGTTGTCTGGAGATATTTGTTTGCCATATGATGGTGAAAACCAGAAGTTGAACTATGCTATCAGAGAACTTGAGTAAGAAAAAGGCAGGATGACTACTCCCTTCTTCCCCTGATAAAACAAAAGAATCTGCTAATCATAACTTATCATAATGAATGTTCATAAATAAAATAATACCATTATAATTTAGTCTTAAAAAGGGAACAGGAATATCCCTCTGAGAACCGTCTGAAGTGGAGTGAAGAGCAACAGGCTTCATGAGCAGAGTCCCGTGCTCTGGATCAGATCCTGGAGAAGGAAGGGTAAAGCCAGTGCAGTTCTTGTTATGAAGGAGATCATGACTATGCAAACAGATAGCTGTCCCACGTGTGAGAAACAAGCCATGAACTCTGCTTAAGGCACACATCTCATGCAGATTTCCCCAGAGAACTCAACAAGCCTGGGCTAACATTTCCTTTAGAACACACTGTAATACGGAATCTTAGCAGCTGAATCTTAATCTAAGCCAATCTCCTGTCAGTGTCTATACACTGTGTGAAGATGGTTCAATGAGGAAATCAAAGCTGCATGTGAGAACAAACTCACATAGTCTCCTAGCACCACACAAAGCTGACAGCACATTCTTGGCTGCCTCTGGTCTTGGAAAGACATGGACAAGGAAGGGGCTCCATCACTGATGGGTTCAACTTCAAGTAACTCTGGCTCTGGAGTCTTTGCTTTGTGCCAGACATGACGATGACAGGCTGGGCCCTTGGGGTGCTAAGAAGACTTGGCCTACCAAATATAGAATTCCCAAACTGCTCGAATTTGGTTTACCCATCATGCCTTCCAGAGAAGACACTCCCATATACTTTTGGTGTCCTAAAGACTGTGTGATGAGGATAAATGCAACCTTCCCTTTATAGTTTACAATGCCCATCTCCCGGGGGAGCTGAATTATCTGTTATCTATCAATGTGCACTTAGTGATAGTAATATGACTGTGAAAACAGGATGCTAATAGTGCTCATCAAACATATAAATTGTGGTTAGTTTCCTTCCCAGTTCTCATCAATAACTCACAAACATGGTCCCAACTGAGATAATTCATTGATTTGTTTGGCCAGTATTAGGTGATTACTGTATGATTAGGAACAAATCTAGGTTCTAGGGACACAACAATGAGCAAACATTTAAGTCATCTAGAATTAGCATGTGTGCATGTGTGTGAGAGAGACAAAAACACACAGACAGATAGATAGACAGAGATGAGGAGATAGAGAGATGGGGCAGAGAGAAAGAATAAACAAATAATCTTGCTATTCTTCATAGGGGAGACATGCCAAGACATCCACACCTAAAATCATGATAATATACAGCCTTATAGATGATGAATTGCTCCTATAAAAACATACCTGTGGGGCTGGTGAGATGGCTCAGTGGGTAAGAGCACCCGACTGCTCTTCTGAAGGTCCAGAGTTCTAATCCCAGCAACCACATGGTGGCTCACAACCATCCGTAACGAGATCTGGCGCCCTCTTCTGGAGTGTCTGAAGACAGCTACAGTGTACTTACATGTAATAAATAAATAAATCTTTAAAAAAAAAACAAAAAAAAAACCATACCTGTGATAAAAGTTTAATTTATAAATTAATTACAATAAAAAAGTAACAATAGTAATGCTGAAATAGAGCAACCCTAACAATGCATTATAACAAAAGTTAAATGGATATGGTTTCTGCCCGCTCTCCTCCCCACCACTTTACCCCTTCCCTAATTGTACTGTATTTGTCTATCTTTGAGTTGTCACTTTTCTTTGGGACATCTGGGCTGTTACCACCGCTACTGTTGTACATTGGGGCCGTTATTGATTGAAGTTAGGAGTTCTTGCCTACAGCACTGCGGTACTGGGACAACTTGATTTGGTGACCGAGATGAATGCTTGCAGATGTGTGGATAGGTAGTGAGGGTATGGAAGGATGGACACAGTGGACAAAGGGATGATTCATGCCCCAGGTGTGACAGAGAGGATGATACATCTCAAGCCAGTGCACAATTTAAAATTATGAGTGTTTGCTCCTAGGATTTTCCCATTTGATATTTTTGGTCTGTGGTTGCCTCCGATAATTGAGGTAATGGAAAGCAAAACTATAGATAAGGAATAATAAATAAATATGTAAATAAAAAATAAATAAAATATGTATATGTAGTATGCTAAAGGGCTACACATGCTGGAGAAAAGAGCAAGAGGTCAAGGACATTTTTAGGGGGCTTCAATTTTCTCTCTAAAATTTATTTAGGGTTAGGGTTAGGGTTAGTTTCATTGTGTGTGTGTTTGTATGTGGTCAGTATGTGTGAGTACAGAGCTGCACATAGCATGATGTGCATGTGAAGATCAAAGGACAACTTTTGGGAGCTGGTTCTCTCATTGTACCTTGTTGGGGCAGGCTCTCTCTTGTGTCTGTTTTACTCTACTGTGTGTCATGGGAACTGAACCGTGAGCTTCCAGTTGATTTCCCTGTCTCTGTCTTGAATCTTGCCATATGAGTTTTGGAATTACAGTTGCACCATCACATCCAATTTTGTAGGGGTGGTTAGGGTTGCTAAGGTCCTGTTCCCCAATTGGTTCTTGATCTATCAGTAAAGATGCCATAGGGCAATTGCTGGGTGGAAGAATAGGCCGGACTTCCAGGTCCCCAGAGACAAGCTGGAAGGTAACGTAAGGGGAAAAGAGAGTTTGCCATGCTTGGGAGGGAAAAAGGTCAAGCAGCCATGTGAGACCTCAGGTGGAATGACCACAGGCCACTTCTACAGGCAGGAGGTTGGGATGTTGAGCTGGGACTAAAGGTAACTGAGCAGCTGAAGTTGAGGACAGATTTAGGGTGCTGAGATAAGAGTATTAGGGAGGGTATGATAGCTGTGAGAGATTTATAATGCCCAACAGTTGAGCCAATAAGGCAAATTGAAATTAAGCAACGTGTGTGTCTGTGCTTTTTGTCTATGTATTCAAGGGAATCTGGGTGGGGGCTGGTAGTACGGTCCATTTATGGAGCTTAGATGGGATAGCAAAAGCTACATGCAGCTCAGTTTTCTGATGGAGTTTTGGGGATCGAACTCAGGTTGTCAAGTTTGCAAGGCAAGCACTTTTACCCACCATGTCATCTTACTGGTCTACAATTTTTGGTAGTGTCTAACATAGATGTCTGACTGAGGACATAGCTGTCTGGAGAAAGACTGTTTAAAGCAGTAGGAAGAATAAAGTGCAAAGTTCTTGAAGCCAAGCATGCTTATTTTGTTCATGATGCATCCTGGAGGATACTGTATAGGAGCACAGTGAAGGAGAAAACGATGGTGAGAAAGGAGAAGGAGGTGATCCAGGATGAGACTGACCTGGGATGTTCTTCTGAAAGAGGTGGAAGATGGATCAGGTGAGAAAATCATACAACCACAAGGTCTGGGCATGAAAGAGATATGACCTGAGAGCTTTGATGAGATGAGAAATATTTACTGACACAAACTTAGGGGCAGCAAGCTGGTGAGTACAAACAGAGAAAGTGCTACAGTGTTATTCAGAGGCCCTACCTTCATTCCAGATGTGGAAGACTATGGGATGTGACACACAAGTAATTTTACTATCTATCTGAAAAGATAGATAGTTAAGTTCAGAATGCCAGAACTGGATAGGGCATTAGACACCACTTCAAGTAGCACCATGTTATTTGGTGGATGAAACTGAAGCCAAGAGAAATTTCTGCCAGTGAATTTTTTGGGTGACTCCAAAGTACAGAGGTGGTAAGTGTGTGTGTGTGTGTGTGTGTGTGTGTGTATTTCTATCTGATTTATAGAAAGGATGGAGGTACTATTCATATGCTAAGTGAGATCTCCCATTTATTAAAGGACTGCATGTTCTCAGCTAGGAATCCCTTCAGAGCCATAATGTCTGAAGATAGAAACTAGGCATGGAGCTGAGAAGGAATGTAAGTTTTACAATTTATTTTTACCCCCTCTCTTTGTCCCCTTGAGGTGTTGGTGCTGTTAGGGCATATGGGGAGTTCCTCTTCAGAGACTAGAATTTATGTCTTGCATCTCATATGCTGGATGGCTGCATTTTCTACGCTGGCTCTCACAAGGGTGTTTACACCAAAGGCCATACACATTCCAAAACAGAATAAAAGGCTTTTCAGTGGAGCAGGGCAGTGGTCGATTTGTACAAAGCAACAAGACCATTGAATTTCCTGAAATTAAACATGGAAACTCATATAGCTCACTTTCTCTTTTTGGTTGAATCTGGGACTCCAACCTGCAGGATAGTATCATTCACATTTAGAGTGAGTCTTCACACTTCAATTAGTCTAATTTAGAAATGCCTTCATAGATACCTTCAGGGTTTTGTCTCCTGGATGATTCTGTATCTTGTTGAGAATCCATATCAACCACTATGGAAGTGTAGGCAATCTTTTCTTCTTCCTTAGAGTCACCACTAGGACTGGAGAGATACACTCACGGAACCATGCAACAGATCTAAAGGCTATTATGTAGCATTGAGTTAAAGGAAAGAATGTTGGATTTATTAAGGAGCTGTCCTTCAAGCTCTATCCTGTAAGGATAATGTTTATATGCATTGTGTCTCTGTCTTTCCTTGCCTGCACCTTCTGATTGGTCAAAGTAAAAACCTGATGGTCAATAAGCTAAGGCAGGATTGGAAGGTGAGAAATCTGGCAGAGGAACTCTGGGAAATAGGCATGGGTGATTCACCATATAGACTCGGAGGAAGATGGTGGTATGAAATTGAGCAGAGGTGGCCAGCCATGCAGCAGACATAGAATAGGACAAAAAGGATAACTGAGTCATATGAGGTAGTCAGGGAATAGGCCTAGCTAAAGCCTAGATGTTTATTAATAAATAATAAACTTCTGAGTCATTACTAGAAAACTAGGGCACAGGTGGAAAAGCCCCCTCCTGGCAAGTCTGCATTTATATGCTATTTGTATCCTTTGAGATAACTGACAATACCCTGTTGAGAAATTTGTTCTATATGATACAGATAGCTCTTGCTATTTTTAAATACAATATAACAATCCCACTTAAATTATTCTTGATCTGTTGATGAAAAGTATGGGCTAACTCTTATGATTGCTTGAGAGTTGTAGACAACCCATGCCTTTGTTTATACCCATGTCTTATAGTAAGCTACAAGTGGTCAGGTAAGTGTCCAAACAGTGTCAAAACACATGGATTAGGTGAGATAGTATTAAGACTAAAGGAAAGGAGAGCTGCCTGTGGGCTAGAACAATCTGAGAGCCCAAGCCTTCAAAGATGGCTAGAATGTTTTGACCAAAAGGAAAAGTAACCTCTAAGTCATTTTTAAAATGCCATTTACATCCTGGCCATCAATTCATCTTGCATATTAGCAAGAAAATGAATGAGGAATTCAGTGTCAACTAATCAGCTATCCATTTAGATGAATCTTTCAATAGGAAATAGTTGGGTTACATATTTAACAGAACTGTAAAAGGGTGAGCTCTGATGGTTTCAGGAGAAGAATGTTCCCTGATTTATGGTTTTGTGCAACTTTAATTCAAGAATAAAAATGGGCTTTTGATCTTTTTTTCCCCTTGTCTCTTTGAATTTCTAGCTCAGAGGATTTTCGTGAGAAATTTATTTGCCTAGTTTTATCAAGCAATTGTAAAACAAAAATATTTGACTAGTGAAAAGTTTCTGAACCCAGTAAACCCATCAACTGATGGGATCATGGTGCTGACATGGGAGGGAATATGCACAGATGGCTCTAACACAAAGTGAATTTTGTCCTCTTGAGCTCTCATAGCTGTTTTTTTTTCCTCACCAAATTTATTGAGGCTTCAAACATTCTGTTACATTTTATTTAAATCTCCTTAATTTGTTTTCCTAAGTGTGCATGTTCATGTGTTTGTCTTTGTAGTTATCATTAGTGCTAAAATTCACAGCATCTCCCATTGCCAGTCTTGCTGGAGGTCTCAGCTCTATGTCTCTGAGGTCACTGCCAAGCTAAGTGCACGTTAGTGACACCACTGTACTAAACGCTGCAGTGAAGAGGCAGTGATTGTTGGAATAGATAGAGAGTTGGGTTGCCATTTGATTAAAAGATTCTACATAGCTTGAAACTATGTTGATAGTGTGAGATATATCAGGAACACAGCAGCCCATGAAGGCTTTGCTAGTATTAGCTACAACACACTTCAAGTTTCTTGTACCCTAATTATATGTAAATAAAGTTGATTAATAAAGAAATTTCTATGAGCAAGAACAAGACATTGGCAGAATATAGATATAGTTCATTTAATTTATGAAGAATAAATGGGTCTGCATGATAACCCTGAAATACTCCAACTACATTTTCACTATTGGTCTGGTAGAGTGTTGTGTTGAAACAGTTTATTGCTCTCATGAGTTACCATTGCTGCCAACAGAATAATAGAAACACAGCATTAGGTTTATCATGCTAGTGTTTCCACAAAAGAAAATAGATTGATGATTATAACCAACTTACTTTTTATATATTTGGATATATAAATATTAAAGACCCTGAGATGGATTATTTTAGAGAAACATTTCCAAACACTAGAACAACCCTTCACCCTTGTTATAACTCTTAAAGGATAAAAGCCTAACAGCAACTTCTTTAATTTTTAAATATAAAACATAAGGGTTTTCAAGATTGAGTTGTAACAGCTTAAAAAAAAAAAACACCAGGACATTCAGTTAAATGTAGTGTATAGTTTCATAAATACTTGGGCCCTACTCAAATATATGTCATTTAAAAGTTCATTTGTTGAGAGAGTATATTTTATGTTTTATAGTTAGTCTAAAGTAAATTAAACATTTTATGTTACTTGTTAAATAGATGGATGCTTTCATGATAGATTATAAATATTGGAGATTACAATAAAATAATCTAATGTGTACAATTTTGTAATATACTGATAAAATATTTAATTTATATATGTAATAAAAGGTTTGGCTAGATTTTATCCCTGCTTACTGCAAGGCAACCTCTAAATTCTAGGAATTTCCCAAGTGGTGGACATGTCTGTTGTTACTCATGACAGACTCCTCTGGCCAAAGGTTGTAGTGTATGCTAATGAGCTAATTTAGGATAGGGGCTCACCGCACCAAACAGACCAAGCATATGATTAGAGAGGTGGGCTTTGAGCCACCTGATACTAGCCCAATCTCCATCTCACTCCAATCCTTAGGAGTGAGAGGACTAGATCTTACATCACATGGACAATAATTCAGTCAATCACGCCTATGCAATGAAACCTGGAGAAAACCCTAGACACTGAAGTGAGTCTGAGATTCTCTGGTTGGCAATATGCTTCAAATGACAAGGGGCGAATGCATCCCTGAGGACAACAGAAGCCGCACACTGGGAACCTTTCCAGACTTAATCCAATGTCATTGAAAAGTTCATTTGTTGAGAAGAGTATATTTTATGTTTTATAGTTAGTACCTCTACCTTAGACTTAGCCTAGTGTATCTCATCCTTGGCTGGCTTTAATTTGTCTACTTCTGCTATAATAAAACTCTAACTGTTGTAATTCCTAAGATCTGTGAGTCATTCAGAGAATATGACATTGTTTTTGAAGACTTGGGCTAAACCCAAATTTTAACAGAAGCAATAAGAAAAAGAACAAATTGAACTCAAAACTGAAGTAGCTGTTCTGGGATGACAAGGAGATTAGAAAGGGAGAATTTTCTTTTTATTCTATTTATTTTTAGACTGTCTGCATTTTTTAAAAATTAAAGTATAGATTGAACAAAAAAAGAGAAAACTTGAAAACTACTTCAGACATGGTAACTCTACTTGTGTTAATTGGGGCTGGAGTAATGGCTCAGTGGCTAAGAGCACTTGCAGAGGACTTCAGCTCAATTTCCAACACCCTCATGGTGACTTACAACCTGTTCTCACTGCCATGAGCACCAGACACACTTGTGGTGCACACACATACATGCATACAGAATGACCACACATAGAAAATAAAACAAATCTTTAAAAGAACTTTTTTTTTGGTACATTTATTCTTTGGTAATTATCAAAAAACCCTCGGTGAGGACAAAATATACATCTTATAATATTAATACATATTTATATCAGTAACACAATAGAAATCACTCAACTATTAAACATGAGAGTTAATAAATTACCAAACATCCACACGGTGACATGTCATTCTGCTACTTAAAGTCATGCTGGTGTTTTTCTCTAAAAATGAAGAAAACATTTTAGATACAGGAAGCGATGAAGATAGAATCAAAACTATACTTAGGGTAACAGACATGGTGGCACATACCTGCCATCTCACACATAATCTCTCACCATAGATAAACAAAGCACTCTGAAGGTATTCATGTGTTTTCCAGTGAAAATATATTAGAAAACTTAAGTCTTTCCTGATTAAAAAAATATTACCAGCTGGGCATGGGGCCACACGCCTTTAATCCCAGCACTTGGGAGGCAGAGGCAGGCGAATTTCTGAGTTCGAGGCCAGCCTGGTCTACAGAGTGAGATCCAGAACAGCCAGGGCTACACAGAGAAACCCTGTCTCAAAAAACAAAACAAAACAAATATTTCCTGTGGCATCTTATAAAGTATGAGTACCACAGCATTTTTGCAAAAGTATTTTATCTTTTAACAGTCTATATAAGAGTTGAATTAATTGGTACTTTCTTCCATTCTTGTCTCCCAGAATAAAAGAAGTTTCTTTATCTATTGAGTAAAAGGAATTTTGTCCATTCTTTAGAAATTGATATTTGATATTTGAAATATTCTTGTAGCCTGTAGGCATATTATTTTTTTCCTCAAAAGTTATCCAACTAGAACCATTTTCTATTTCAGAGGCTCTGTGTCATTACTTCTTTATTCACAGAGAGAGAGAAGGATAGACTGTGGCTTACCATTTTAGGAGATACAGTCAATCATGGCAGTGATACCATGGTGATCATGAGAGCTTGTAGGTTATTCCCATCATGGTCAACCAGGAAGTAGTGAGCTCAGGCCAAAAGCTGGCTGAGCTATAACCTTCAAAGGCCTGCTCTCGGATGACTGTCTCTTACCCTAAAGGTTCCACAACTTCCTTAAGTAACACTGATGTGGTGGACGTCCACATTCAAATAGTCACGGGAGCTCTCCTCTCTCATCCTTCTAAGTGACTGACGAAGCATCGCAGTTATTCTGAGAAGTTAGAACATTGCTTTATTTGGAATAATTTTTAAAATGAGGATTCTGGGCATTCTTTTTGGGGGGCAGTCTTGGTGCTTTTTTTTTTCACTTTTTAAAAATAATTTTGAACCCTTTTGAGATTAGTAAGTATATCCCATTCCATCTCCTTCACACTACCACTCCATGCATCTCCCCGTCTCTCATTTAAACTCGTGGCCTCTTGTGCGCATGCGCACTCATATGCATATACACACTCCTAAGCATGTGAGTACAACCTTCTAGGTGTGTATAAAGTTACTTGTTTTGGAGCTGACCATTTTGTGTTGGATACCCAGTTGGTGTGCTATTGCCAGGAGAAGACTATGTGTCCCCCTCTCAGCTCCACATTCCTTAGTTGCCTGTGGTTCTTTGTGTAGGGCTGAATCCTCGTGTGTGTGTGTGTGTGTGTGTGTGTGTGTGTGTGCAAGCATGTGGGTACATGAATGCAGATGCTTTCAGTGGCTAGAGATCAGATCCCCAGAGGTGGAGTTACAGACTTGATATGGGTGCAGAAACTGAACTCAGGTCCTCTGGAAGAACAGCAAGTGCTCATAGCCACTGAGTCACCTCTCCAATCATTCCCTCTCAGTCTAGAGTTTTAGAAACTCATAAACTAAATAACTTCATACTTTAATATAAGAGTTTTCATTTCCTAAATTAATAGTGGGAAAAGCATGGCTGTAAGGTCGAACTGGCTTCATTGGAACCCTGGCTGGGTCGTTGTACTCCTTGTTTGTTTCATGGTTGCAACAAATATCTCACAGCAACAGCCCAAGGAAGGAAGAGTTTCATTTGGCTCACAGTTTCAGAACACCCTCTATCAAGGTCTTAGGGTTTCTATTACTGTGAAGAGACACCATGACCACTGCAACTCTTATAAAGGAAAACATTTCATTGAAGCTGGCTTACAGGTTCAAAGGTTTAGTCCATTATTATCATGGTGGGGAGCATGGCAGAATGCAGGCAGGCATGGTGCTGGAGAAGGCGCTCAGTAGTCTAGCTCTAAATCTGCAGGCAGCAGGAAGAGAGAGAGAGAGAGAGAGAGAGAGAGAGAGAGAGAGAGAGAGAGAGCCAGCCACTGGGCGTGGCTTGGGCACTGACACTGTGCACCTTCCCCTATTGCTTTCTATCTTATTGTTTGAGAAGGAATCGCTCACTGAACCTGGAACTCACTGATTATAGGAAGGTTGTCCAGAAAGTCCCAAGGAACCTTCTGTCTCTGCCTCCCAAAAGTTTGTGTTAAAGGTATGTGGTGTCTCACATTTTTACATGCATGGAGTTTGAGCTCAGATCCTCATGTTTGCACAGCAAGCCCTTTACCTACTGACATCTCTCCAGGCCCCTTAGCCCCAGTTAATTTATATGTGCAGTGTGGACACTAGTTCCAAACTTGAGTGAATGGCATTTATAAAAGAAAAAGACAAAAACAGCCTAGAGCTTAGATCTAAGTTGGCTAACTGTCTCTAATACTGTACACTGTGTCATTTCAGCATTAGGGTTTGGTCTTCCATGCAGCTGAATTAGAACTCAGAGGTTGAGAAATCAGCTTAACTGCTATGTTTTTGTGGCTGGCTATTGACCATGAATCCATTTTTTCATCTGTGACATGATGTGAGTGAGTGAGTGAGTGAGTGAGTGTGTGTGTGTGAGTGTGTGTGTGTGTGTGTGTGTGTGTGTGTGTTAAAGGAGATTACTAAGTTCTCTCCCAATCTTCAGTGTGAATTTTGGGCAAAACACTAACTTGGATTTTATGAAGGGGATTTTGTCTCTGTAGGACTGAGAATAGGTCAGAATTGGGAACATTTTCTTCTGTGTCTGTGTCAAACACTGACACTTCTGCCTTAGGAAGTCGGGTGTGTTTGGATACCTTCAGGGAACAAGTTTACCTATATTTATCCTTTTGCTTGGAGCTTAAGGGTCTTGTGGGAAAAGCATGTGAATGTTGTCTATTTTTTTGGAATTTTGACATGTACTAACTTTCTGAGATACTTTGTGGGGGGTCTGAAGGAAGCCAGAATGAGCAAAACCTGATTTAAGACATCATTTTGTGTGGAGAATTTTGGCATGTTTTGGGCTCTGTTTCGGGGTTGAGCATATTGGAGTTCAGAGATGATGAGAGCTTGTCCTTACCATAGGCAGGACACTGCTCTCCAAGCTCTCCTACACTGCCATGAGGACTTCTTTCTAATTTCCTGGTCCCTGATGCATCCTTCTCCATGTACTCACTGACAGAGGCGGCTGCGATGAAGCGTGAGAACCAGAGGGACCCACTGGCTTGCCTCTACTGTGGGGTGAGACCTGGGAAGAGAAACGGCTGACATTTGCAAATGACCAGTGGTGTGCAGATTTGGTCTAACACTTGTATTATGTTAATTTTGGGTCCCTGAAACGGCATGAGAATCCATATATAAGACACTGAGGATCCCTGCCCTGAGTTGGTTTTGATCGGGAAAGTTGCCATTGGTGAATGGCTGGGCAGCGTAACAGAGGTGGGATTTTAGGATTTCTGGGTGAGGGACTGAGGAAAGAAGAAGATAGAGCCAGCTTGCTAGGAAAGGAGTAGAGCCCAGGCCTGAGAAATGCAAATGAGAGAATATAGCAATCATGTAAGAGTCGGGGATCGTGGCCCAAGAGGGCTGCAGGCCTGGGTCTGGGGCAGCAAAGATGGAATGTAGATTTTAGTAATTAATAACTCAGGAATATTGGTGGGGAGAGTGTTAGCTGCATAGAGCTTAAGAAGCAGCCCAGTCATGGAGCTGTTTAAGGCTTATTAAAATACAAGACTCTGTGTGTGTGTGTGTGTGTGTGTATGTGTGTGTGTGTGTGTGTGCATGAGCACATGTGTGTGCAGATGCGTGTATACATTGGGGTAGGTAGTGAGGAATGTGCTCTGCTACTGCTGGGACGATTTGAGTAGAGATTAATTGGCGACTACAACAAATAGTTGTTGTGGGGTGCGGAAATGGACTGGGTGAACTGGGTGGCTTTAAGGCTTAGAGATAAAGAATAGAAAGTGTTTAGCTGGGCAGGAGAGTAGAGGGCTAATGGAGGCTGTCATCATGTGTATGACTTAATGCAGGAGTCAAGGAAACCCTGAGTGGATGTGTAAGGAGTGGGCGATGTCCCAAGGGAATGTGCATTGTTGACAGGGGCACAGCCATGTCAATGACACCAGTGCATCACACCCACAGAGAGCGGCAAAGCCCAGGTGAGGCTCAGAGGGATGGCAATGTCTTCTTCTTGTCTAAGTGTGAATGTTTGACAATGGGCACAAAGTAGCAGCCCCAGCTTCCTCCACCCCTATGACTGCAACCTAAGACTGTTCCCAAAACAGAGACCCCCAACTACTGAGACTCGCTACCCACCCTATTGTCCCACAACAAGCTGAGGTTCTGGGTTGTTGTATAGTTGGCGCTACTCCATCAGAGCGAGTATATCTCATCTGACCCCAGCATTTCTGTATGTGTGCATCTCTTTCCTTCATCCCTAGGTTCCCGAGGCATGTCAAATCCCAGCCATGTAGATGTGGCAGCTTCCTACCTCTGCCGTAGACCCTCTGGGTCCCTGTGTCTGCATGGAACGGGTCTCTCGACGCGGGTGGGCAAAGTGTGGATGAATGACAAAGAGACGCACACAGGAGAGATCCTGTCGAATCTGAGTGTAATGTTCGAATCGAGCATCAGACTTTTTATGCAGAGGACAATAAGGAAGTTGGGTGACAAATTCGCAAGGTACAATTGAGGTAACCGGAATCTTACATAAAACAGAGGAATGCAAACACAAAAGGTCTAACAGGAACCACCTGGGATAGAATTCATTGATAACAGCTGGGATCAACGAGGGCTCCACCTAAGATTCACTAATCTTAGAAGCCAGGGTCAAAAGCTTCGCGTCCTTACCATAGTTCCTATTATTCCTAGTCTCTTGTATAGTCCACCTTCCCCTTAGGCCATTGTAAATACGTGTGTATGGGTGTAACTCTGCTATAGTTCTAAGTATCTATTCTGGTTTCTCCTTTGGTCTGAAACATCCTTCTTCCTTAGTGATGGTAAATTCCTGTGTAAGGGAGTGACTTAGCTTTTACAATCTGACTGAATTCCAAGCCCTTGATCTTGGTCAAGGACGTTCTAGGACTGTTGGAACACTGGCGGAAGGTTTTAGCCATGTCAGAATTCAATTTTAAAAAGCACTTATAATAGGAAAATACTGAAAGAGAGCACGTGGATCCATACACTAGACTAACGCGGGAATGGAATGCAGGAATGAAAAATTAATGTATCGGTAGAGAATGCTAGACTCTAGGAGGAGAGCTTCCTTGAAACTCTTTTGCCTCATGAGTGACTTTTAAGCCTTTTGGCTTGTCTAGCTGACTCGACCGGAGAGCGTAGCATTACCTCCTTATTTATGACCCCATTTGGGAACTCAATCCAAAGACCTGCCACTTAGTAGATACTTAAATTACAGTCCTGGGAATTTTTAGAGCTGGTTAAGAAAGGACTTTTTTTTTTTTTTTTTTTAAAGTCTGGGTGTCTAGCTGGTGAGGGGGGAATATGCATGCCAGGAAGACGCAATGATGGCTTTGTACTGGGTATGAAGACGAGAAAACTTACTGTAGGCTTGTTATTCTGGTGTAGGACATACTGGTTGTCTCCAGTCTTTAGGACCATGACTCTCTGTTGGTCCTTTTTGTTTATCTTATCTATGGCAAATGTTGTGTCCTAGTATGTGTATCATCACTAGCCATTGTGCCTTCCTTCAAGGCTAGCGGTCCATACAGCCTGCTGTCATGATTCACCTTGTCTATGTGGACTGCTTCCACAGTCCTTGGATATTTTTACATGGATAACATGGGTGGTAGAGTGTAACATTTGATGGATGATCTTGGATGTCAACTTGACTACATTTGGAATGAACTAGAACCCAAGCAGCAGGGCATGCCCATTAAGAATTTTCTTGCTTGGATCATTTGAGGTCAGAAGACCCACCCTGAGTCTGAACCATACCTTCTGGTGGCAGCCCACAGAAAAGTACATGGAAGAAGAGAGCTATTGGTTTTTGATCGTTTGCCTTCACTCTTCCTGGCAAGTTCATCTTCCTGCTGCCAAGACATTCCTGGTATTAGAATCTACATATTTGGGATTCCAGCATCGACTGAAGACCAGCGGAGACATCCCGCCTTGTGCATTGAACAACTACTAGAGTCTTAGCCTTTCCTTGGGGAGATACCCATTTTTGGAGTAGCAAGACCATAGCCTGAAAGTCACTCTAATAAATTATATATATTCTATCAATTCTGTTCCTCCATAGAACTCTTGACTAACACAGGGGTCTGAGAGATGGTTCAGCAGGTACAGCACTTGCCATGTGAGCTAAAGGATCACAATGGACGTAGGGACAGAGGATGTGTAGAGTAAGCTGGCTAGGAAGACCACCTGTGTCGATGAGGTTGGACTAAGAGGCCCCTTCACCAAAAGTATGAGGTGAAAGGGCAACCAAAGAAAACTCCTAACATCAATCTCTGGCCTTTACACACACATGCACACACAAACATTTCCACATGCACATGAGTCTACATACATGTGAACACACATGCATGCACATATGGGCATGAGAAAATCACTTTTATTTTGTAAATGCCATTTTTATTTGAGAACCATTAGACAAGACGAAAAGGAGGAGAGGAGGAGGAGAAGGGAGGGGAGAAGAAGGAAAAAGATCTATTAATTTGATTCCTTAAATTTCTTAAATATTTATTTATTTTATGTGTATAGATGTTTTGCCCCTCATGCATGCATGGCGTCTGTGGAGGCCTGAAGGAGGAGCTGGAACTGAAGTTACAGATGCTCGTGAGTCAACATGTGTGTGTTGGAAATCAAACGTGTCTCCTGGAAGATTAGCTACTATTCCTAAATGCTGAGCCATGTCTCCAGCCTCTTTGGTACAGTCTTACACTCTTCTTTTATGCTTATTTAGTTTTTCAACAAACACCAAGTCTATTGCAGTCACAAAAATGATTACATTGCTTCATCACTAAATAATCCATTGTGAATAATTTCCCAAATAGACTTAGGGCTATTCCTTAGTTGAGACTTGCAAGTTGCCTGGTACTTTTTCTTTAGGATATTCTCTTTAATTAAAACTTATTTTTTTTTATGTACAAATCTTTTCCCGTCCCATCTCTAAATGTGCTTATTCCAAGAAGCCCATTTGTTAAAAATTATGAACAGAAGGTTTAAAAGTGGAGAAATCTTTCTTTCCATTTATGAACCACAGAAAAATGCGCTGAATGTATATTTGATATTATCATCTGCTTCACAGATTTCTTTGGCTGGTCTCCATTTTAATTGTTTTGCTTTGTGCCACGTGTCTGTGTGAAGCTATCGGCTAGCCTTCCCTCAGAAGATGTGGCAGGAGAAAGCTGAGAGGCAGTGGAATGTGGCCTTGGGAGGCAGGGAAATAGCTGAGATAAGTAATACTGTTCTCAACCCAGGGACTGAAAGTTCACGGGACATTGGTTTTATTCTAGTCAGAGCAAGGAGATTTTCTTTGGAAGTGAATTTGTCTTTCTCCTCAGACCATTGTGCATGGAGAGGGTGCACTGTAGTTCTCTCTCCATGAGTCAGGGCTTTCTTCACATTAATAGGTGTTATACATGAGCATCAACAATGGTGGCCAAACAAATTTGAGAAATGCTATATTTTAGATCAACACAGTTTTTTTGATCACAGAACTTCAGGGAACTAATACATGCCAGGACTCTTCAAGAGAAGAAATAGCCATTTTCTCTTACACACTCTTTCTGTGGTGCACACATCTTGACAACTTTGGGAAATGCCAGCCTTAGAAAGTAGCATCCTGATAGTGACATCAGGAAAAGATCCACAAGTGCTTTGCTTCGTCTTTCTACTCAGTGCTGTGATGTAGCCATATAATTGACGTTAGTCAAGAGCTCCTGTCTGATGGGGAGGGGGCTGTAGGAGAAGCCACTCTTGGGGATTTTAGATGATACACACTCAGCCTGCATGCTTTTCTTCCAGTACAGCTATTTCTCTCCCTACCTCGTCAGCAAGGTCTGCAGCATAACAGGTGCTGGCAGACAGATGAAAAGAGTCTTTGTAAGTCTTGGTATCTTCTTTTTTGAATGTCCCAACCCTTTTTCTTTTACAGGGGCTGTCATCCCAGAAGGAGACCCATGAAGCCCTTCTGACGCCAACTGAATGTTCTCCAACTGCCCTCTACACCCCAAGTCACCCTTCCTAGATCAGTGATTTATTGCTACAGTCTAAGGCTTAGTGGACGTCTTTAATGAGCCCAAAGATCTTGGGCTGTTCTTGGAGCTACTTCTAACCACAACTATTCTTAGAGGGGTTAAAAAATACCAGAAAACTAAGACCCCAGAAGAGTGAGCAACCCTAATAGAAGAACAGTGGGTGTTTAAATAAAAGGAGGCAGGCCAGCATTCCTGGTCATCTATAAATTAAAACAAACAAGGGAAAATCACATCCAAATGCAGTCAATGGCTCCTGTAAGAGAAGGAGTGTAATTCAAAGAGGTTTATGTGCTTTGGCAGCCGATGGAGTGTGTGTGGGAGTTTAAGAGCATAGAATAATATGATCAAGAACCAGCTACAGTGCCTGGGCAGTTTAGGCTTCCTTACTTCATCCAGCTAATGATGAACCTTGAGCCAATTTTCTTTCTCCTTCCTTCTTTATCCCTAGTTGATCCCTCCCATTACTGAGGCACCAAGGGCTGTTGGGAAAAAAAAAAAAAAAACAGGCTGCACATGTTCAAGATAACATCTTGCATTATCACAATTAGGGCCCATATCGAAGCACAGCTGTACATTGTATTCTGTCTACATTTATGTGAAGCCTGTGAGCAGATTTATCCCCATGTTGAAGAGGAGGGGACTGGAAAAGAACTATCAAAGATCTTATACCTGAAATTATAAGGCAAGCTGAGATCTGAGCCAGGTCAGGACTATTCCAGTCGGGTTCAGCCCCTTGACTGAGAACCTTCTGGGTTGTTGCAATGATTTCCTGGGTCGTCCATCACCTCTTCAATGAAAAATGACTACCCATTAGTTGCAATGGTCTGCTCACTCTAGGTTAAATTAGAAAAAAAATCCAAACAAAACTACCGTGTATTTATGAGAAAACTGAAGTGAATATCCTCTTAGCTTTAGGGCTTGTGTTGGGATTGTGGAAATACACTGATAACCACCGCCCCACTGAGAATAAGCAGAAGTTATTGATCCAGAGTTTGTATCACAAGGAAGTCAGTTACCACCTCTTGTGCTTGACAGAAACACCCAAGTAGGCAGAGGGGTGGGGAAGCATTATAGTGGGAAGAGGAATGCTGGAAGCATTCCCAGATTGGAGGGTGTAAACTGTATTGTTACATGAAAAATGAAGGGAAAACCAAAATTATCATACTGTTTTCTCAAAAGCCTTTAATTACTATTTTAAAATAATTTTAAGTTATGCCAAAATTTTTACTAAACTTGTGTTATCTTTCTCTGGGGAGCAAATGCATACTATTAGCTTAAAAAAATTGGAAGTGCTCTAAATTGCTTAATTCAAGTAAGTGTATAGTCTTTGATCTAGTCTGTAAAATAAATCTTATTAAAACAATTAGATGAAGTTTAGAGAAATATGCATTATAATGTTTTCACATCTATTCATCAGAGTGAAGGAATTTATACCACAAGAAAGCACTCACATTAAGATACATTCAAACACTGTCCTATCAAAAAGTATTAAAAGTGATAGCACATGTTAATCCAGAAAGACATCCATGGAATGCTGTGAAATTTCAAAGTAAAAGAGTTTTCACACTAGGTATGTGTTTCCACTCTGGGGTTTTATACATGTAAATGTTCTTATATATAAACATCTGGAAGGCCACACAGCAAAAGCTAACCATGGCTTATATGGGCCATTTGATGTGGCCTTACCTTTTCTTTTAAAGTTTATCTTATTCGGAGGCTTTCTTTTGCATCCAGAAAATAGCAGTTTACTTGAAAAGTTTATTTTTGTGAACAGAGATGAAAGATGATGAAGGAAGGGTGCTTGTTTTGTATACGTGGGACCTTGAGTTTGATCCCCAGAGTCAGGGACAAAGCAAAGTCAAACAAAACAAGTTATCTTTCTGGAATTTCTTGAGAATGAAGGAAATCATATTTACTCTCTAATAAGCATAAATACATGTATAACAGTTACATAGTGTATATAAAATTATATAATATAAATGCTTATAAACTTGTGTTTAGACTCCAGTAGCTAAATATACACATTTATTTATACAAACACTCTATATGCATACCGTTTTATGATATGGTTAGATTTCTTTTTGCAAGAAGAGAGAGTAACTACATAATGATGTATTTTCCCCTTAGAAATTATTGTCCTTCCCTGGTGGGAAATACCCCTGCCTTAACAACTGGATCTGACAACTAAGCCGTGGGGGTGGGAGGTTGCATAGCAACTACCATTGGTATAAATGACTAGGCTCGGTTCTCTGGGGGATGCTATTGATTCATACACTAAAATGGTACATCCAGAGACTTTTCTGGTTGCAATAGAATAAACAAGCCACATGACTGGGACCTTTTAGGAGACCTGTATAAATAGGAACCTGTGGGGTAGGTCAGGTTCAGTCTGTTCCACTGGAGATGGCGGGCTAAGTACGGCAATACGGCACAGCTGTGAGCAGCGAGGTTCACCAGCGTGAGTTCCTTAGGCGCTGATTCATTTTCCACCTTTTATCCGTTCTCACAGAATCCCTACTAGGTGTTAGGCATTGAACCACCCAGTAGGGATACAGTAAAGATAATATGCAGTCTCTACCATCTGAGGGCCTACACCCTAGCAGGTTAGAAAAACACAGAAGTTAGCTGAGCCCCATGCTAAGGAATGGAAGCAGGTACAGAGGTGTCAGGAGACACAGAGAAAGGCTATCTAGTGCCACCTGAGGATTGTTCTGTGATTCGTTCCTGGCCAGTAACTGTGTGCCTTGGCATCAGGGGTGCAAAGGTGAATGAGTGAGCTTTGGCTCTTGGCCGCAGGATATTAGAGTCTGACAGTATAGACAGATATAAACAATTCAATATAAATATGTGTTGTAAATAGTTGGCTCATGCAAGAGTGAAAATTAATGACCGATGAACTGCTTCTTTAATGCTTTGCCGTTTGCAAAGCTCTGAAAGCACACATTACCTTGACCAGGCATGGTGGCATTACCTTTAATCCAGACTCAGGAGGCAGAGATAAGTAGATATCTGTGAGTTTGAGCCTGGTCTATATAGGGAGTTCAAGGCCAGCTACCTAATGGGATAAGACAAAAAAAAAATAAGTAAATAAATAAAAAAATAAAAATAAAACCACCCAAAACAAGAATAGCAAAACCAAACAAATGCATATGTTGTCTCCTTTGATGTTTGTGAAGAGGTAGGGTTTATCATCTTTCCATTGATAAAGAAACTGAGGGTTGAGGTATTGTGATTTGTTTCAGGTTGGTATGTGGATCTTCTTGGGTTGTTATAACAACATGCCCTGGACTGGTGACTTCAGCAATAGCTATCTGTTAGCCCTCCCCCAACTCTGGATGCTAGCAGTGTCACATTAAACTCATGCAACTTTGCTTCTGTGAGGGCCTCCTTCCAGTTTTGTAGATGGCTGCCTTCTCCATATGTCCTAGCCTCATCTACAACTCTAACACACTGTTTGGTTTTCAGCATGTGAACTGTAGAGGAACATAAACGTTCAGTGCATAGCAATTAGGCTGTGACCTGAGGTTCAGTCCTAGTTATCATTTGTCAACCTGACACAGCCTAGAATTATCTGAAAAGGGGGGTGGGGTTAATTGAGTAATTTTCATTATCAGATTGTTTTGTGGGCACATCCTTGAGGTATTATCTTGATTGATAATTGATAAAGAAGAGCCCAGTCCACTATTGTGGGGAGAGGGTACCATTTCCCGGGTAGGTGGAGCTGTGTATTATAAGGAAGCTGGTTGAGTGAGCCATCAAAGACTGACCCTTTCTGCTTTCTGCTTGAGTTCCTGCTCTGACATCCCTCAAAGGTTGACTGTGAGTATTGGCTGTATAAGTCAAATAAATATTCCTTATAAGTTGCTTTTGGTCGGAGAGTTTCATCACAGCTATAGAAAGCAAAAATAGATCAGGGTCTTACCTTCCTTTTTGCAACATGCATTTGAATGTAAGTTTGTGTTTGACTCTATTTTCTATTCTGTGTTAGGTCTAAGAGACATGTTGTTTTGTTTTGTGTCTAACGACTCTGACCATGTGGAGGATGGAGCAGTTCTGATGTTTGGATCTCTGGTTACTCTGTTCTCAGTGTGTCTTTAGTACTCATCCATCAGTGCTTTTTAAGACTTACTGCTTGCAATCTCCAGTTTTAAGGACAGGATAGGAGGGTGAAGGCAGCATAATCTTATGGAGATGGGAGCTGGGATATTTGGTGAGTAGCGTGATCTGTTTTAGAAGTTTAGGGCACCTGGGGCAAGTTCCCATTACCTCACCAATAAAGAGACCCAACCTTCTGGAGGATTCTTTGTGGAAGAAGAGAAGGGAAAGTGGAGCCCTACATAGCATCAAGGACTACAGAGTTCGGAAGGGCATCACGGATGGAATGCAGCTGCTTTTCCAGAGTGGGCTTTCTGTTTCTCATATTCTTCTATCGGGAGAGCCAAGTACATCCTCTTGCTTGTCTGGGTCAGTCATCCTCCTTTCTGGCATGTCCCAGCTGCATACATACTATTTAGCCTTTGCTATATTTTCAAATTACTAGGGAGATATTTAAACAACACGCTCCCTTCTATGCCCTAGAAATTCCGATTTAACGTGAGTGAGATGGAAAGTTAATTTTTTAAAGCTCCCCATGTTATTGGCTTGTGAGCAAGAATGGAATTCTGATACATTCTCTCTCCCATTTCCAAGGGCATCTACTGTGACTTGTCAGTTTCTGGCCTTTTCACCAATTTGATTCTCTTACGGCCTATGGGCTATACAGATACCATGTATCTGTCATGTAAAAAATGGAAAACTAAGACTACATTTGGCTCTTAGGTGGGAGGTGTCAGGCCGTAGTAGCAGGAGACTCTGGAGAAAGAAAAGCCAGGCTTAGCGTGAGGAGTCAGGAAGAGATGTATTTGATTCCTTGTTTTAGGCAGACAGTTTTTATTTACTGATTAGTTAGACAAATTTTTATGGATGGACCATGGCATGCCAGGCACTGTGCCTGAGGCTGTGCCAGGTGTGTTGTGGATTAAGTGCTAGTGCTTGGCATGAGACAGGAGCTGGTCATTGTACCAAAGAGCAAAGGCTACCTACCCAGAGCTTGGCCTTGGCAAATGACTCTTCGGGAAATCGGTCACAGTAAGAACATCATGAGACCAGGAAAGGCACAGCCAAAGTTGTTTTCTTTGCCTTACACAACTCATACTGAAGAGATAGAAACACATTTGTTTTTCCATTTAAAAATTCCAGTCTGGATCTGTCAAACTGTTGGGAAGAAGGTTTATAAACTCTGTGTAGGGATAATGATATCAGAAAGACTATGGTTGGTGACTAGAAAGAGAGAGTACATGGTGGCTTTTAGAATCCTGAATTCCACTGTAGAGAAACTAGGCGTTCTGATAAGCACAGACCTCCATCCATCTCTGCACAGGGACATTCCATCAAGAAAATCAAGCTGCAAACTCACATTCTGGGGATGTTTCAAATATTAGTACTCAGGCATTTTTTCCACTGTTTTGTTTTAATTCAAGTGGGATTTTATTTAAGACTCATAGGTCATGAGTTTTATATCCTCAGGCTTGATTTAAAATCTAGCCATGACAGATAGTAAACAGTGGTTTCATTTTCTTGTAACTGTAGTTCATGACATTGTGGTAAGAATCTAAACTCGGTGTCTGAACGATATGGAAAGCACGTGGCCTTTAAACTGAGCAGGGCCAAATATCCTGGTTCTGTCATTTACTCAATTGGGATCCAGTCCAAGTAACTCAACTATCTCAAGTCTCTCTTCACCTTTAAGTGGGGCTAGCAATATGACCAGTGGCAAATAGGTAATCGATTCTTGATGAATAGCCCTGCTTCTTTGTGTCATTCTGTGGATTTATCATGGCTTCAGAATTCATCTCTAGTAAAAACACTGAGAAACATCAGAATGTGTGCTTCTTATAATAGAAGCAACTCTTGCTAGCTTTCCTCTAACCGGCTTCATGATTTTACCTCCTTTAATGAGCACATGATTAACTTCCTGTGAAGAACAGGAAGCGGAATCCCTTGCAGGTCCACTTTCATTCTACCTTGGATAATTTAATCCTTTTACAAGTATGAGTCTGTAGCTAGCCACATTTTTTTTCTCTGTTTTTATGCATTTATCCAAGTGAAAGTGTGGTCAAAGTGACGGCAGACAAGGGAAGTCCAGGCCTCTTGGCTCTAAGTCAGAGGCCTACATAAACTTCCCTGGGTTGGAGATTTGGAGATGAGAGAAGTTTCTAGACCTGTCCCTGCAAAAAAAATATCAGGAGCTTGCTACATTGCCAGAAAGGATAGTGCTTAGAAAGCGAAGGCTTTTATGTTGAAAAACAAAACCAAAAACTTATAGTGACTATTAGGTTCACACTTGAAATATCTGGCACTTCCAGGAGTAGGGAGGTGATGTTAAAAGGTGGTGTTTTTGCTGAAGGAAAAACTTATTGGGGCCGGGAAGAAAACCCAATAAACACCACTAGGGAAAATACTACTGAAATCCCCAGAACCACAAATCTCACGGCCCCCCCGAAATACATCACAAAACAGCCCCCTCCCGACTTAATGTACTTTCCAGAAAAGATCCACTTAAGCTTTAAATAGAGTGACCGGGGTCAAGGGAAACCGAGAAGGTCAAATCTCCTCGTGTTTCTGGCTTCCCATTTGATTTTTATCTCTCCTGTCAAGCAGTAGGACCTGGCAGAATGTCACCGAGCATAACATACATCGAGTGAACTTTCAGGAAATCGTGGAGGGGCAGGGAGGGGGCAGGAAGAAGCCAGGCTATGTCTCTCTGTTAATACTCTTACGCTGTGGACCACGACAGACGTGAGAATTTGTGGGTATGAGCACACTAGGAGGCTGAAGCAGGAATCCTGGCCCGGGGATTAGTTTCAGGGAGGTTTGTGTAAAAGTTTACTTTTGGAAGATAATACTAGCTCAATTATTTCCTATGGAAACTGGAAAAAAAACACCCACTGTAAAGTAAACACAGGCACACTCTTACTTCTTCATGGGCACTCCTTTCCTGACTAGGGAACTAGAAAGATGTGTGTGTGTGTGTGTGTGTGTGTGTGTGTGTTTGTGTCCCTTGTGGTTGTGTTTTTTGGATGGAGTTTGATCAGGCGAAAGGCAGTTTGCCCATTTTCTGCCTTGGAAGGACTTATTCCTACCAGTGAGTAGGCCCCTCTGGAGCTCAGCCTGCTCCGTCAACATGCCGATGCAAAAAGATTGATGTGTTTTGCACTGGAATTATTTTTCAGACTCTGTTTGGGCTAGTTCCTGGTCTAGAGCCACCTCTTACAGGAATATCACAAATCTCCACTGAGAAAGAAAGAAGCCCATGTTTCAGATATACCTCCCGCTTAGGTCATTGTTTACCCATAATCTTTTAGTAAAATATTTTTTTCCCAGTAGCCCCCAAAAGAGACTAGGTTCCAGAAAAAGAGAAATGTATTTTACTCATGAGCCTAACTTTACCAGTCCTGTGAAGGATCCAGGCTGTCTTGTGAAGATGAATGCAATGTTACTTGTCTAGGAGAAGAGGGGGTGAATGCACAGGAACGATGTCTTCAGGGTAGAGGGGTATTGAGTTCTCCACAGAGCAGTGAGACCAGACTGGAGCAGATCTCCATTTATTATAAAGGATGGTGACAGTCCACTTCCTGCTTCTGTTGATTTTAGGGTCTGCATCAAATGTGGCATTGCATTGCTTAAGGTATTGTTCTGTTATCCTTCCTGCATGCCAAGACAGCCAATAGCTTTCGTAGATCAGGCATTTGAGAAGTACTTATTTCTACCCTTTCATTGTTAATGTTTAGATCCTTGCTTGACCTCTCTCTCTCTCTCTCTCTCTCTCTCTCTCTCTCTCTCAATATGTAGCCCTGACTGTCTTGGAACTGACTATGTAGAAAAGGCTAGCATCAAACCCACAGCCACCACACCTATGTTTTAAAGAAATCTCCTCTGTACAGGTTCACATCCTTACCATTCTTGGACTTCCTTATTACTTCTGTAGATCTGATGGTCTATGAGGTCGTAGATCTTTAGGGCTGAAAAACTTCACTTTGTTGCAGTAAAGGTTGATCATTGTAGATTCTCTCAACTTTTGTTTGTCTAAAAATTTTTTTATTTTTATTTTATTTTTTTTAGTTTTTCTTGGCTATTTTATTTATTTATATTTCAAATGTTATTCCCCTTCCTAGTTAAACTCCCTATTCCCTCCCCCATGCTCCCTGCTTCTATTTTTAAAAAGTTTTGGTGCATATGGATGTTCATGTTTTCTTTCCTTTCCTGTAGCACTTTAGGATGTCACCTGTGTCTGCTGTTGTCAGTGTCAGTGTCACTGTGTCTCTGCTGTGATGTCACTGTGTCTCTGCTGTGAAGTCACTGTGTCGCTGCTGTGATGTCACTGTATCTCTGCTGTGAAGTCACTGTGTCTCTGCTGTGATGTCACTGTGTCTCTGCTGTGATGTCACTGTGTCTCTGCTGTGATGTCACTGTCTCTGCTGTGATGTCACTGTGTCTCTGTTGTGATGTCACTCTTTACTTTGTCCTTCTGTATTGTACATGGCCCTCCTGCATCATTCCATTTCTAGATCTGAGCGATTCTCTTATGATGTGCCCTAATATTTTCTTTATACTTATACTTCATGTGAGTGTTGTTTTTAGATCTGTAAGTTTTTTTTCCATTTTCATTAAAATTTGAAAAGACTTAAGTTCTCTTACGTGTTGTTCCTATGTCTGTTTGATGTCTCCAATGTCTCCATTTCTACTGATTATGTTTTCTTTAAGTCCTTGGATTCGTGTAATATGACTGTCAAAGTACTTGTGAGCCATCATCTTCATAGTTTATGTATATATTTCTGTTGACCGGCTTTCCCTTGGCTCTAGGTCCTGTTTTACTATCCGATTTCTTTAATTGATTACTTTCTTTTTGGATAAGATACACACAGCAAAGGAGTATTCCATTGTGAAGTCAATTTTTGGAATTTTCTTCTAGTTGAATTTTGTCAAACAGTGAAGTCATGTGTAGATTGACTTGTTTTCCTTGAGGCTTGGTTTTGATGCGGGCCACAGTAGCCTCATTGTGGCATAGCTTAGCCCTAATACTTCTGGGGTGCCTTCTGAATGCTCTGCTTGTTCAGTACAGTGTCTTTAGCATTGCTGGTTAGAATCTGCATGCCTCACAGAAATTATTCAGCCCACAGCATCTTGGTCATTTTTTTCATGTACAGCTCTTTTCTGCCTGGTTCACAGCCCCTTAACCACACAGATGCAGAAGTGGAAATTCTGCCAACGACTCCAGGAAACCCCTATGTGGATTTCTGGAGTTTGTTTCCAATATAAATTTCTCTTCTCTTTCTGGTGCTCTGCCTTGCATGTTGAAGCTGCCTCAGTTCCTCTAAACAGTACATTGTCTCTTCAATTCCCAGAGATTATGTGGTCTGCTTGGATTTCACTTCCTTGTACCTTATTTAGTATCCAGGCACAAGGCAGGATGTTGTACATGTAACATAATTTATTTCCTTTCTTTCCTGAATTATGTCCTATGTAGTGTTGAAGCCCATGTTTGAAAATAATTCCTTTCCTTCTCTCCCGTCTTTGTCTCTTCTCTTTCTCTCTCTTCTCCCTCTTTATCATTCCACACGTTCTCCTGTAGCCCAGGCTGACCTTGGATATTCTATGTAGCTGAGGATGAAGTAGAACTATAGATCCTCCTGCCTCCATCTTGTTAATGCTGGATCATGCCTGGCAATACATTTTTTCTCATATACATTGCCTCATTGAAAAAAATGCAGTTTGTAGAAAAAATTTACATCTATTACCTAACACTATATCCTATACTAGACCTTATAAAATCCTATTTTAGGCAAAGTAAAACAATATTTTTCTGTTACTGTTCCTAGTCATATACAATCTGATGACTGATGAACAACAACAACAAAAAAAGCAATTTTAACTCAGTGTTGAGAAATTAAGAATTTTCAAGAAGAGAATTTGATTATTAGAGTTACTTTGATATGTCTTTTCCTTGGCTCAAGTGTTTTTCTTTTCTTTTTAAACAAATATCAAAATAACCTACCTGCACTTTTGAACCCACTCTCTTCTGGTCTACAGAAGGTAAACCCAAAACAGCTGGAGGAGACACATATCTGGTCAGAAGGGATTATTCTGCTCTGAACTGCCAGCGACCGCTCTGTGCAGAGCCACTAGCGTGGCACATAAAGAAGAGTCTCTTATTGCTGTCTTCGCCAGGACTGTGGTTTATATGTTCCTATGGTTTGGAAGCTTGGACTTAGAATAAGCCATAGTACCTGGCTGACAAACCAGCCAACATAAATGTGCTAACCATATCCTGGCAGGTGGTCTGGTATGCTGGCTGGCTTCTGAGAAGCGATACACAGAGAGGCCTCACAGACAGATCACCACTATCTACACCCTCTGAAAGCGCTGGAATCTGGAACTGGAGCAAGTTCATTGCTTCCTATTTTTACTGGAAATAGACCAAAGAACGTGCTGAAGTCTCTCTACTCAGCCCAACTCCCATCATGCAATGCAAGACTGTTTGCTAAACTATTAGAGTCTTTAGCTGGGTGGACTTGGGAAGATCTAAATCTATCTACCCATCTACTTATCATGTGTCATATCTGTATGTCTATATATCTCAATCTATCTCTTTCTCTCCATCTTAGTCTGTTTAAGGTATATATATTTCTTCTTATTTTTGTAGAGTTTCAACATGTAACCCTGAGTGGTCTGAAACTGACTACGTAGATCAGACTAGCATTAAACTCATAAAGACTCACTGGCCAGAGCCTCCTGATTTCTGAGATGTATTTATATATATTTGTATATAAATATATGTATATAAGTGTTAGTTATAAGTTATGTGATGGCTTAATATAGAGATGGAACTAGTGAAACATAATATTTTAGAATATTTTTATTTATTCTCTGACAATTTCATACATGTATATACAACCAATCATGATAAAAATCAAACCCAAATGTTTCCTCAAAACTTCCTGTACCAAACTTCATCTCTTTTTCTTTATAAAATTTTTTTAAATGTATAATTCACCAAGTCTATTTAGTGCTTCTTGCATGTGCGTGGGTATGAGACCATCCACCAGAGCGTGAGCTAGTTACAAGCAGTCCTACACCAGAGAAAAATAATTACTCCTACCATAGCTATCATTTCCCATAGCTTGCCACCTATGGGTGGGGCCTCATGACACCCTCATTGTGCTGGAATGTTGACTCAAATGATCTTGGGTTGATTGTATACATGTAACCATGGCTACTGGAAGTTCATGGGTGTAACACCATGTCATGTCCAGAAGACAGAGCTGCTCTTTGCCCTCTGGGTCTTATATTCTTTCTGACACCTCTTCGGTGATGTACCCTGAGCCAACAGAGGGTGGATATAGATGTCAATGTAGAGCCACACATGGGCACTTATTCTCAGCCCCTCAACCAGTTATGAGTCTTTTGGGTGCTTGTCAATACTGCAAACAGAGGTTTCTTTGACTGAGGTGAAGGGCTAATGTATGGATATACATATAAACAAATAGAAGGTAGTAAAACAAAATCTCATTTTATTCAAAAAATAAAATATATAATACAGTAGGAGGTTTCCCTTATCAGGCTTATAACTCCCACCCAGACATGGGCTTTTGACCTGGAGTGAATTCCCTTCTGAGAGTCAGGTCTTCCTTTAATTCAATCAGAAAACCGTGGGATACCTCCTGATAGTCGATAGTTGTCATACCACTACTGTACCGGTGGGCGTGTCTTGCCTGGTAGATCAGTAGTGTTGTGTATAGGGTCTCCTATTAGATAATATCACTGATGGCTTTTCTACTCCAGTAGCTGGCAGATGGTCTTCCTTCAATGTGACAGGTAGCTGGTACGGAAGATGTTTCCAGGCAACCTCTATCTTGACTTCTCTTTATCATTCAACCAAAGTGTGTTGTTTCTTCAGCAAGAGAGTCTTACCATGTAGCTATGGTGGGCCACTCAAAGCCATGGCAATAGCCTGTTGTTTGGGCGATCTCTCTGCGGCCTTCTAACTCATAGGGAAGTGACTCACATGGACGTATCAGGTATCTGGGACTGACATTTTAATTTAATAATCCATGCCCTATGGAAGAAACATTGCCCACCCATGCAGGGTACGTCTGTCCAAACTTCTTTTTTAAAAAAAAAAATTACATTTTTTTGAATTAGCTTACAAAGAGGTGCATTTCCACAGATAGACCTTTTATATATCCTGAGTTTTGGCCTCAACATTGATTAAATTGATTTTAATCCTGCCTGGTGCCTTTTGTCATGCAAAAGTAATTTATTCTCCCACCTTCCCAATTAGACTCAGAAGTTAGCTGAAGTTGAGTTCTCTTAGAGGCAGGAGTTTGAGTGCAAATATGGTCTGGAAAGATACCACACAGGATCCAGGAAAACTGAATGATTGACTAGTGTGGAAACCTGCTGTTAGCTTTTTCATCACAGTGGCTAACACCTGAGAGAAACAGTTCAAAGGAGGAAGGGTTTGTTTTTGCACCTGGTTTCAGTGTATGCAAGGCTGCTCTGTGTTTCTGGGTCTGTGGGTGAGGTAGAGAATTATGACCAAAGGGCAGGTGGAGTACAGATGCTTACTTTGTGACAAGTAAGAAGCAGTACAGAGAAATAAGAAAGGTCCAGGGGCAGGGACCCTGTAAAGGTACCCCCAGTGGCTCATTTCCTACTTAGGAGGACAGTACAGTTGGAAGAAATTCCAAGTGGATCATTCAAAATAGAATGGAATAGAACAGTTATGGGATCAGCTTACATTCTTTGATGTAGGTGAATTTAGCAGAGATTCTGGATAAACTGTGTTAATCTAACTGTTTGTAAGTGACTCTGAATGTTCGTTAGTGCTTGACTGAAGCTTGGACGGCATGTGGTGGCCTACATCCTTTAAGCGTGAGGTGTCAGAACCCCTGTGACATAATATAGAGTAGAGGTCAACAAATCCATGGGTCAAATCTGTGAGTTAAAAGTGACTTTTATCATTGTGATATTATTGGGAGGGAGGAAGAGGTGAGGGGGTAGGAGGACGAGAAGGAGAGAGAGGAGAAGAAAGGGAAGAGGGAGGTATAGTATGCATAAGAGCCAAGGAAAGACTAGACATACGCTGTCTGGACATTCACAGGAGTTGTGTGAAGTTGTCTGATGCAAAGGAAGTCATCCAAAGGAGCGTATGTGTTTAGAGTTAATGCTGTACAAGATCATCTTCTCTACATTTTTCATATGTATTTACAGCTGGGTGTGAGGCCAAACATCACTGAGGAGAAGCAGTCATCTATTGTGCCTTCTGGTTGCTCTGAAAGGAGAGGGAAGCTATACAAGACTCTTCCTTGTTGCGGGAAATATTTTTAAAAAAAGAGAACTGGCACATGTCTGTGCTTGTGCCAACAACTCTCTGCCCCTGCGGCCTGGCCAGCCATGCACTGGCGGGCAATGGCCAACCTGTTTTTATCTCATGGAGACTGACTCAGAACTCCACAATCTCTCCACCCAGCTCACTAGGTTCCCACTGGTGGGTTGTTACCACGCCAACCCCGTGCTTCAAATCCCCCATGGCCCTGGTGGTGCACATCTGACAAACCAACGCTTTGTCACCCTACCTTTCTCTCTTGAACTCAGTTGAACCACCATGTGAAGGAAAACACCACACAGACTTAGTTCAGAAACAATGGCAACTCAGTCTCTGGGCACAACAACTAAAACCTTATCTTGTAAACCCTATTCAATCTGACTCCTCCGGAAGCGAATCCTGCTGGATCTGCCATGATAACAGGGAAACTCTAGCTACATCTTGTCCTCATACTATCCCCGTCCAAAAAGACCAAACTCTCTCCTGCTTCCTCTCTTCCTCTCTCCAATGTGGAAGTAGTCCCTTCTACTCGCCCAGTGGTTGACTCCTTTATTTATTAGGGAATTGGTTTACAAGAAGTCACCTGAGTATGTGTAACTCACTCCTTGTTCACAACCCCACCCAGGAGAGTAATATTAGCATACAAACAGCACCAGGCCCATCCACAACACTTCCTTACCTACTCCCAATGCCCTTGGTATCCCTTGTGGGATGGGGACATGGGTTAAAAACACCGTGCGCCTTTGGTAAGGACCAGTGTGTCTTCTTCCTTTAGTGGAGCTAGATTTACAGGAATTAAAGAGAAAAATGTGGACATTATTGGAACCTAATCTTCAAAACACCTTATTCAAGCTGAGGTAAGATTCCCTACAATAAAGGAGTTGTGTGTAGCTATGCACACTTAATTAATACTGAAGCTGATGAAATAGTTGCTGATTGGGTAGTTAGTTTCCATAGTTACCACCGTTCTTTTTTTTTTGGGAGAAATCTTGTTTCTTTTCCAGCTTACCTTTTCCAATTCACATACTTTTAATAAAGGCTGTGTTTGTATTTCCTGTCCCTCCAATGTCAATGAGAGAATTTATTTTATAATGTGCATGAACTGGCAGCTCCTCAGAAAATAAACATTGTTGTCAGAATGAAGTCATCTGTTTGGAGAGCAAAGCCCTAAGATCACTCAAGAGGCGGGAACCCAGTGCCCTCTGCAAGCTCAGCCCTTTGGCACACACAGCCATTGTCAAGACCTGTTTCCAGAGCAACTGAATTCTCTCCTGAAATGGCTTGGCAGCCAGCAAGCTCTTTTTCCTGGGGGTCTGGGGTAAATCCTTTCAAGGACTGTATTTTAAGTCAGCTTGTTCCTGATGGAAATCAAGATCACTGCCAGCTCAAGAATGTAGCAGTACCCTAAAGTGGGCTCACCTAATAAATTTTTTATAGTGTGTAGACCATGGTATGTATTTGGGGGTTGGGATCCACTTATGTTCCCATCATTCTAGAAACATGATCCTGAAGTCCAAACAGTATCTGGCCCTTTGGGTTACTTTCAGTGTAATGTTGCATTTCAGCACGCTATGAAGACAGAGACAACGGCTTATGTGGTATAGACTTTGAATGTATTGGTGGGAACTGAGTTTGGGATAACTAGCCACTCCGCAGCACAGACTTTGCTCTCTGACTGTGGCATGGCAAAGGGTGGGAAGTGTGTGTGTGCTGCATTTGTGTGTATGTAGACACATGGAGGAGAAAGACCACACCAGGTGTTTTCCTTGATCATGCTCTACCTTAATTTTTGGAGACATGGTTTCTTTTTTTTCCCAATTTTTTATTATACCCTCCCCCACCCCCTGCTCCCCTACCCACCCACTCCCACTTCTTGGCCCTGATGTTTCCCCTGTCCTGGGGCATATAAAGTTTGCAAGACCAAGGGGCCTCTCTTCCCAATGAAGGCCATCTTCTGATACATATGTAGCTAGAGACACAAGCTCCGGGGGGTACTGGTTAGATCATATTGTTGTTCCACTTATAGGGTTGCAGATCCCCCCAGCTCCTTGGGTACTTTCTCTAGCTTCTCCATTGGGGGCCCTGTGATCCATCCAATAGCTGACTGTGAGCATCCACTTCTGTGTTTGCCAGGCACTGGCATAGCCTCACCAGAGACAGCTATATCAGGGTCCTGCCAGCAAAATCTTGCTGGCGTATGCAAAAGTGTCTGTGTTTGGTGGATGATTATGGGATGGACCCCCGGGTGGGGCAGTCTCTGGATGGTCCATCCTTTTGTCTCAGCTCCAAACTTTGAGACATGGTTTCTTACTGAACCTAGAGTCCATGGACTGGGTAAGATGGGCTGGCCAGGGAGCCTCAGAAATCCACTTGTTTCTGTCTCCCCAGCTCTGGAATTTACAAGTATCTACTGCTATATTCAGCTTCTTATGTGGATGCTGGGGATCTGAACTGAGATTCTTGTGCTCAAGCGGCAAGTACCTCGCTGACTGGGCTATCTTCCCAGCCCTTGGTTTAGCTTTTAAATCTTTTGAAAGTTCTAAAAACAAAACAATAAAAAGCTTAATTTCGAAACGGAACTCCAGGATGAATTGCTAGGTCAAAACCAACAGGAGTGGAATTGAATCTAAGGGCAAAGTTCCAGTGATCCGGGTTAAAGAACGAGCTTCTTAAATGACTACCAGGTGGGAAACTCTTGATTGTACAGCCACAAAGACTTTTTCTGTTGAGGAAACCCAACTCACACCACTTCCCACCAATCTTCCCCCTGGAAAAAGCTGCTCTCTTAGGCCATGTGTAAACAGAATAATTTAAATCTCATTAAGAAAAAAAAAAAGAAAGATTAAACAGAATCCTTCATTGTTGAATGGTATCCATTAATTAAGGGCAAAAGAGTGAAAGCATTCTAAGTATGCAGCTGAACCAACAAAATTTGATATTTGGGCCATTAAGACCCAAAGTCCAGGTCAATCACTGGAAATAAAATTAGGCATACACAGCAAGTGAGAACCCAAGTGAGTAAATGCGTGTGACTACACAGTGCACAGGAAACCCAGTCTCCTCTGCGCTACGTACACTCTAGGTTGCATCCACTCAGGCACACTCCTGATTAAACCTGGGTGTGTTTTTGGTCTTCAGGGGTTACTCAAAATGGAAACCGGTCTTACAGGGTTGCAAGCTGGTGACTGCAAGCTCATAAGAAGTCAGATCCACCAGAGAGATGAGACAGTAGCCAAGCCACACAGGCTTTCAGTGTGCTGTGGTGGGTTACACTTTCAAAGCATCTTCACAGCCGTTATCATTCTCCCTTGCTTCTCCACTGTGGTCACTGAAGGACTGAGAGAAGAAATTGTTCAAGGTTCCTGGGGTCAGCTAGGCAGCCTGGATGGTCTCTTACAGAAGCCCATGTCTTTCAAAAAGTTGTTACCTTAAATTGGAAATAAGTCTGCCTTGAGTGAGTATTGATGCTGGGAAACTGGAGTGCAGTACCTGCTTCTGGCATTTCTTCTCTTCCCTGGCGAAGTCTGAGTCACTCAGCATCAAGAGGCCTGCTTCTTCTTTCCTTCCACGGGGCCTCCAGATCGCTGGGAGCGGGCAGTGTTGCTATTCCTCAGAAGCTGATGGTGGTGTGTTGCCCCTGCCTGAGCCAACAGAGTCTTCGATACATTTTACATCAAGGGTTTTCTCAACCTGTGTGGGTGAGGGTTCACAGGTTCGTGACCATATTGGGGCTCAAATGATCCTTTCACAACATATCCTGCATATCAGATATTTACATTGTGACTCATAACAGTAGCAAAATTACAGCCATGGAGAGGCAACAAGATAATGTTATGGTCGGGGGTCACTACAACTTGAGGAGCTGTCTTAAAGGGCCTCAGCATTAGGAAGGTTGAGAATCACTGATTCCTAGGAAGCAGGAGAAATTGACCTATATATATATACATATATACTATATGTGTGTTTCCATCTTAGTGAGTAGAACATGAAAAAAAATCAAAACCAAAGGATAAGAATAAAGATTAATTACTCAAAAAACAAACAAACAAACAAACCGAAGAGCACTGAGGTTATTTCCAGACTAATTCTCTCCCCAAAGCACTGGGATTTTATTAAGAAAGCACTTTATTCATATAGATTAGGACTTTGGGACAGGCATATTCCTGACATGCTCAGTTTAAGGTATGCATATCTGAGCACATCCAACTTAAGACTCAGGAATGAAAGACAGTTGACACAGTCCTAGGCAAGCTTAGCTCAAGGGCTTGTTTAGAAATGCTAAGATGGTGGACGAGCTTGCCGTGGGCATAACTTGTTTAGCAATGGAAGGAAGCAAATGTGTTCCAGACTGTCTAAAAGAATAAGTCAGAGTGGCTAGGGTACTTGTAAGGCTTTGTAAAGAGCTGTTTCTCCCCCTTCCATTAGATGGATGTGTTTAGTTTTTCTTTTAACATTTGTTCTGTCATACATTACATCTTGACCACAGTTTCTCTTCCCTCCATTCTTCCCAGCCCCTCCCACTGCCTCCCCTCTCACCCAGAACAATTTTTACTCTGTTTTCCCTTCTAAAAAAGAAAGAGAGAAAGAAATAGAATGGAAATAAATAAAAGAAAGAATGAAGAAAGGAAGGAAGGAAAGAAAGAAAGAGAGAGAGAAAGAGAGAGAGAGAGAGAAAGAAAGAAAGAAAGAAAGAAAGAAAGAAAGAAAGAAAGAGAGAGAAAGCAAGCAAGCGAGCAGATATGCTGTGGATATCCACCAAACATGGGCTAAAGGATAAAATAAGACTGGATACAAACCCTCATATCACAGCTGGACATAGCAAACCAGTAGGAGGAAAGGGGTCCCAAGTACAGCCAAAAGATTCAGAGACAGTCCCATTCCCATTATTGGGGGGGGGTCCCACACAACACCAAGCTACACAGCCATAACGTGCATGCAGAGGACCTTCCTCTGACACATGCATGCTCTGTGGTTGCCACCTCAGTCTCTGTGAGGCCCTATGAGCTCTGCTTAGTTGAATTTTCGAGCAGTGTTCTCTTGGTGCCTTGACCCCCTGTGGCTTTACAATCCTGCTCCCCCCATTTTCTGGGGGTTTCCCTGGCTCCACCTAGTTTTAATTGAAACAAAAAGGACATTCTGAAGGAGCATCAATGCAGGGATTTTGACATATGTCTACCTTTCTAAGGCATTAACTGATCTACAGAAATCATTCTTTGCAGGCCATTATCTTTCTACAGGGCACACGTGTTGGGAGTTATTAATGACAGGGGACTTCTATCTTTTCTCTCCACTGTCCTGTTTTTCCTCATCTGCCCCTTCCCTGCTCGCACTTCTGGCTTACCTAGACTACTCTACATTGTATACATGGTAACCCTGGCTCTTTAGTGTGCACCCATACTCTGGCATTTTTTATCAGCTTGGTGTTTTCCACCACCCAATTTCACTGTTCCTCCTGATTCATCAGTGGACCCTGTGAGGAGTGGGGGCAAATCTCGGCTTCTCAAACCAGTCCTGCAGGGTTCCAGGCTCCTTCACTTTAATTACTTACTTCAACACCCTCTCTTTGCTCCCACCTCTTCCTACTTTGGCCATATGTCATTCCACAGAAAGCTAATTGGAAGATGGAAATTGCCTGCATTGAGTTTACTCAGTCATTACAACCCTAAAAAGTATTTATTAAGTGCCCAATTGTGTATGGTGCTATAGGAAAGGAGCTGACCTAATGGCGTGAAAATAATAACCCTTGGTATTTCAGACAGTGAATGCCATTATACTCATTATCTCCTTTAATAGACCAACACTAGGTGCGTATGTCTTACACATTCATCTTAGGAGATGTGGGAGACTTCTGCCAAACTTGCGCTTGTGCGTGAGTCTCAATCAGGCTCACCTGGAGTTTGCTCTGTATCACAGACTACCCTTAACCTTGTGACAACCCTACTGCTTTGGCCACCTCCAAGCACTGAAAGTACAGGTGTGAGCCACCACGTCCATCTTAGGAGATCCGATTTATTTATTTATTTATTTATTATTTTTGTTTGTTTGTTTTGTTTTTCGAGACAGGGCTTCTCTGTGTAGCCCTGGCTGTCCCCGGAACTCACTTTGTAGACTAGGCTGGCCTTGAACTCAGAAATCTGCCTGCCTCTGCCTCCTGAGTGCTGGGATTAAAGGCGTGCACCACCATGCCCAGCTGAGACCCGTTTTAAAAATATTTTATTTTCATATTTATTTTATGTGTATGTGTGTGATTATGTACACATGTGTGCAGGTACATGCAGAATCCAGAAGAGCCTGTTGGGTGCCTTGGGGTTGGAGTTTGTGAGCTACTCTATGTGAGTGCTGAGAACATAACCCAGGTTCTCTGTAAGAGCAGCAAGTGCTCTCAACCTCTGAGCCATCTCCCAATCTTATATATTTTAAACTTAGAAGTTATGATATATTTATTGCTTTGAAAAAAAAACATTAAAAATGCCTAAAAAGAAATCTGACCCTGATATAGCTGTCTCTTGTGAGGCTATTCCAGTGCCTGGCAAACACAGAAGTGGATGCTCACAGTCATCTATATGATGGAACACAGGGCCCCCAATGGAGAAGCTAGAGAAAGCACCCAAGGAGATGAAGGGGTCTGCAACCCTATAGGAGGAACAACAATATGAACTAACCAGTACCCCCAGACCTCGTGTCTCTAGCTGCATATGTAGCAGAAGATGGCCTAGTCGGCCATCATTGGAAAGAGAGGCCCATTGGTATTGCAAACTTTATATGCCTCAGTACAGGGGAACACCAGGGCCAAGAAGTGGGAGAAGTGGGAGTCGGTGGGCAGGGGAGTGGAGGGGAGGGTATGGGGGACTTTAAGGGTAGCATTGGAAATGTAAATGAAGAAAATACCTAATTAAAAAAATTGTCTAAAAAGAAATCTGAGGTAAAATTTAAATTTCTGACTGAGTTTTGGAAGGAGGACTTTCTTTGTTCTTATAAATATGTTTTACTGAATTCTCTTCATGACTTTCATATGAAAACTAAGATATTTCATAGCTGGAGTCTATCCTATCTTGGATGGCGATTTAATGCCTTTTTTTAAAAACTGTTATTTAGACACATTTAATGGCAGGTATTCTGGCCCTTTCCTGACAGTGTAAGTAGATAAATGTGAAAATGTTTATTTACGCCAATCTTTGTCTTCTGGAGCTTCAACTGAGAGAACCTGCTGTCATCCAGCGGAGCTGCACCCCTGGCAGGACTCCCCACTTCTTGAAAAGCAAACATCCACTTGGTGCATGGTTGGCTAACACTGCAGTTTTAAAAGCTTGTGCCGATCGAGCATTTTGAAAAGATTATCCTACCAACTTAAATGTGATCATGGAACATCTGTGAATTCAATGTTCACTTCAAGGAAAACGCTGTTGGCTTTGTCTTCCTCTCCAAGTCGTACTAAGCACTGAAGCACAGAGATGTCTCCCTGAGCTGTCATTATTGCTTCTTCAAGTGTCTTTTCTTCCTTTCATGTTTTGTGGTGAAATTAGGATGTCAAACAGTAAGGACTTTAATGAAGACTATAGTAAGATTCTTCCAACTGCTCTGGTTTTGTTCAAAGGCCTAACTTCTTTTTGTTGTGTTCCTTCAAAAATAAGAATGCCCAAACTCTTACAGATGGCAACTAAATATTTAAACAAACAAACTGATCTCAGATTTAGCGAGAGGGTGGGTCTACTTTGAACCGTTCTGTGAATGGTCTGGACTATGTTATTGCCATGTGGTGATTGCTGAATTTCCGATGTTGCCGTAATTTGGTGGGATCTCAGTGTTTACAGGTCACTGTTGGCCCCTGCCCCAATGTCATTAAAACAGAGCAAGTGGTCATGTTGGAGAAAAGTGGGGACATCCCTGGTGAGGCTTGGGGGGGGGGGTATGACTGAATGTTACATTCTTCTTCCTCTTTTTGTTGAAGAATGAATAAACAGATATAAACCAATCAAAAGCTTCCTTTGCTGTGTGCAGGGGTTCACGTTCTTAGTCCTGAGGTAGGAGGATTGCTATGAGTTTGAGGTCAGGTTGGACTACATAAAAAGACCCTGTCCATAAAGGGAAAGGAGCTTCCATGTTCTAGAGTCAAGATGTAGAGTCACACAATATCCATAAGTATATGTTCCAAAATGCCCTGTGGATCCTGAAATCTTGGGTAGTGTTCTATCCTGCCCTGTAGCTATGTGCCAGCCACAACATTTGATTCATAAGTGAGGCACAGCAGAGAGACAGATAGTGTGACCTATATGACCTCGATGAAGTTCAGTGGGAGGCACAGGAAGAAGCTGAACACAGTGTTTCAAGATTCTGTCTTTGAAAGGTTAAAGACCTTTCAAAGGCCCAGAGAAGAGGAAAGGGAATTTGCAGGGATAAAGGTGGCAAGGGATAGTGGGGCTCTTTCCAATTGTAGGAAATTATTCCTCTGGAATGGAGAGGTGGGGAGAAGACAGTCTGCGAGGTTGTATCTTGCTTCCTGATCCCATAAAGGCTGTCAGAACAGTCAGCAGCCCTCATAGACCCTGCCTCATCTTAGCGACCACAACAGAAATAACACAGCCTTTGTTTCTTGTATAGATTTATTTTCCCCTACAAAAAGCATTCACATAAAAGTCAATACAATTGCATGGAAATTTAAACCTTTTATTTTCTATTAAAAAAAATCATGCTGACCTGGCCTCCCTGGGCCACATTCCTACATAAAGACTGTCTGTGGGATGAATGACTGAGTTGCTGTGTCTTAGAGACAGACACTGCTGGTTCTGATTTGTGTCTGGATTTACTCCAGACTGTTCTACCCTGCCTGGCCTCGCTTCAGTCAGCACGCCGGGTCTAAAGGCTTCCCAGAAACCCTCTGTGCCCTGGACATGGGGCACAGAACTGGCTGAAGGGGTGTGTGTGCATGCGCGCGCGCGCGCGCGCGCGAAAGAGAGAGAGAGAGAGAGAGAGAGAGAGAGAGAGAGAGAGAGAGAGAGAGAGAGAGAGAGAGGTGGGACGGGGGGGGTGGTGTAGCCAAGAGGTGCTCTGGCTCCTTAAAGACCTCAGCATCTTTCAGATTTTGAGACAACTCTGGAGGAGAGTAGGGACCTGAAAATGAGCAACGATAATCCTCCCATGATCTCTTTGGAATGGCGATAAAAACAGAAGCGGAAATTGTCTATAGGAAGAACGATTTCATTATTACACAGCTGAGCTTAATTCATACTACAAATCTTATCAGATGTTTAGCCAGTGCCTCTGCTGTCACCAGGCACTGCTCTAGGCAAGTGGGAAATGGCTGCAAGAGAACGTCCTTCTTACAAACATTGTATCCCAAGGAAGCAGAGCGTGACTTACGTATTGATGGCCCCGCACTGTTGATAGGCACAGGATGCACACTTCCACGGATCTCAGGCACAGGATGCAGCCTCGAGTGGATCTCTTCTCTTCCTGTTCCCTTATTCTCTTTAGATTATTTCATCTGCTAACCTTAGGCAGTAGCTGCATAATCAATGACTTCCCACTTACAACTTTATCCTAGAGCAATTCACCGAAGCCAAACTGTCAACTTCTTATTCATCCTCACCAGGAGGTCTAGCAGGCACTTCAAACTTGCCCTGACCCTGACCCCATGGATGGGGCTTTCTCATGCTGAAACCCTTTGGGACTCAGCTGATAGACAATGTATCTGTGGGTTATGGGGAGGAATTGATCTAAGCCATGTTCACTTACAGAGAGCCTGCTATGTGTTCAGCAGCCATGAAACAGGGGTCAGGCTGGACCTCTCCATGAACGTTGGCCTCTCCACGCTGTTGGCCTTGTTTATTCTGTTTTAAGGCCAAGGTTGGTTTCCCAAGGCAGCTGGTGACCCATGGGACAATTGGGTTTCCTCTTTGCATTTTAAAGGAGTTCTATTGAGTTGATTCTGTAAAGTTGGTTTAGAACCATTTCTTCCTGATGAATGGAGCCAGAGGGGATCAGAACTGAGAAAGATAAAATTTTAACTATGTAGATTTTCTACTAGAATTTTATATAATTTGCCTCAATGGCTAGACTTAAGGAAGAGGGGTTTAGGGTTATCTTTAGACTTATATATACTTTATGCGCTTATTTTTCTACTTCAGGGCTAATAGCTATGGCCAAATAAAAGGGGAATGTCAATGCATATTCAAACTCAGCTTTAAAAGGAACTTCTTACTGTCCTTACAGCTATGGGTCAAATAGACTTTGTTGGATGACAGTAAAATGGTTGATTAAGAATTATTTTATGAGCTGATGAGATGGCTCAGCTGCTAATATTGCTTGCTGCCAAGCCTGATAACCTGAGTTCATTGCTTTGTACCTGTTAGATTGTCATGAGCGTTTGATTTATTTAAAAAACCCAATATATTATGTGAATATGCTTTTGCTTTAGTCCCAAGTGTTGGATAAGAGACTGCTTCACAGCAGGTGATTATGATTTGCCTTGTGCACTAGGGGGTGAGGGTGTGTGATTCTTGCCAGCGGAAGATAATTTAATTCTGGGCACTCTGGAAAAGCCATAAATGCCAGAGCTACAAGAGGGCTCTGCTGTTGCTGGTTTGTGCTGCTGCTGAGTTTGCTATTGCTGGACTGCTGGACTGCTGTACTGCTGGACTGTTGGACTGCTGGACTGCTGGATTGCTGGACTGCTGGACTGCAGGACTGCAGGACTGCTGGACTGCAGGACTGCTGGACTGCTGGACTGCAGGACTGCAGGACTGCTGGACTGCTGGACTGCTGGGCTGCTGGACTGCTGGATTGCTAGATTTCTGGATTGCTGGACTGATGGATTGCTAGATAGATGGATTGATGGATTGATGGATTGATGGATATTCTGATAAGAAGATTGGAGTTGCCGAAAGGAACACAACACCCCTATCAGCAGGAAGAAACCTATTAGAGGTCTATGCTCCCTTTCCCCTCTTGCCCTTTATCTCTCGTACCTAGTGTTGGACAGGATTATGGTGCAATAAGGGTTGTAAGGGAGGTGGAGGTATAAGAACTGAATAAAAACCCAAACAAAACAAAACAAAACAAAACAAAACAAAACAAAACACACCAACGTTTAGATTTCTGAGACAGTGTAAAGAGATAGAAGGCAGAAAGAGACCAGAGTCTGACCTTCAACAGATGGAACTGTGCTTATTAGCACACATACTGAGGGACAGCCTTTCTCTCTTGGGAAATAGAGGGGTTTGCCAGGGAAAACCTGGGGGTGATCCTTTATAGGAGTGGAAAGGGAAAGGGAAATTGTTACAGCTGTAGGGGATTTTCCTGCAGTCTTGCAAGGTCATTTGTGATGTTAGAACTGAGGCAGTCTATCAGGACCCACATGGCAGAAGGAGAAAACTGACTTGCTTCAGCTTCTTCTGACTTCCACATATGCAAGCACACAATAAATAAAACAAAAACATGTGGGAAAAGAGTCATCTTATGATGAAACATGGACTTACATGTTCTATTTTATTTTATATGTATTTATATCTGTGTGTGTATGCATGTGTGCCACGGTGCATGTGGCGGTCAGAGGACAGCTTTCAGGAGTTGGCTCTTTCCTGTCATGTGGGTTTGGCGGATCAACTCTGGTATTTGGGTTTAGTGGCGAGCACTATCACCCACTGACCCATCTGGTTGGCCACATTGTTTTATTTTAAAGAAACCCAAAGAATGACAAAGTAGAGCGTTTGTAAGGCATTCGCCCTGAACTCCAGAATGGGGAAGGTCGGATTTTTCAGGCTGACAAGAACATGGGAAACCTCTGGATTTTTAAATATTCTTCTCAGTTATAAACATCTGGGTGAACAGTACAAGGCCTGAAGACTAGGGACAGAGAAATGTGCTCTGTTAGAGAATGACACTGCTGTTTCTGGAGAAGCATCAGGAGTTATACTCTAGGTACTAGTCATTTTTGCATAAACATGAGAACAAATTAGAAAATGGAGAAATAGCTTAGTTGACGAGTGGCCTGCTGTATACGCATGAGGACTTGAGTTCAGATTCCCAGGACCCAAGTAAATTCTTGGCGTGGTGGCCAATGGGATGGGCAGGGACCACAGGAGACTCTAGTGTGTGCTACCCAGCCTGTCTAACCAATCGATGGGCTTCGGGCTCAGTGAGAGACCCTACCTCAAAAAATGAGGTGGGCAACAGTGGAGGAGGGCACTCAGTATGAGCATCTCGCCTCCACACTCAGATACACTCTCATACATGAGGACCTACATGCACAAATGCCCACTCATCACACACACACACACACACACACACACACACACACACACACACCACTATTTCTGGGATTAGCCTTTCTCTTATGCATTTCCATATTTTATACAAAGATTTCCTGACATCCTGCGGAAAAATAGGAGCAACAACAACAACAACAACCAACTTCTCAAGACCCAGGTGGAGTTTTGGTAGAAAAGACTCAAGTTTTAATCTCAGACCCTGGGAGGTGTCTTGACTCCCAAAGCAGAAGCAGATTTGATGTCATTCCTTTAATTAAAACCATCTGTCACACAGAAACTTTCTCAGTTGCCCTAAATAACTTATTTTCCAACTCCAGCTTCAGTTTGTCTTCCAATAAAACATGCTATCATTTATTCAGAAGACTGATAACCCAAGCATTGTGAATGATGGAAAAACGACAGAGCTTGCTGTACATAATCAGTTGGCAAAGGAAGGAGAAATAACAGCTGCTTAACGGTTGAAACATGTATTTAAAAACTGAGCTTGGGAGTCAGTATGGCTGCCAAGTCACAGATTCTCTCAACAATGTCAAGATGGCTTAGGTTCCTAGAGATAGGAGTTTGTTGGTGATTTGCCCCTCCCTCTGACTTTGGGAGACTACTGGGCAGGAGAAAGGGTGCTTTTAGAGCCAAAGTTGTTCATGCTCCCTGACCCTACAGTGGAGATGCCAGTCAGAACATGGCAGTGACGTTGTTGTAGACACTTTTATGTCAGCTGATCAGCATGGACTTCCATGAAGGTCAATAAACATTGGTTTATGTTGCATGTAGTTTTATGCTACCGCCTTTACTCTGGGAAAGTGTCTGTGCTATCAGCCCTTCCCAGCTTCTCTTTTGCTCTCCCTGACTTTAGCTCTGGGAGGTGACCACACTACCACCCGCTTCCCAACTTCTCTTGACTTCTCCAATAAAGACATACACACAGTTTTTCCTTTACAATTTGCCTTCTTGGCACAATTGCTGGGCACTACTATCCCCCACCTGGAAAAGCATGCCCTTACCAATTTCTTAACTCAGTATCTTCCACCTGCACTAAACCTCAATGACTAATCCCATCTGGCCCCTGCCAAACATCCATGACAGGCCCTAGCTCTTCTCGAGACCTCACATGGCTGCTGCATTCTTCTCATTCTAAAGCATGGTGAAAACGCATCTTCCGAGTCCCTCTGCCTATCTCCAGGAATCTGGAAGTCCTGCTTCTATCTTCCACCCAGCAATTGGCCCATGGCTTTTTTTTTTTTTTTTTTTTTTTTTTTACTGACAAATCAAGAACCAATTAGCAAGCAGAACCTTAGCATCAAAACCTGCCCTTACAGGTTTATGGAACAAAAATAGTGTCATGTTACTGGAATTGGGGGGAATTTCAGGGGTGAGGTAGAAACCTAGTATAATGGAAACTCCCAGGAATCTACAAGGGTGACCCTAGCAAAACCTCCTATTAATGGCAATACAGACCCTGAACTGGCCATCTTCTGTAACTAGGCAAAAAGGTTCTAGTGGTGGGATTAGGACACCAACCCAGCCACAAAACTTTGACTTAGAATTTTTCCTGCCTACAAGATGTTCTAGGCTAAAGGTGGTGTAGAACTTGTGGGAGTGGCCAACCAATGACTGGCCCAACTTTCGACCCCTGCCATGAGTGGAAGCTCATGCCTGACACCTCCTAGAGGGCCAGGAACCAGAGACTGGATAGTCTAGAGACCTAGGATAGAACAAAACATGACTGGCAAAATAAATACGTAAATTAATAAATAAATTTAAAAATTCAATGAAATGATTCCTAATGGTACTGTGCTATGCTTGTAGACCATAGCCTAGCATAATCAATATCAGAGAGTTTTTATCCAGCAGCTAATGGGAATAGATACAGAGACTCATGGGCAAGCATTAGGTGGAGGTTGGGGAAATCCTGCAGGAGAGGGGGAAGAAGTATCATAAGAGAATGAAGAGGTAAGGATACTGCAAGAAAATGGCCCACAGAATCACCTAAGCAGGGCTCACTGGGGCTCACAAACTGAATCCATAATCAGGGAACCTGTATGAGTCTGATCTAGGCCCTCTGCCTATATGTATAGCTGTTTGCCTATAAGTTTGGTCTTCTTGTAGTACACTAACAGTGTGAGTGGGGGTGCCTTTGACTCTTTTGCCTGTTTTGGGGACTCTTCTGTCTACTGGGTTACCTTTATATTAGGGGATGTGCCTAGTCTTATTGCTACATGATATAAACCATGTTTGGTTTATATATCTGGGAGGCCTACAACTTTTTGAAGGGAGATAGAGGAGGAGTGGGTCTGAAGGAGAAGGGATGTGGTGGAGAGAGACTAGGAGGGGAGGAGGGAGAGCAAACAGTGGTCGGGATATAATTATGTGAGAGAAGAATAAAAAAGTGAAGTTAAAAATCAGTCTCATCTAGAAGAGCTGATTGGCAGTCCAATTAAATAGCAATAAATATCAATTGCAATAATGAAACTTGATTTTTATAGAACTCTATCTTTTCTGTTACATATTTTGCAAAGTAAGGGCCTTTATAGAGAAGCATGTTAATTTAGATGACTGAGGTGGGAACTCTGGTTTAATTCTGTGTTGGCTTTATGAAGTTAATGAGAGATTAGCTTTGAGAAATGTCTCTTCTCGTGTTTGAAGGTAACTCCATAATATCTCATTTCAGGATCTGTATTAAAATGATATAATAGATATACAAATTATCTTTATTAATTTTAATAAATTATACATTTGAAAAAATACAGAAAATGCAAGAGAAATAGAGATATAGAAACAATGTGTTCATAGTTAAAATTGATAACTGTCTGCATACCTTCTAGGAATTATCTGCATTTTTGAGCATCATCTTGTTTTATTAATTCGAGAGGAACCATTGCAATTGTGAATGAAGCATTCTTCACAGGGGAAGCCCTCCTACACAGGGCATAAGCCTCTGCCCTGTGTAAGATAGAGAAAGTGAGCTGCATGCATGTGTTCATAACTTGCTGACTCTTGACTGTGCTTGTCTGCACTGTGACCGATTGCTTCATGCCCAGCTGCCCTGGTTCCCCTGACGTGATGGACTGTGCCTTGAAGAGGGAGCCGACTCCTGTAAGATGTTTTTGTCAGCGTGATTTATCATGGTGACAGAACTAAGGTGCTAGCTTTTTTACATGTTTATGTATCAAGCAAGGAAGAGTCACCCTATTGGTGGATTCTCTTTCCTATTTTCATTTACATGATCAATTTCAGTCTTGAAATATCAAGTGTTAATCTCCGGAAATAATTCAGAATCTTTAAAAAATATGTATATGCATGTTTTGTCTGTTTGTCCAGTACTTCTGGGCCTGGTGCCCACTGGGAGGACCAGAAGAGGGGATCAAAACCCCTGTAGATAGAGTTAGAGACAGTTGTGAACCAACTCGTGGGTGCTGGGAACCAAACCTGAGACCTTTATCAAAAACAAGTTCTCTTAAGCATTGACCTATCTCTCCACTCTACTAATTCAGGATTTTAAGATGAAGTACAGCTCTGAGCAGTAGAATGAAAATGAACGGCAGCCTAGTACATCCTGCCCAGGCCCTGGGTCCCTTCCTTCCTCCAGCATATCTGTACTGTACACACCACCCTCCCGCTGGACACTTAGTCACTTGGGTTATCAGAACAACTCTGTTCTCCTTTATTTCTTAAGCTGCCAGGCCCCCAACTGTTCTCCCCTTTCCAAAGATGTATCCAAACGTCTAGACTTTCCTCTTAACTAATATTTCAAGCATTTTTCATTTATTTAATATTAATTTTAGTTATCTAGTTCCAACTATTAGGACTTTTTCTTCAGTGAGCACCAATGCCATTAAGGTCTATTTTCCAATATTTTGCCCAGTTTTTAGGTTATTTCTAATGCTGTGTTCCATGTTGTGTTAATGCTACCATTTTGCCTCTCCCACTTTTCTGTTGTTGAGCTGTGGTTGCCGATTGATTCTTTTTCATATTAATTTTTCTCACACTGTGAATGATTTCCAAATGTTAGTTGTATCTATGTGTGTGTGAGTGTAAGCTCAACTTGAGTGTAACATCTCCCCCCACCTTGTACAAATTTCCCTGATACCTTAGTTTTGTGGGCATTTCTGTACAAGGATCTTGTAATTGTTTCTACTAGGAACCCCAGGGTTTTGATGCACAAATTTTAAACCAACAACTTATTATTTCTTCATCACCAGGGTTGTATGAATTTAACCCCTATCTTCACCGAGTCACAGGTTGGGACTTTTTTTCTTTCTTATTTTTCGAGTCTGTTTCTATTCTGAGAGTCATAGAGAATGAGGTGTTCTACTCATACCCTGGGCTGGTCAGAGCCTGTGCTTCTGGACTCTTTTTGTGGCAGATGCAATTGCAACTTCTAGTCTCTCATGGAATAAAAAATTTCCTGTACTTCTAGGTGTTGAAATTTGAACTCCAGTCAGGGTACCTCAGGAATCACTGAGGGCTCAACATCCCTGCAGGGTTTCTTTTTCTTTTTCTTTCTTTCTTTCTTTTTTTTTTTTTTTTTTTTTTTGGTTTTGAGTAGATGTTCATTTCTGTAATTTTCTTCTGAGATCAGCTTCCTGTTAAAAACAGCTATGATTATGTTTTAGACTGTTCAAGTATGTCCTGTCAGGTCAGCAAGTTTCTCATAACCTATGTAGAACTTTATAAATATAAGTTAGCGGTATTTCTTGTCTTGCAGTGCAAACCATCATTCCTAAAGTAAAATCTCCTGGTAAATAACTGTTCTTATGTGTTAGGGTTGCTCAAAGTAGGCAAGAGATAATTATTTTAAAGCGAGTTCACTTAGAGATGCAAAATCTAGGTATGAATCACAGTTCTTGTTCAAAGTGTTACACGCACTCAGGGGAAAGGTCCTGCCTTCTAAGAGAGACGACTCTGTTTGGTACCTGATGGGTAGTAACACTCAATCCTCTGGACCAAGATCAATTGGATCTCAGTGGCTATTATCTTCACAAGAGGCCCGAGGTGATCCGCCCAGCTCCACATGTCTAAAACAACGGGTTTTTAGCATTTGATTGATTGGTAAGCTTCATATTCATCTACATTTTCATAGAGTTCTAAACCTAGAATGAGTCTCACGTTTCACCTGGAGAACAATAATAACTTATTTCCTAAAAAAAAATAAGCTTTTCTTATTCTCAGTCTGATTGTCTTTGTCAGGTTGACATTTGGTGGGAAATAAAGATTTCCTCCAATCTCTATTGGTTGGCCATAGCGCCTGTCTATGAAAGTCCTACAGGACTGAAACATTAAATTCACATAGATCCCCTCTCCTTTAAAATGTTTATCATTACTTACATTTTTTAAACTCTGTATTGGTGCAGAAAGTAATTTCAAACATCAGAAGAACAGTAAGTTCAGAAAATTTCATACCAGTCTGATAAATATTGTCTTTATGTAAAAATAATCTAACATCACAGAAAAAAATAGGAGTGATCATATGAGCTGATATTTCAAGATGCTATCTAAGTATAACAACCTACCAGCAAATTAGAATTCATGCATATTGATGCATTTAAAATGTAGGGCTCATTTGAATAATTGATAAATATAAATTGGAGCCTAACTAATGAGCATGTAATTATTCTTCTTAGTGTTGACATTGATAAGCATTTGGTTATTAAAAGTACCTGACCATGAGGCTTCCCTTCTGCTAACACACCTTTGAGACAAATGCTTTGGAGCAGAACAGGGATGCTGGAGGGAAAACAAGGCAACCATTGCTGTGACCAAGATCCAATCTTATTTCCTGATAAGGTCTATATAGGGCAAGACCTAGCACACGAATGATCTAATCTGATCATACTGACATCTTCTGACATTTCTGTCTATTTAGTTAGGGATTAGAGCTGCTGAAGTCTAAGGTTTTGCTTTGTTTTGTTTTTGACACTCTCCATGCTTGCTGGTATAACATTTCTGTGCTTGAACTTAAAGCAATTATATAGAAGCTACTTCACAATGCTCTTTCAAAGTACTGGCAGAGTGGTTAGTGCTATAGTTAGACCGTCTAGGTTCAAACCCCCACTATGACTTGTTGAGACAGAAACAGACCAGAAAGATATAGGCCTCCCTAATGGCATATGGTTAGGGACCAAGTAATGTCGAATGCTGTTATGAATATTACTTTCCTAGGCCTTTACCGTAAACATCCTTTAACATGACTGTTTCCATGAATGAACAAAAGTTTTACAAGTAGAAAGCGAGCCATTTAGTCCCTTGAGTGAAACCTGACAGACATTTCCTATAAGCCTGGCTTCCCCGAGTGGGGAGCTATGAACCAAGCAGCCCCTTCTCGGGCAAAGTGTTCCCTGAACCACTCTGAGAGCATTGCTCCCTAGCCTCAGGGACTCCTGCAACCTGAGCTGCTGCTGAAGCCACGGCTCCTGCTTCAGAAGTTTTGCTCTGGTTTTTTTTTTTTTTTTCACTCCTAGCAACCTGGGTCAGGTTTAAGAAACTCTACTCGGGCCAAGACAAGACTCACTAAATTCTAGATGGCTCTGTTCACCTTGTTGCTATTCTTCCTCAGGATGAGACGGAGAGCACTTCCTGAGTGACAGCAGAAGACTCACCATTGGAACATAATGCAGAGCCCGTGGTGCATGGGAGTGGGAACTCTGTACCCAGAAAACTGTGACCGGTAGAACTGCAGTCTGAGCGCAGGCGCACCATAACCATAACCCTTTTCTGGCTACATAAATGTCATTTCTCAGACCTGTTGGGTTAGTCTGGAAGGCTTCTGTGTATTTCTTCTAGTGTTGAAACATCAAGCAAAATAAAAATGTCTCCAGAATGGTTTTTATCACTGTGGTTTTGGCCAAAGGTTGAGTGGGTTGAACCAGTGACGCTAAGAGCTCGTAGAGGCCTGTGCTTCAGGCAGCATCGTCTGAGGCAGTGTCTAGAAGGTGATCCTTAGGCTTGTAAACTCCTGAGAGTCCTGGGACGATAAATCTTTGCTTGACTAAATTGGGATACAGGAGGTTGTTGAAAAATGTCCGAAGTTGGCTAGAAACAGAGACTGTGGAGAGAATGGATGGTGGATGTATAGAGATGGGGTAGAGAACGATGACTACGGAAGGCCATGAAGAACCGAGACAGAGAGCTGCAGCCACTGGAAGAGATCCAGAGAGCTAACAAGAATTAAGAGCTGAGGGTTCCCGATTTACAACACCCAGGAACTGAAACCCTAGCTTCTGTTAAGGGCCAAGAATCCCAACACCTGACACTCAGGAGCTCCATCCAACACTAGCTACGGGGGCTGAAGGCTCAGAGTCTGGTGTGCCCTAAATATATAAAGCAATATGCCTCTAGTTTTGCAGGCTTGGACCCAGAAGTCTCTAGTTCTCAGGCCTATATTTATAAGTTTCTGAGGTTTAAAAGCCCATTCGCTAAGCCTGTGGCACTCAGGAGGTCAGTGCTGGCAATGCCTAGGAGTCTGGATTTTCCTATTTGTGTTCTTCACCTGAACAGAGCAAAGGATCCACACAGTCTACTGGTGACACTTTGTCAAATGCCTGTTCTTCTCACAGTTGTTTCAAGGTCTCATTTTTTAAAAATGGAGACATTGATAATAAGAGTACCACCCTCGCGGGTAGTTGGGAAGCTTAGGAATATATGGGAAACATATGCTTGCCATGTGGTGAACAGGCGGTTGCCACTGGAATTAAATATGCATATATTCTGCGTGGAGACACACTCAAAATACCTAAATTATAGTTTTACCCACATACCAATGACCGAAAAAGTATCTGTCGTCTTTTGGGGAAATAAATTTTGATTTTTTTTTTTTTTGTCTTGAGAAAGCAAGCGATCTGCCTAAGTTGATGAGTCCATGGAAAAAGAAATATTCCCGTCATCTCAGATATTTCAGCCTCAACGGGAATGAACCCTGGACAGCTACATTCGAGTTTTAGCTCCGACTGCGTTTTGCTGATTTATTCTTCTTTTAAATCCCGAATTTAATGAGAGGAATCTGAGCTTCACAACTGGGCAAGAGAGGGACTTGAATATCAACTGCTTTCTACCACAGTGCCTCCTCTAATTGTTTTAATTGACTTTGCAGCCTCACCGACGATGCTCCACTCACACCCCCCACCCCCCCACCCCCTACCTATTTTTCTCTTCAGCGCTGAGGCTTCTCCAGCTGGAATTATCCACTCAGCCTTTTGAAACGCTGGCTTTCCAGCTGGGAACGGAGCGTGTGTAAACGCACAAAGCCCATGCTTGTGAATTTCTGGTTTGCATTAGACCATCATGGTTTATTGTTCTGCAAGCTCTGGCGGGAGGACCCAGCCCCACGGTACCGTGCATCCTATCCAGGGTGAGCTGTTTCTTTTAGAGGGCTGAGCACTTGACATTTGTGAGTTTAGAACCCCCTTGGGGGAAATCTTTAGATACAGTTCATCACCAGCAAATATCAAACGGGGATAATCTGAATCCCTTGAAAGCATGCATAAAATATGTAATTGCCCTTGAAAATAAGCACAAATAATTTACTGGTAAATATTTATTTCATGAGACCACACCCCTCTCCTCCAGGCTGCAAGCTGCACAGCACAGATGTCAAAACGTACGCTTCTCATTCGTTCACTGTGCCCCCAAGTCCGTGACTACGTCTAAAGCCTTTTAAATTCTTGTTTTTTTGTTTTTGTTTTTAAAACAAGGTGGAGGAGCAGACTCGCCATTGATTTTTCTGCAGAGATTTCCATTACTTCCTGGGTGGTGCTCCCTAGACCTTATGTAAGTCCTCACTCTCCACATCATTCATTCTTTCTTCCATACATTGTTATCTTCTGGCCTCTTGATCTGAAAAGTCTCTTAGATTCTCTCCCACCATCACCCTCACCCTATGATACCTATTTTCGCTGACCTAGACACCTCTGAGGTTAGAACACAATCTCTATATATGCACAGTGAAAGACAGCCTCATTTATTGCCTTGGGTTTTTGGCGATCCCCATGTGACCGCTGCCTTATCATGGATGTATTCAAATACCCCAGCATCCATGTCTGCACGTGTGTTCAGTTCCCTGCTTCATCAGTGTCTGGCTTGTCTTTGTTTTTTATTGGCTGTTAGAATGCATATTGACTATTTTATTATTGAAAGGGGACAGCTAAAACAAGTCTTCATGTATACTTCTCCAAATATAATTAGCCAACCATCAAAAACAAAAACAAAAAAACAGAGTAAGCAAAATAATGCCTAGACTTTATTATCTTGCCTTCATATTACCTGGCAGGGGCAAGCTGGGCAAAATATAGCAGAAAATTGAGAGCTACAAGAGTCTGTGAGCTGCAGGGTGTGGAAGACATTAAAAAGGAAAAAAAAAAAGCCTTTTCCATTAATTAAAAGAATAAAATATTAAAAGCTGGGAGGGAGATATGTTGGGAAGTCCTGGGGTGGGGGAAGCTGAAAGTGGGGGAGTGGATATAATGAAAATATATTGTATAAATGTATAAAATTTTAAAGAATTAAAAGGAAACCCTTCTGACTATATGATCTGCCTGTGCTTTCTTTTTGATAGTCTCATTTGTTTCATCAAAACTAACTAACTAACTAACTAACTAACTAACTCACACTAACTAACCACTTAGTTAGGCATGGTGGTGCAGGCCTTTAATCCCAGCACTTGGGAAAAAGAGGCAGGCAGATCTCTTTGAGTTGCAGGCCAGCCTTGTCTACATAGTGAGTTCCAGGATAGCCAGGAGTTTGTAGAGACACTCTGTCTCAAAACAAAGGGACAGACAGACCAAAAAAATATTTCTTCAGAATATTTCTTACCTTATTAAGTTCTAAAAGTTTGTTTTATGGATAGAGCAATGAATTTTTGCTGGGTCTCAACCTTAAAGGCTAGAGTTCTAAATGAGATTAATGAACTAATTTGACTGTATTCTATCTGCTCCTCTGTTAATGTGCAGTAATTTATGATTATTCCAATTATTCATAGTTATTTAAGATGAAGAATATTCCAAACATGCTTAACAAATCGATTATCTGTGAAAATGTATGTGTTTAGAGGATTCCTGGAATGCAGAGTCCCTGTGTTCTCCAGCTACATGACTGGAATGTCTTCTTGAAAACTTCAGCCTGTCACCAAATCTCTGCTTTCTGAACCCAGCAATGTCTGTTTTCTATTTGAAGGACGTCCCATGTAACCTAAATTAGCTTTCATGACTTTATTATCTTTAAGTTTACAAGGAAAAGATAGGACATATTTGCTTGTTAGGCTGAGAATATGAGGCAATTTGTTAGAAACTTCCAAAAAAAAAATAACCTTTTATAAATGTTTCTTGTAGGACATTAGGATAAAGCTGATAAGCTAACAAAGGCTCCCACTGACTATGAAAATCTCTAAATGTACTATGATCATAAACCTTAATACTAATTTTTCTTTGTCTCCTATTTAGTTAATAAAAATATATCAAGGATCTATGCTGAGCAAGCTGGGGAGAGATAATAAGAGTAGTTTAAATTTTAGCAGGGGTGGGGTGAGGTGGGGTGGGTGAGATAGTAGTAGAAAAACCCAATCGTTTTTTATTTTTAATTGGAGTTCAAACCTGGAACACTATATATTCTAGGCAAGCAGTGTACCACCAAGCTGTAGTCCCAGCCCACAATTAGAATTTCATAGGCATCTGTATGAAAAGTCCTGAGAGGCAGGGTTCAAAGCAGTGCTTCTCAACTCTTCTAATGCCATGATCCTTTAGTACAGTTCTTCATGTTGCTGTGACCCCCTCCAACCATAAAATTATTATTATCAATAATATATTTTTTGGTTTTTCGAGACAGGGTTTCTCTGTGTAGCTCTGGCTGTCCTGGAACTCACTCTGTAGACCAGGCTAGCCTCGAACTCAGAAATCCACCTGCCTCTGCCTCCCAAGTGCTGGGATTAAAGGCATGTGCCACCAGTGCTCGGCCTTAAAATTATTTCTGTTGCTACTTCATAACTGTCATTTTGCTCCTATTATGAACCACAATGTAAATATTTGCTATCCAGGCTATCTGATATGTGACCCCCCCCCTCCCAGGGGTTGCAGCCCACAGATTAGGAACCACTGCTCAAGAATGTTATAAAGCTATCCATGTAAGGTGAGATTTTAGCTACTTTTCATGATAAAATAATACAACCAAGACAACTTTTATAAAAAGAAAGCGTTTAATTAACGGCTTATGGTTCAGAGGGTGACTGCATGGCCAACGTGGCTGTAGGCAGGCATGGCACTGAAAACTAGCATGAGACTAGCATGAGGCAATGAGCGAGAGGCAGAGAAACCTCACTGAGAATGATGTGGGCTTGGGAAGCCTCTACGCTGACCCCTCAGTGACACACCTCCTCCAACGAGGCCACACCCCTAATCCTTCCAAAACAGTTCCACCAACTAGGGAGTAAACATTCAAATCCATGAGACTATGGGGATCGCTACCATTTCAATGACCACAAGAGAGATCAGAACAGTGTTCCTTAGAGGCCTGAAGCTTGATCTGAGACAGTAAGGACTGGTTTCCAGTCCTGTGAAGGTGTGGCTAGGGAGGAGAGAAAGAAGAAAATGGGTGATGGCCACTTGGTCATTTGTTGATTCTTTGGTTCTACAGTTTATGTACTTTCAATATTAAGGCTCCATTTCTTTTGCACCTATTGTTCTAAGACCTTGACTTTTGAGAAACCCTCTCTCATTCTTGGCTGACAGACACCTCTGCTAACAGAGGCATCCTGCTGTCCTTTGGCTGAAGGAGTTCAAAACTCAAGTGAAAACATAAATTCTAAGAGTTAATCAATCCTTGTGCTCTATTTTAAAAAATTATATCTTTACTTTTATTTTATGTGTGTGAGTGTTTACCTATGAGTGTGTGTGTGTGTGTGTGTGTACCACGTGTATGCAGTGTGTGTGGAGGCCAGAAGAGGGCACCAGATCTCCTGAAATCAGAGTTACAGCTAGATGGTTGTAAGATGCCATCTGGGTGCTTGGGAACTGAGCCCAGGTCCTGTGATCTTAACTCCTGAGCCATCTCTCTAGTCCCCACCCCAGGTGTCTTCTTGAAGGAACCTTCAGCTATTCCAGCTACTAGGATTCTCTGTCCTTCCTACTGTCTGCCTTTTCTATATAAGCAGCTACCTCACATTTACTGGTAACAAATCCCTTTCCTTCTGAAGTTAACCAGAGCCAGTTTCCATGGCTTTCAGCTCAAGGTCCTACTGCTACAATAAGAATGGAGAAAAGCAAATGAAGCAATAGCCTTGGAGACTGGAACATGTGGGAAGCCATAGAGATGGAATAGTTAGGAGCCATGTTTGGAGAGATGACAAGAAATATCAAAGAAATGAGAGATAAGGCTATTCTCTGTGTCAACATAAATGGATTCTGTTTATTTAGTGGGAGTGTGAAACAAGAACCAGTTGGGTCCAATCAGTGGATTATGGGAGAGTCAAGGAACTCCCAGAATTCCAAAGGAGGCACAATCTCATGAGTAGAACATGGGAAACTCACTGCTTATGTGAACATAAAGGGCTGGCGAAGTGGACCTGGATATGTTGCTGCCAGTGTCGCTCAGGAGGCAGAGTGTATGCCCAAGAATTTAGCATGTGCAAGGTCCTGAGTACAGTCACCTGAACCAAAGGAAGACTAAGGAACAAAGAAAACAATGACCATCAGTCTATAATGTAGACTACAGATGTCTGCGAAGTGGTGTTTTGTGGATGCGTGGCTTTCTGCATCTTAGACACATACCTGCAGAGAGATGGGTGAGCCTGGTTGTTACAGCCAGAACATTGTCTACTCCAGGCCTCAGATAGCCAAGCAACAGACTTTTCTTGAGCCACAAAGAATCTTTTTTGAAAAAGATGATTCACATAACTTCTTGGGGGAGAGGAGGGATACTCAACTCAGTCCAACGGAGGATTCAGGCTTGTCTAGCAGATTTGCTTCACTGAAAATTAATATGCGAGCAGTTTGGGCTCTTGGTGACTCTTGAATACTTAGTTAACATGAGTTTACTTCCGAAATACTGACTGAATTCTGAGCTTATGGATGTGAAGACAAGGGTGTAGACTGGGGTGTTCTTTCATTTAGGTAATATCATGAATGAGAAGTTCTTTGTATTTTCCATTAAAATGTTTTTCTGTTTTAACTTGTAGTCTGAGTGTGCTCACCCTCAGGGTTTTTTTTTTTTTTTTTTAAATGGCATAAAAGAAGTCTGGAAGATCATTGTTATGAGAACCTGGGGAAAGCTGAGGAGATCCAAATGAAGCAACCACAGCACATAGAGTTTGAAAATGGCGAATCTGGATTAAACCGGGTTTCGCAGAATGTTCAGGACTTGTTGGACAGGAAGGGCAAGGGGCGGAATTAAGGGTTTAAAGGGATGTCTTGTCATTTTCTTCTGTTAGATAGCCTTGTCCGAGGGCTGTCCTGCAACGTCCCAGGCAAGGCTGCAATGGTTAAAGTTGTGCATGTGAAACACAGACTTTGAACCACATTAGTGCTGTCAGCCCACTGGACAAAACCATAAATTCTCTCAGAGATTCAGCAACATATTGGATATAGTGAAATTAATCCATTGGAGCTACACACTGACATCTGCACATGTGACGAATCCGTAAACTGTACTGTGAGCGTTAGGAGAGGAAAGTCGGCAGTGCAGGCGGACATCTGTGTTCTATTCTCCCGGCAAGACCTTGCTCAGGCTTTTGCGATGCTGGATGTGGACAGAGCTCTGAAACACGACCTTAGTTAATCTTTATAATCTGATGTGTTGCTGATGGCACCCCTGGCTGAACTTGAGGAAGCCTCACAACCAGGTCACTCTTTTATTATGATTCACTATCCGAAATTTAGAAGAGGCAGTGACTATAACAGCCAGTGACAGAACCCAGAGAATTTCCCGTTCTTCCTGGCTGCCGAGTTACATTCCCCTCTAGGCGAGGTCGGAGTTGCCAGCTAAATTGATGAAAATAACAAGCCTGTTAGGAGAATAACCCTGAGGCATTGCTGATAAGAAACCCCAGAGGGTCACAATATACCTCACTTCTGGATTCATCGTTAAAATTGTTCCTTTTATTCTAAATATTTCTTTTAAAAGAAAGCTCTGTGAGCTGGCTTTGTGGCTTTTCACAGTCTAGAGTGAAATAAAATGGTTGTGTGGTTGGTCATGTAATAGATTGAGGGTCATTACCACAATCTATCTTGATGCGGGAGAGCAGATCTTCTGTTGCCGATTGGCCCAGCGGTTATAAAAGTCAGCAGTTCACATCTGACTGTGGAGCCCCAGCTGTAGAGGTTTGGAAACCTGTCTGACCCAATGATTAATTTGAGCTGATCAATAACGTGTTCTCAGAACACAAAGAAAGCTTTGTGCTGCACAGCTGACTGGCTCTGCTGGAGGAACATGCTGGAGAATGAGCTACAGCCCTGAAGAGAGAAGACATCAGAAAGGCCATGTAGACACTGTTGATGAAAAATACCATGCTTTTATTCACTCTGTGGGGTTGAACTTACCCCAAGGACATGAAATTGCTTACTTTAAGTAAGCATTCTCGCTCTTCCGGCCTGAACAGCACCGGGGTAGCTAGAATGCAGGGTCGGCTGACACCCGCCAGCTACCCACGACACCCGCCAGCTACCCACGACCCCCACCACAGGATTTTGAGACTTCTGGTGAGTGGAACACAGCTTCTGCTCCAGTCCAATCACGCGGGACCTGAAACTGCTTTGGTTGGGGAGGCAGAAATCCGGCCTGAGTAGGGCCACAAGCCTCTTCCGGTCAGAAAAGCACCGGGGCAGCTAGGGCGCAGGGTCGGCTGACACTCGCCAGCTACCCACAACACCTGCCACAGGATCTTAAGACTTCTGGTGAGTGGAACACAGCTTCTGCTCTAATCCAATTGAGCGCGGGACCTGAGACTGAATTAGTTAGGGAAGCAGAAAACTGGCCTGAGTAGGGCCACAGGCCTCTTCTGGCAGGACCAGCACCGGGGCAGCTAGAGCACAGGGTCGGCTGACACCCGCCAGCTACCCACAACACCCGCCACAGGATTTTGAGACTTCTGGTGAGTGGAACACAAAGTCTGCTCCAATCTTTAAACAGTGACAATGATAACAACTAACCCCAGAGATTACCAGATGGCGAAAGGTAAACGTAATAATCTTACTAACAGAAACCAAGACCACTCACCATCATCAGAACCCAGGACTCCCACTTCGCCCAGTCCAGGGCACCCCAACACACCGGAAAAGCTAGAAACAGATCTAAAAGCATATCTCATGATGATGGTAGAGGACATCAAGAAGGACTTTAATAACACACTTAAAGAAATACAAAGGAACACTGGTAAACAGGTAGAAGACATTAAAGAGGAAGCACAAAAATCCCTTAAAGAATTGCAGGAGAACACTGCTAAAGAGTTACAAATCCTTAAAGAAAAACAGGATAACACAATCAAAAAGGTAGAATTCCTTAAAGAAAAACAGGAAAACACATCCAAACAGATGATGGAAATGAACAAAACCATACTAGACCTAAAAAGGGAAGTAGACACAATAAAGAAAACCCAAAATGAGGCAACACTGGAGATAGAAACCCTAGGAAAGAAATCTGGAACCATAGATACAAGCATCAGCAACAGAATACAAGAGATGGAAGAGAGAATCTCAGGTGCAGAAGATTCCATAGAGAACATCGGCACAACAATCAAGGAAAATGTAAAACGCAAAAAGATCCTAACTCAAAACATCCAAGAAATACAGGACACAATGAGAAGACCAAACCTACGGATAATAGGAGTGGATGAGAATGAAGATTTTCAACTCAAAGGACCAGCAAACATCTTCAACAAAATTATAGAAGAAAACCTCCCAAATCTAAAGAAAGAGAGGCCCATGAACATACAAGAAGCCTACAGAACTCCAAATAGACTGGACCAGAAAAGAAATACCTCCCGACACATAATAATCAGAACAACAAATGCTCTAAATAAAGATAGAATACTAAAAGCAGTAAGAGAAAAAGGCCAAGTAACATATAAAGGCAAGCCTATAAGAATTACACCAGATTTTTTACCAGAGACTATGAAAGCCAGAAGATCCTGGACAGATGTTATACAGACACTAAAAGAACACAAATTCCAGCCCAGGCTACTATACCCAGCCAAACTCTCAATTAACATAGATGGAGAAACCAAACTATTCCACGACAAAACCAAATTCACACATTATCTTTCCATGAATCCAGCCCTTCAAAGGATAATAACAGGAAAAAACCAATACAAGGACAGGAACCACGCCCTAGAAACAACAAGAAGGTTATCCCTCAACAAACCTAAAAGAAGACAGCCACAAGAACAGAATGCCAACTTTAACAACAAAAATAACAGGAAACAACAATTACTTTTCCATAATATCTCTTAATATCAATGGACTCAACTCCCCGATAAAAAGACATAGACTACCAAACTGGCTACACAAACAAGACCCAACATTTTGCTGCTTACAGGAAATTCATCTCAGAGAAAAAGATAGACACTACCTCAGAATGAAAGGCTGAAAAACAATTTTCCAAGCAAATGGTATGAAGAAACAAGCTGGAGTAGCCATTCTAATATCTGATAAGATTGACTTCCAACCCAAAGTCATCAAAAAAGACAGGGAGGGGCACTTCATACTCATCAAAGATAAAATCCTCCAAGAGGAACTATCAATCCTGAATATCTATGCTCCAAATACAAAGGCAGCCACATTCATTAAAGAAACTTTAGTAAATCTCAAAGCACACATTGCACCTCATACAATAATAGTGGGAGACTTCAACACACCACTTTCACCAATGGACAGATCATGGAAACAGAAACTAAACAGGGACACAGTGAAACTAACAGAAGTTATGAATCAAATGGATCTGGCAGATATCTACAGAACATTCTATCCTAAAACAAAAGGATATACCTTCTTCTCAGCACCTCATGGTACCTTCTCCAAAATTGACCACATAATTGGTCACAAAACAGTCCTCAACAGATACAAAAATATTGAAATTGTCCCATGCATCCTATCAGATCACCATGGACTATAGAAAGCCAACCTTCACGTGGAAACTGAACAACACTCTTCTCAATGATACCTTGGTCAAGGAAGGAATAAAGAAAGAAATTAAGGACTTTTTAGAGTTCAATGAAAATGAAGCCACAACATACCCAAACTTATGGGACGCAATGAAAGCATTTCTAAGAGGAAAACTCATAGCTCTGAGTGCCTCCAAAAAGAAACTAGAGAGAGCACACATTAGCAACTTGACAACACACCTAGAAGCACTAGAACAAAAGGAAGCAAACTCACCCAAGAGGAGTAGACAGCAGGAAATAATCAAACTCAGGGGCGAAATCAACCAAGTGGAAACAAGAAGAACTATTCAAAGAATCAACCAATCAAGGAGCTGGTTCTTTGAGAAAATCAACAAGATAGATAAACCCTTAGCCAGACTCACTAGAGGGCACAGGGAAAGCATCCTAATTAACAAAATCAGAAATGAGAAAGGAGACATAACAACAGATCCTGAAGACATCCAAAACACCATCAGATCCTTCTACAAAAGGCTATACTCAACAAAACTGGAGAACCTGGATGAAATGGAGAAGTTCCTAGACAGATACCAGGTACCAAAGTTGAATCAAGATCAGGTTAATGATGTAAACAGCCCTATATCCCCCCAAAAATAGAAGCAGTCATTAATAGTCTCCCAACCAAGAAAAGCCCAGGACCAGATGGGTTTAGTGCACAGTTCTATCAAACTTTCAAAGAAGAACTAATCCCAGTTCTTCACAAACTATTCCACAAAATAGAAACAGAAGGTACTCTACCCAACTCATTCTATGAAGCCACAATTACTCTGATACCTAAACCACAAAACGACCCAACAAAGATAGAAAACTTCAGACCAATATCCCTTATGAATATTGATGCAAAAATCCTCAATAAAGTTCTTGCTAACCGAATCCAAGAACACATCAAAACAATCATCCATCCTGACCAAGTAGGTTTCATCCCAGGGATGCAGGGATGGTTCAATATACGGAAATCCATCAACGTAATCCAGTATATAAACAAACTCAAAGACAAAAACCACATGGTCATCTCGTTAGATGCAGAAAAAGCATTTGACAAGATCCAACACCCATTCATGATAAAAGTCTTGGAAAGATCAGGAATTCAAGGCCCATAGCTAAACATGATAAAAGCAATCTACAGCAAACCAGTAGTCAACATCAAAGTAAATGGTGAGAAGCTTGAAGCAATCCCTCTAAAATCAGGGACTAGACAAGGCTCTCCACTTTCTCCATACCTATTCAACATTGTACTTGAAGTCCTAGCCAGAGCAATTCGACAACAAAAGGAGATCAAAGGGATACAAATTGGAAAAGATGAAGTCAAAATATCACTTTTTGCAGATGATATGATAGTATATATAAGTGACCCTAAAAATTCCACCAGAGAACTCCTAAACCTGATAAACAGCTTCGGTGAAGTAGCTGGATATAAAATTAACTCAAACAAATCAATGGCCTTTCTCTACACAAAGAGTAAACAGGCTGAGAAAGAAATTAGGGAAACAACACCCTTCTCAATAGTCACAAATAATATAAAATATCTTGGCGTGACTCTAACTAAGGAAGTGAAAGATCTGTATAATAAAAACTTCAAGTCTCTGAAGAAAGAAATTCTAGAAGATCTCAGAAGATGGAAAGATCTCCCATGCTCATGGATTGGCAGGATCAACATTTTAAAAATGGCTATCTTGCCAAAAGCAATCTACAGATTCAATGCAATCCCCATCAAAATTCCAAATCAATTCTTCAACGAATTAGAAAGTACAATCTGCAAATTCATCTGGAATAACAAAAAACCTAGGATAGCAAAAATTCTTCTCAAGGATAAAAGAACCTCTGGTGGAATCACCATGCCGGACCTAAAGCTTTACTACAGAGCAATTGTGATAAAAACTGCGTGGTACTGGTATAGTGACAGACAAATAGACCAATGGAATAGAATTGAAGACCCAGAAATGAACCCACACACCTACGGTCACTTGATCTTCGACAAGGGAGCTAAAAACATCCAGTGGAAGAAAGACAGCATTTTCAACAAATGGTGCTGGCACAACTGGTTGTTAACATGTAGAAGAATGCGAATCGATCCATTCCTATCTCCTTGTACTAAGGTCAAGTCTAAGTGGATCAAGGAACTTCACATAAAACCAGAGACACTGAAACTTATAGAGGAGAAAGTGGGGAAAAGCCTTGAAGATATGGGCACAGGGGAAAAATTCTTGAATAGAACAGCAATGGTTTGTGCTGTAAGATCGAGAATTGACAAGTGGGACCTCATGAAACTGCAAAGCTTCTGTAAGGCAAAAGACACCATCATTAAGACAAAAAAAAAAAACACCAACAGATTGGGAAAGGATCTTTACCTATCCTAAATCAGATAAGGGACTAATATCCAATATATATAAAGAACTCAAGAAGGTGGACTCCAGAAAGTCAAATAACCCCATTAAAAATGGGGCTGAGAAATGAACAAAGAATTCTCACCTGAAGAATACCGAATGGCAGAGAAGCACCTGAAAAAATGTTCAACATCCTTAATCATCAGGGAAATGCAAATCAAAACAACCCTGAGATTCCATCTCACACCACTCAGAATGGCTAAGATCAAAAATTCAGGTGACAGCAGATGCTGGCGAGGATGTGGAGAAAGAGGAACACTCCTCCATTGTTGGTGGGATTGCAAGCTTGTACAACCACTCTGGAAATCAGTCTGGCGGTTCCTCAGAAAATTGGACATAGTACTACCGGAGGATCCAGCAATACCTCTCCTGGACATATATCCAGAAGATGTCCCAACCGGTAAGAAGGACACATGCTCCACTATGTTCATAGCAGCCCTATTTATAATAGCCAGAAGCTGGAAAGAACCCAGATGTCCCTCAACAGAGGAATGGATACAGAAATTATGGTACATTTGCACAATGGAGTACTACTCAGCTATTAAAAAGAATGAATTTATGAAATTCCTAGCCAAATGGATGGACCTGGAGGGCATCATCTTGAGTGAGGTAACACAATCACAAATGAACTCACACAATATGTATTCACTGATAAGTGGATATTAGCCCAAAACTTAGGATACCCAGGATATAAGATACAATTTGCTAAACGCATGAAACTCAAGAAGAATGAAGACCAAAATGTGGACACTGTGCCCCTTCTTAGAATTGGGAACAAAACACCCATGGAAGGAGTTACAGAGATAAAGTTTGGAGCTGTGATGAAAGGATGGACCATCTAGAGACGGCCGTATCCAGGGATCCATCCCATAATCAGCTTCTAAACGCGGACACCATTGCATACACTAGCAAGATTTTGCTGAAAGGACCCAAATATAGCTGTCTCTTGTGAGACTATGCAGGGGCCTAGGAAACACAGGAGTGGATGCTCACAGTCAGCTATTGGATGTATCACAGGGCTCCCAATGGAGAAGCTAGAGAAAGTACCCAAGGAGCTAAAGGGATCTGCAACCCTATAGTTGGAACAACATGATGAACTAACCAGTACCGCGGAGCTCTTTTCTCTAGCTGTATATGTATCGAAAGATGGCCTAGTCGGCCATCAATGGAAAGAGAGGCCCATTGGACTTGCAAACTTTATATGCCCCAATATAGGGGAATACCAGGGCCAAAAGAATGGGAATGGGTGGGTAGGGAAGTGGGGGGTGCTATGGGGGACTTTTGGGATAGCATTGGAAATGTAATTGAGGAAAATATGTAATAAAAAATATTAAAAATTAAAAAAGTAAGCATTCTCTTTGGTTTGATTATTAATAATGTGTTTGGCATATGATATATGTATATATCCTTAATTTTATTAGAAAACAGCATAAGGCTTCTAGATTTGGGATTTTAAAAAATTATTTAAATATTGCATTTATTTTTATTTATGCCTGCGTATCTGTTTATCTGTAGAACACATGCATGCAGTACCCGTGTAGACCAGAAGATGGCATTAGATCTCCTGAGACTCAAGTTCCAAGATGGTTGTGAGCCAACATAGTGAGTGCTGGGAACCAAACCTGGGTCCTCAGCAACAGCAGCGAGTGCTCTTAGCCATGGATCTTTCTCTCCAGATCTCAGTTCCAGACATTAAAAGGTTCACTGGTTCATCTGTGCAATTCAGCACAGATAGAATTCACAGGGGCCCCCAATTTCCTGATTTTAACATCCAGCTCAGAGCCTCTCGACTTCTTTGTACTCAGTGATGATTTCTGCACAATAGAGATTTTGACTGCACATCACCAAATACACTGAATGTACCTGTTTCTATTATAAACCCACAAGCCACAGTGTCCCTTAAGCTATATGCAGTTGTTGGCAGTGTCACCATCTGGGAAGGAGGCTTATGTTCTTGCCCATTTACTGTCCCACGTTAATGGAGAGAGGAGACCTCGATTCCACTAAGCATACTACCTCTCTTTGAATACTGTACTTCTTACCACTTGTTTCAAATTTGTCATTTTTTGTGTTGTACAGGACCCCACAAACCCATGAATTTCAGCACTCCATATGGTACATATGGCCAGAGTGGTGTGTTTTACTCTGTTGTAGCAAAAATAAATTTTGTACGTAGATGAAAACTTGGCAGCATGTTTACATGCCTTGGCACACTGCCTTTGTGCAATGTTGGCACTGTGGGTTATTATAAATCAAGTAAACAGGATTTGTGCCTTGGTTTCCCCTTTTATAATTATAAATAAATTTGATTTTCATCAATACATACATGTAAGCATCTTGAAATGGCAAATATCATCTGCTATGTAGCCTTGGAACAAGCCAGAGTCCCTAGGAAGCAGGCTCTAACAGAGAGAAGCTCATTGGAAGGGCACTATGGAAAGTTCTTGAGGTCAACCATATGGAGGAAATAGATCAAGGAGTCCATGACAGAGCCATCCTGTAGGAAATTCTGAGGCCCTTCAGAACTTCATGCAATTGGAGTGACGGGCAAAATTTTTATCCAGGCTGCCCAGTCATTGAGTAAATGTTTCCCTAGAAGGACTGAGATTTGTTTGAGATGGTGTTTTTTAGTCAGATCAATTAGCGGAGAGCTATCATTTTCCCAGCAGATAGGGATCCAATCCTTTATTCCTGATGTGGGGCTGCAGAGAGCTCAGTGCTGCGCAGACGGACAGACCCAAAGTAGGAGCAGCTCCTATCTACACCTTTGTTTACTTTCATCGTGGCTGGTGAAGACAGAATTTTGGCATGAATTAGCACAATGAGAAGTCTTCCTCATTACCTTCATAACTGCCACACAGACGTCTAGCACACTGTGATGTTGTAGATCTGTACTGAGCGACTTTAGTGGGGAAAGGACAGGGCAGGAATCTTTTTGGAACTTGGTTGATTTTCTTGCCCTTAGTGAGCCATTTCTACGCGGTATGCCCAGGACTACATAATCCAGTTGCATTTCATCTATAATGGTGAGGTCTTGACAAATGGAAGTGGACCATTGTATCTCTTAGGATTTAGTTGTATGCACAAAAATGGTCTGATATTTAAAAAAAAGAAGGCATTGCATTTGTACTGATATGTTCCCGGGAGAGTCTTGAAAGGGCATAGTACTCCTAATCGTCTTTGTACATCATTGAAATTTCTGTTTATTTATTATTAGAAAATTTCACACGTGTCTATAATGTATCTTCATCATATTCTATTCTTACCCTCCAAAGTCCTCTTAGGTCATCCCAACATTTCTCTTTCCCAACTTCATATCCTTCCTTCTCTCTTTCTCTCTCTACTTTCTCTCTCTTCTCTCTCTCTCTTTCCCATCATTCCCCTTCTTTTTCTTTCTTTCTTTCTTTCTTTCTTTCTTTCTTTCTTTCTTTCTTTCTTTCTTTCTTTCTTTCTTTCTTTCTTCTTTCTTTCCTTCTTTTCTTCTTTCTTTCTTTCTTTTTCTTTCTTTCTTTCTTTCTCTCTTTTTTCTGTCTGTCTTTCCTTTCTTCTTCCCTCCTCCTCCTTTTCTTCTTCCATTCTTTCTTTTCTTTTTTCTTCTTTCAATTTTTTCTCTTTCCTTAGAAAACACAGCCGACTGAGTTCAGTTAGCACCACCCATGACACACAGATGAGAGCTATCTATTGGGGCATAAGCAACCAACCAATAGCCACACCCTAAAGAGAAATGTCTCTTCCTCCACTAGCAGTCAGGAGCTGTCAATATTTCCTCCGCTGGGCTTGGGCCTCAGGTGGGTGCTCCTGTCTCTTTCATCTCTCCTGGAATTTTAACTAGTTTGATATTGTTGCAGGCGTTGTGCAGGTAACCATATATTTGATGTGAGTTTTTCTGTAAGTGACACATCATATCCATAAGGGAGATTTTCACAGTACTCCTTCCTATTCTGTAGCTTTTACATTCTTCCCATCCTCATCCACAATCATCCTTGAACCTTGGGGTGGAGGAGGTTGGTATAGACATCCCACCTATAACTAGTGTCCACAGTCACTTACTTTCCACACTTGGACCAGTCGAGTCACTGCTTAAAACTCCCTATTGTAAGAGGAAGCTTCTTTGACCAAGATTTTCATGATAATAGGGCGGTTCTCTTGCAGAGTGTCTTTTATTTCAGTGAGCCTGGTTATTCTCTTATGATCTTGTTTAGCTGGTTCCTCATCATGTGTTATGGCTGGAATCTGAAAAATCTTCCATAGGCTCATGTTTTGAAGGCGTGTTCTCCAACCGATGACGCTGTTTGGAAGAACCTATGAAACCTTGACTTCAGAAGGTGGGACTGAACGGGCTTAGCCAAAGTCGATTGCAAGAAGTGGGCGTTTGAAGGGCGTGTTGAGTCTCTGGCTCCTCTCCTGCTTTTTCTGCTTCTTTGCTTACAGTGATAGCAACAGCCTCTGTCCACACTCCCACCATCACACCCTGACCCATGACACTAGGACTTTCCTTACTCTGGTGTACTAAAACCATGAGCTAAAGGAAATGCTTCCTCCCTTAAGCTGTTGACAACCAACAATATAGGAATACAAAATAAAATACAAAATAACTAATTCATCAGCCTAGAAACTCTGGCAGGAAGGCCTGATAAGATTCAAGTTGAACATCTATGCAAGAATGACAGATTTATAACCATTCTGGAAAACAAAATGTTGTAAAATGCATCTTGAAGTTTTAATATATGAAGTCATCATTGGCCTGAGACACCGTTGGTTTGAAAATGAAAGTTGTAGCGTTAGATTTTAAACCATTCTCTCATCAACTCATAGAAAAACCATGGGAAAATAATTACTAAAATACAGGGTCTCAATAAGACCACCAACCACCTGATATAATTGAAAGTTATAGGACATTATATCCTTGCACTGAAGAATAAACATCCTCTTCAAGTGTACATGGCATGCCTAACAAAATGTCATGTCTGTTACTCCTCATATGCCAGAAATGGATAAAGATTGATATTAGGCAAATCATAGTCTGCCACAGTGGCATCTATTTGTACACCAACAATTATAAAGTATTTGGGAAACCCCCAACAGTTTAGAAATTAAATATTTCAACATAATTTCTATAATGAGTAAGTCCCAAAGCAAACCACATAATATCTTAAGCTAAAAGAAAAGAGTACACACTGTCAGAATTGGTAGAGAAGATTTAAAAGTGATGCTCCTAAGGAAAACTTAGAGCTTTTAAGTGTTTACATTGTGTTTAAAAAGCCAAAATACAATAAATAAGGACACATGTTTAAGAAGACACTAAATCAAGAGTGGAGTAAGTTTCAAGTTAGTGGAAGGAAGTGGTTTAAAAACAGTAGCAAGACAGCAATTTAAAACAATGCATTTATGAAATTCTTGGACAAATGGATGTATCTGGAGGATAGCATCCTGAGTGAGGTAACCCAATCACAAGAGAACTCATTAGATATGCACTCACTAGAGATATCATTAGATATGATAAGTGGATATTAGCCCAGAAACATAGAACACTCAAGATACAATTTGCAAAACACAAGAAAATCAAGAAGAGGGAAGACCAATGGGTGGATACTTCATTTCTCCTTAGAATAAGGAACAAAATACCCATGAAAGGAGTTACAGAGACAAAGTTTGGAGTTAAGGTGAAAGGATGGACTATCCAGAGACTACCCCACCTGGGGATCCATCCCATAATCAGCCACCAAACCCAGACACTACTGCACAATCCCAGAAAAATTTTGCTGAAGGGACCCTGTTATAGCTGTCTCGTATGAGGCTATGCCAGTGCCTGGCAAATACAGAAGTGGATTCTCACAGTCATCTATAAGATGGAACATAGGGCCCCCAATGGAGAAGCTAGAGAAAGCATCCAAGGAGCTGAAGGGGTCTGCAACCCTATAGGTGGAACAACAATATGAACTAACCAGTACCCCCAGAGCTCATATCTCTAGCTGCATATGTAGCAGAAGATGGCCTAGTCAGCCATCACTGGGAAGAGAGGCCCCTTGGTATTGCAAACTTTATATGCCCCAATTCAGGGGAATGCCAGGGCCAAGAAGCAGGAGTGGGTGGGTAGGGGAGCAGGGCAGAGGGAGGGTATAGGGAAATTTTGGGATAGCATTTGAAATGTATATAAAGAAAATATCTAATAAAAAAACAAAAAACAGGAGCAAAAGTAAAAATATGAGAAAACATAACACTTGGGAATCCTTGGTGGGACAGTGAAGGGTCAGTTAACCTTGTAAAATGTCTGAGATTTCTTATATGTCTACCTTAGGACACAGTAATTCCTTCTTTAAATATTTAACCAATAGCAATGAAAATATATACTCGCTGGGCAGTGATGGTGCACACCTTAGTCCCAGCTCTTGGGAGGCAGAAGCAGGCAGATTTCTAAGTTCGAGGCCAGCCTGGTCTACAGAGTTCCAGGACAGTCAGGATTACACAGAGAAACCCTGTCTCGAAAAACAAAAAGAAAAAACAAACAAACAAACAAAAAAGAAAATATACACTCACAAAAACCACACAAAACTTTTCTTAGAAACTATGTTAGATAGTTTTCCATCACTATAATAAATACCTATGATAATTACTTTACAGAGAGATGATTTTTATTTGCTTCATAATTTTGACAGTTTCAGTTCATGACTGACTGGTCCTTATAGCTTGGGGCTTGAAGTGAATCAGCATAGCATGATGGGAAGATGTGGCAGAGCTTGGAAACACAAGAGAAGGAGGAAGAGCCCGGACACCGTGATATTCTCAGTTGTGGTCAAGTGTCATGGCATCTCCAACCTTGGAAACGGTTCATAAATGTAGATGACAGGTCAAGTACGGCAAGATGTCAAAGATGATTGAATCTAGACTCTGGCTACTAGGATGGCAATCATCCTTGCATTTCATTTTGAAATATTCAAAGACTGGGCACTGGAAATGGTGATATTTTGGGAAAGAGTAGAAAATATAAAGAATGGAAACTACACCGAAAAGAGTATATTTATTTAAAGGGATCAACTTTGGTCAGTAGAACTATGGGTATATTGGTATGGCTGGTTCTAAAGATGTCTTCATCCAGTTTGTATTACTATAATAGAGCACTTGAAAGCAAGTAGTACAGAATGGAGGTTTATTTAATATTCTAGAAGGCCAGGAAATTCAATACCAAGGTCATATAAGTCAAGGGGCCTGGCCTTTCCCTAAGACTATTTGACTAGAGGTTAGGAAAACACAGCTAATATTAATAGTAGGCATTGTTCAATGCCTACTTTAGTTTACATAAAGTAAACTAAGCTGTTGGGAGCCAGACCATTTACATTGGAATTGACAGCTATCAGCTCCCCTTTTGTTTCTGGCTACCTTGAGCAAGGAGCTATCAACAAAATTGTCCCTTTCTTGGCAATACTTTCTGCCATGGTCTGGCTATTTTGAATATTTCACAGTCATTCTTAGGAAGCTCCATTCTAGCTGCAAGGGCCACTATGAGAGTAATGCCCAGGCTGCACACTTCTGCTTTGGAGCCCTTACTCTAGGTACTAAAGCCTGGAGAAGAACTCTATTCTCTTTCTCCTTCTCTTCCCTTCTTCTTTCTTCTTCTTCTTCTTCTTCTTCTTCTTCTTCTTCTTCTTCTTCTTCTTCTTCTTCTTCTTCTTCTTCTTCTTCTTCTTCTTCTTCTTCTTCTTCTTCTTCTTCTTCTTCTTCTTCTTCTCCTTCTTCTCCTTCTTCTCCTTCTTCTCCTTCTTCTCCTTCTTCTCCTTCTTCTCCTTCTTCTCCTTCTTCTCCTTCTTCTCCTTCTTCTCCTTCTTCTCCTTCTTCTCCTTCTTCTCCTTCTTCTCCTTCTTCTCCTTCTTTCTTCTCCTTCTTCTCCTTCTTCTCCTTCTTCTCCTTCTTCTCCTTCTTCTCCTTCTTCTCCTTCTTCTCCTTCTTCTCCTTCTTCTCCTTCTTCTCCTTCTTCTCCTTCTTCTCCTTCTTCTCCTTCTTCTCCTTCTTCTCCTTCTTCTCCTCCTCCTTCTTCTTCTTCTTCTTCTTCTTCTTCTTCTTCTTCTTCTTCTTCTTCTTCTTCTTCTTCTTCTTCTTCTCTCTCTCTCTCTCTCTCTCTCTCTCTCTCTCTCTCTCTCTCTCACACACACACACACTGGATTGGTAACAATAGTCTTGATTAAGGCTTTGGGGGCTAAGGAGTACTTCTCCAGTGATTCAGCCAAAAAGGTTGTGATGAATGGCTAGAAAGCAGACTGTGTTTATCTTAGGCTTGGGACAGGTCCTTATGCAAGGTTTGTGAATTTTTTTTTCTCATGTGATTCCTATGGGGGCAGAGCTGGAGCCCGTCCTGTGTAATCAGGTTGTTTTAAGTCTTGCTAGGTTATCCTACGATATTTCTCTCCTGGGCACTACACCTGCTTTAAGCAATATTAGGGCCCAATACAAGATTTCCCCATATGATTTTGCCTACTTGTGGTCCTTTTGACATGGAACGCAGACTTATGAGTTGCACAATGGATAGATAATACTCTATAGTTTCCCAGCTGTGGTAACTACATGTGATCACCCTGAGGTAACTGGGCACTCCAGAAAGTCACTGAGTTTAAGCCCAAAGGCTTAGAGATAGAAGGAACTCAGGGGGACAACTTGAGAATTCCAGAGAGTGACTGAGGGCAGAATCTACAAGAGGCAAAAACTGTAAAGGCCAGTGGGAACATGGACAAGAGAAGCTAAAGAGATGGAAGATGAGAGGCAGTGAAGAGATGAAAGAGAGCAGGAACTGTGAGGACTGGGAGTGCCAGTCACTAGAGGAATTTAACAGGGCTTCCGAGGGTAAAGAGTCGAGGGCCCCAATGCCTGAGGCTCAAGAGCTGTAACTCATGATCTAAACTCATAGCAGACAGCCTGTGCCTAGAACACTTGCTGCTTGGAAAACTTGGAGTCACAAACATCTGGATTTGGAACCACAGCTTGTGAGTCTCTGGAGCTCAGGACTGCTGATATTATAGGGGCATCCCTTTGACTACTATAGATATCTATCAAGATAGAGACAAAGACCACCCAGCCAGATGTTTGTGACAAAGATGCCTGCATCTGACAGGTCTTATTTCTCCAATCACCACGAGATAGACGATACCTAAGAGAGTAAGGAAACAAGAAGAGGCCAAACTTACTTCTTCATTAACCCAATTCTTGTTTATTGATAACTAGCCAACTCCCATGATAACAATTATCCCTTCATGAGAGCAAAGCTCTTGTTATCTGACCAACCCTTACTAATCCCCCTCTCTCAACGCTGTCATACAGGGGATTAAGTTTCTAGTATATGAACCATGAGTCATGATAGCAAAAGTCCAGCTCTTCAGCATCATTTACTCGGTTTCTGTCTTATTTTACTTTTCTTGGCAGCTTCTATTTCAGAGTTTGAATGTGAACTCCTGGGCGCATGACATTGAGTTTTTGTTTATAAATTGATACCATATCTTTCTCATCGTAGATGAAAGGTTTTAGTGTCGTTTGGATCACCCAAACTTAGTGCCTCAACACTATACCAGTAGAGATCCTTTCCATCAGTGGTTCTCAACCTGTGGGTTGTATCACAGAGGTTGCCTAAGAGTATCAAGAATTTATATTATGTCTCATAGCAGTAGCAAAATTACAGTTATGAAGTAGCAACAAAAGTGATTTTATGGTTAGGGGTCACCACAACATGAGGAACTGTATTACATGGTTGTAGGAAGCTTGAGAACCACTGTGTTAGATGCTTAATGACAGTTTTATGGTCCCAAAGAAGAGTTGGTAGAGGAGCAGGAGGAGCAGACCAGGGTGTCTGTCACCATCCATGTTTTAGCAGGAAGTGACCTAAGAACACCACAACTATCTAAGCCTAGAGAGAGGAGGCTGGGAACAGGCGAGGAGCAGATGCAATCAGAAAAGACTGAATAATCTTGCCCTGTACTGTCCATGGACTTGGAAATGCTGCTTGGCTATCTTCTTGGCCTCAGCTGGTGACTGTGTCTGTGTCTGGGTACGCTTATACAAAGATGAATTTGATTCAGGACCTGGAAGTCCTTCTTTGGGAAAATTATGCTGGGCTTCATTTTTTTTTTTTTCAAAATTCCTTGGCTAACATATTTTCCTATTATGGAAATTAGATCTTAAGTTTTTGTGTGTGTGTGTGTGTGTGTGGCTCAAAAACAGATAAATTTCTTGAATTAGGATGTAAATAGAGTGGCTTTCTTGAGCGTTTCAAGCTGCCTGCAGTTGGATTCTTCATTCATTTTCTAAGGAAAACTCTGGTGTCTTATTGGATACTCTGATAAATGGGTCCCAAAGCTTAGTTAGCTACCCAGTGATTTCACAGAGAGCCATTTTAAAATGCAGATTCCTGGGTCCATCCCAATTGTGTAAGTCAGGATCTATGGAACATGGGTGATTATAGTCTCTGATGAAAAAATCTCCACAATTTACCCAGAGGGAAGAGAAGTTTGTAGGCTTTCAGACGAGATCCTCTTAAATATTTATGTATGTAGAAATGCAGATTCTGATTCAGTAGTTATAAGGGAATTAAAGCGTTTTTTAAAAAATTAAGCTCCAGTGTGGTCTCACACTGAGGGTGCTAAGAAACTCCCTCAACTTAGGATTCTCTCTCGACTTGGATAGTTGCCAGAACATGACAAACTTTCTTCTCAACTCTGAGGTTCTGGTCTCACTATTTAAAAATGTTGCTTGAATAGCCAATGAGTTCCATCTGAGTTAACTGTCCCCTTTGGTTTACCACATAGGGTCCTAATTTATAGCTAACCTGGCATAAGTAATTAAAAAAAAAAACCTCCATTACCTTCACTTTCAGAAAAGTCTCCATTCAGAGACAAATTATAAGGTTGTCTTTTCTAGACGAAGTTCACGAGGTAATATGATTCAGTGCACAGAATGTAACTTGTATATTCCACTTCCTGTGCAGGTTCAAATGCAGGCTTCACTCTTCCCCGACACTCATGACCCAGTTCTCTGATACATAAAACATATGTGGTTTATCATGAGGGCTTACAGAAGCTAGATACGAAGCTCCAGGCATGGTAGTTTGCATACAGTAGACACCAATTTCTTTAGACCTTCTCTAACAATTTTCTAAAAAGTGTGAATGTGTGTGCGTGAGTGCGTGTGTGTGTGTGTGTCTGTGTGTGTGTGTGTGTGTGTGCGCGCCCATCTGTCTGTAGTTGCAGACATCTGAAGAGGGAATCAGATGCCCTGGATTGGAGTTACAGGAGCTTATGACTACTCGACATGGATGCTGGGAACTGAATTCTAGTCCTTTGTAAGAGAAGCAACCATTGTTGACCTATCTCTCCAGTCCTAATATTTTATTACCTTCATTAATTTGTTTAGATAAGCATGCATGAGTCTGTGTGGGTGCACTTGTGCCACAATGTGTGTGGAAGTCAAAGAAAAACTTGTGGGATTTGGTTCTCCCCTTCCACATGTAGATCCTGGATATTCAACTCAGGCGGTCAAGCTTGGCTAGGACGTGTCCTCATCTGCTGAGCTACATCGCCCTCCCTTCCATCTCTCTAAAGCTAATGAAGTGAGCATCAAGTCTTCTTTGGAATGATAAAAATAGAGAGAATCAGAAGCAACTATAATTTTAGAAAAAGATATATATGCTATACTTGTATTTGAGCTCAAGCCTCACGAAGCCCATATGGAACTATCTATGACTCCGACAGCCGTTATGATGTCTGTGTTCCCATGTGAACTTTGACTATGTTAAAAGAAGTGAATTTTTAATTAAGGAAAGAAAGGATTTAACATTGAGTTCCAACTGTTAAGAAGTAGTCCCACATTGAGACAGATAACTAACACAGTCAAAGGAAAGGTATAAATAGTTTAACCCATTTAAAAATTGGTGAACAGATTTCTTGAGGGACCCTCCATATCTGGTATTTAAAGGGATTTTTGATATGATCTCTGATCAAGAAGAGGATGTGGATAGAAACAGAAAATTTGGTCAGAGTTAACTGTGATAAAATCCTATAGAAACACACCTGACAGTTATACAGATTTAGTAAGATGTAATAAGAATTGTCTTTTAGAATACTAGAGAACTAGCTGTTTAGGTTTGCTTGGGTAATTTCATTAACGCCTCATCCCTTCAAAGCAGAAATTTGGGGATGTCATTGGGTATTATGACAATGTTTTATTTATTGGAAACCAAACTAAGCCTATATGCTTTAAAAGTTATTCTGTCTGAATTTCCAAAATAGTTTTATGGGGGTGTTATTATGTTTTTATTTATAGGTGAGGCAGCTGAGACAAAGTTTAGTTTCACACAGGATCTTTTCAAAAAGAGAGCTTCAACTGACATTCAAAGTTGGTCTTTCCAACCTTCAGATCCCTCTTCTTAACCATTATCTATGAGTTCTATGTTAATTAATGCTTTTATTTTTCACATTTCTTTAACAACATTTTATTATTGCACGGTCTAATATGATTAAAGTTGGGAATTTGTCCAGCAGCACTGTTGTGGGAGGTACCTCTCACTGCAGAGCAGAGGCGGCCAACTACTGCTCTGATGCGGACTTAGTGCAAAACGATGTGCTCATTTTTCCACTTTATTGAGGCATGATAATTAAAGTATAACACATGATATATACTTCAAGTACACAATTTTATTAGTTTTGAAATAGTTTGCACTCAGGAGATCACTGCCATTATCAAACTGACCATTACGTTTCTGCCCCTAAATTCTCCTCCAATTTCTTTGTGAATCTATTTCTCCCCCTGCCAAGACCCATAGGCACTTTCTAATCTTGATTCCTTCAATTCTAATTTTTAATTTAAAATTACATTTGTGTGTCTATGTGCACACATGTACACATGTGTGTGTATAGGTGTACCATAACATACATATGAAGTTAGTTATGCCGAGTCACTTCTCTCTTCCCAATATGTAGGTCCCAGTGATTAAACTCAGGTAGGTCTTCAAGCTTGACAGCAAGCATCTTTACCTACTGAGCCATTTTGTCAGCCATGATTTCTATCACTTTATATTAGTGTTCATGCCTAATGATTTCAAATAAATGGAGTCATAGGCTATCTTCTTTTTGTCATAGTCCCTTCTCTCAACATAATTAGTTTGAGATACATTTGAAGTTGAGTGCTTAAAAAAATTTTTAAATTCACTTTGCATCCAGATCACAGCCCCCTTCCTCCTCTCCTCCCAGTCCTGGCCTTACAAATCCCTTTCTGATTACCTCCCCCTTTCCCCCTGAGAAGGGGAAGCCCCCTTTAGGGTACAACCCCGCCCTAGGAAATTGGGTTCCAGCAGGACTAGGCACATTCTCTCCTGCGGAGGCTCAACCAGGCAGTCCAGGTATCTAAAGGCAGGCAACAGAGTCAGAGACAGCTCCCTACTCCTATTGTTAGGAGATCCACGTGAAGGTCAAGCTACAAATCTGCTACAAATGTGTGGGGGACCCAAGTCCAGCCTCTGTATGCTCTTTGGTTGGTGGTTCAGTTTCTGTGAGCCCCTATGAGCCCAGGTTAGTTGACTCTGTAGGTCTTCTTGGGGTGTCTCTGACCCCTTCAGCTTGCTCAATTCTATCTCCCACTCTTCCACAATACTCTAAAGCCCCACCTGATGTTTGGCTGCGGGTCTCTGCATCTCTTTCCACCAGCTGCTGGATAAAGCCTCCCAGGAGACAGTTATGCTAGGCTCCTATCTGCAAGTACAGCATAGTATCATTAACAGTGTCATGGGTTGGCTTTTTCCCATGGGATGGGTCTCAAGCTGGGCTAGTCATTGGTTGGCCATTCCCTATGTCTCTGTGCAATCTTTATCCCTGTGTATCCCTGTGTATAGGTTGGTGTCCCTCTCCTTGCACTGGAAGTCCTGCCTGGCTACAGGAGATGGTAGGAATTTCAGTTACAGTCACCCCCATACACTCTCCATAGCCTCCCCCATTCCAGGCCACTAGCTAGTCCCAGAGATGCCCCTCACCTGGTTTCCATTCTCACCCCAGCCCTCTCTCACCTCCTCTCCCCACATATGATGGCTACCATCCCAGGTCCTCTTCTCACCCCCTCCCCCACCCACTTCTCTCTCTCTCTCTCTCCACCTCCAGTGATTATCTTGTTTCTCCTTCTGAATAAGATTCATGATCCCTCCCCTTATTACCCAGTTTCTTTGGGTCTGTGGATTGTAGCATGGTTATCTTAGGCTTTGTGGTTAATGTCCACTTCTAAGTGAGTATTTCTGGTTTTGGATTATCTCACTCAGGATGATATTCTCAAGTTCAATCCAGTTGCCTACAAATTTCATGATATCTTTGTTTTTAAACAAAACAAATAGCTGAATAGTATTCTATGGTGTAGGTATGCCACATTTTCTTTACCCATTCCTCAGTTGAGGGACAGCTAGTTTGTTTCCAGTTTCTGGCTGTTACAAATAAAGCTGCTATAAACGTAGCTAAGTAAGTGTTCCAGTGACATAGTGGGGCATCTTTTGGGTGTATGCCCAGGAGTGGTATAGCTGGGCCTTGACGTAGAGCTATTTCCAATTTTCTGAGAACCTTATTTCCAGAGTGGTTGTACAAGTTTGCACTCATAGCAGCCATGGAGGGGTGTTTCTCTTGCTTCACATCCTCTCCAGCATGTACTGTTGCTTGAGTTTTTATTTTTTTATGTTTTAAATCTTAGCGATTCTGATGGGTGTAAGATGGAATCTCAAAAGAAGATTTCATGCTTGTAGCCAAGGTTGGCCTAGGAAATGTGATGCACCCCTGGCTGCATTCAAAGCCATTCTCTTCCCTAAGCAGCTTCCCAAGTGCCAGGATTATAGAAATGAGCCACCCTACCTGGCTCGTGCTGAGAAATTTTTGCATTATATGAATATTCCAGAGGATTGCCAGCCATTTACCTGATGAAAGACATTTTAGTTGTTTGCAGTTTGGGGCTACTATAGATAAAGCCCTAGACACTTACGTACTTTAAGCCTGTTTTCAATAGCATTTTGTAAAAGCCTAGGATAGAACCAGCTAGGTCATATGGTATATGGAATATATATATATATATATATATATATATATATATATTTAATGAAATTTAAATATATACATATTTAATGAACTTTTAAAAAGGCTATCACCCTGTTTTCCAAACTGGCAAACAGGACTTTTCTCTGCGTCTGCACTAACACCTGACCTTGTTAGTTTGGAAATATATAAATGTATTGTCCAGTCTTGTCAAAGAATTTCAATACCTAATGGGTGGGTCCCATAGTTTCTGTCTTTGCATCTATGTGGCAGATTACATTTACTGATTTATGTATGTTGAGCCATCCCTGCATCTCTGGGATGAAGCTGGTTTGGTCATGGTAGATTATCTTTTCACCCTGTTTTCAAATTCAGTTCATAAGTGTTTAATTAAAAAAATGCTTCTATGTTCACCAAAGATTGGCCTAGACTTTTCCTTACTTTATGACTCAATATTTATCTGGTTTGGTAACAGGGTAATACTGACTTTGCAAGAAAAACTTGGAAATGCTTCTTTCTTTTTATTTCACAGAATAATTTGAGCTTATGATTGAGAGGAAATTAAAAAAACATCCCCAAAACATGACTTAGATAATCACATAAGCAGAAATAAAAGGTTCATCAGAGGGACATGACTTCCTCAAAAATAGTTCTCAAAAAACATTGAATATATTGTTTTAAAGTTTTAAATAGCACTCTGACTAACTAAGGATTTGACACCTATTTCTTTCCTGCCAAAGTCTGATTGGAAGCTCCATAGCAGACAGTGGATTTGACTCTCTGGATCCTGGCTGCAATGTTTCCGATGTTAGTTTAGAAAGAATGCAGCAAGAGATGGTGCTTGCTTTCTAAGTAAATATGGTAATATTGTTTCAAAGTAATTTGTGTGTGACTGCTGACCTCTGGGAATCTAATTGTCTGCCCCTTGAACCCTCCAAAACAGGCCACAATACTGGAATATTCCAATCAGCAGAGCTTACAGGAATTTAAAAAAAAAAAAAGAAAGAAAGAAAGAGAAAGAAAGAAAACCATATAGGTGGTCAGAGGTAGATCAGTTCCCACAAGTCCTGAAACAAAGTACTTTTTTCCTGATAGGGATATTTTGCTGTAATAGTTAAACAATCAAACTAACAAAATGTTGCTTATAAACAGTGTAGCCTCCAGCTTTTCTTCTGCCAGGTTGAAAGCCATTGAGATTCCAGCTATAGAAAACACTCCATAGAGACAATGAATGATACACCAAACCAGGTCTCTCCAGGACTGAGCCAGGAAGAAAGCACTGCTGTGTACAGTGGCTGAAATGACAAAAGTTCTTTGAGAGGTACACTTGACGCTGGGAGGTCAGCGGAGCCAGCTGGCACCTTGTTTGGCACCCTAAAGTGATTATTGATAATCACAGCACATCTGACAGCTCCAAGTTTTGCCTCCTTTTTGTTGTTGTTGTTTTGTTTCAAGACAATGAAATTAAAAATCAAACAAACAGGATGAACAGAGAATAAAAAGAAAGAACTATAAAGACTGCCTATCCTGTTTTCTACCCCAATGGCTTCTTCTTAACTTCTTTGAAACACACACACACACACACACACACAAACACACACACACACACACAGGAGTATGTTTTTGGAACCATCTGAAAACTGTGGGTTTCTATTTCCAGTAAGACTTGAACCAGGTTGGAGATAATTGTAGCTTTACTGACAGCTCTGAAGTAGAAAGTGGAAACTTTAAATCCCCAGTCCTCCCTACAAGTGGAGATTGTCAAATAAATATATTTGGGAAAGATGGAGAGTAAATGTGAACAGATGGTCATTTTTAGCTGAAATACTAAGTCACAGCGTTTGCATTTAACTGAATGCTCTGCCCGCTGGAATCTGTGGGTGTGATGGAGGATACTCACTGGCAACATCAATTCTGTCAAAGCTAATGGATAGCTTTAGAGTCCCTATATGGTCTTTAGGACCAGAGAAGTATTAGAGAAAATCGTACCACTGTACTCTTCCATGCCAGCATCCTACACTGCAGCTCTGTGGATGAGCACGGTCTTCCAGATGGAAAGACTTCATTTCTACCAAACAATATTGCTCTAGAGTGAAGAGGGCATGGGACCCTGGTTCCACTTACTGCACTGCCCTTGGCAGACTTTGTGACCTGGGGCAAGTCCCTGGAACTCTCTGAGAACCACTCTCCTCATCAAAAAACCAGAACACGATTGTGATTGTATTTAATATCCAATTAGTTACTTTTCAAGACACTGTCTACCTGGGGAAGTACTAGCACACGAGGCCGAAAGCTTCTTTGGCCTCATTAGGTCAAAGGGCAGGTCTGGAATTTTTGTGCTGGAGCTGGTAAACTGTGGGGGTTTCTTTGTCTTCCAGGCAAGGCACTTCCTGAACTTTCCAAGCCCCCAAGCTTCAGCAGGTCTCCTTTTTCTTCATGTACCTTCTACTACAGATTTATGGCTTAAGAATTTGAGAGATGAGGGGTATGAGACAAATACCTTAGAGCTGAACTTCTAACAAAGACTATGTCAGAGGTGAGTGAGTGTCTCTGAGGTATGCCAGAAAGGCCAGTACAGACACACAGTTACGCACAGGACACCAACCGCCACTCAAGCCCATGTGAAGAAGGTAAAGGACAGTTGGAAAATGGAGATTTGAATGTTTTTTTAGCGTGTGTTTATTACTATATTCTTATGTTATGTACACACACACACACACACACACACCTTAGAAATGGAAGGTATTTAGAGGGAAAATTGACATCTAAAATAATATTTAATGAAATTCATTACCTGTGGAACTCACAGGAGGAAGGACAGACAACCATATGTACTATATACAGTATAAGTTTTACTGTTCAGGGCCAAACATCCATCCATCAGAAATGGGAACAGATGTACATTTCATTGAAGGAGGAGGAAGATTCTGTCTTCACGTGCCCAGTGTTTTGTCAAACATGTAAATCACTCTGGAACAAACTATTTAAGGCCATTCTTTCTCCAGTGCCTGTGACATTACTGTGAAGTCCATGTTCTCTACGATGATGTTTTAATTAATGGGCACTCTTGATCACAGAGGCCTGAGAGAGCAGACTCTAGAGATGACAATACAACTTGGTTCACGGTCTCTTACTTTAGTAGGGGAGGCTAAGGCTCTGAGGCAAGAGTTCCTTATTGTTGGGCACTGGAACCTGTTGCCTCGACTCTTCAGATAGTCTTGCCTAAGATTGCATAATGGGCTACAGTTCTGCCTCAAGTGATGTTTCTTATGGTTTTAATTACGCCCATGTTTATCAGATCCATGGCTAGGACCCAAAATGGAATAAGGGCGAGATACTTTTCCAGCTAGCATTTTCTCCCTCATAAGCAACGTCAAAACCCTTCTCAGCTTGTATACAATCCATCTGAATAATGAATGAGCCTACAACTTAGAAACTCTCTCAGTTTACTTTAGAAAAGGACTTTCGTATCCCACACTTTTCTCCTCTGCATGGGGCCCCTCAGTCGCTTAGCTTATGGAACACATGGCAAATGGTATGGAGAAGATAGTAAATGCTAGTTGAAAATTCCAGGTCATTGGACAAACAAACAAAAATACTAAGCTTTTAGAATTTAGTTTCTACCAAGCATCTCTGTAAACCCTTTAGTGTAAGCGTGTATCAGATATACCAGCATCTGGATACAGGTATGGGAACAGAATTAAAAGTCTCACCAACTAAAAAAATTACTTATATGACATACACTTGCATAGGTATCTCAATATGTGTTCTGCTTGTGAGATTATCTTAAATAAGCACATATTATAATGACTAAAATCTAAACTAAAATTGAACTAAAAATTAGCTCAGGCCATGTACATATCTATTCATCTTAACTTAATAGTACTCTAAGTATCTAAGACTTAAGGATCATGGGTAGGGTGGCTAGATATTCTGGTGGCCAAACTCTCCATGGGAGGTAGAGAGTTACACTGGGTCAGCAGGTGCAGTCGCTGTTTTTTAACTCTCATATATGTCACATGACTGCCTCCTTTATGTCTGCCAGCTAGATCCCCCAAAGTCTTTTCTAATTGAGAATGTCTCTACCCAAAAGTGATAGGAAAGCCTTAGCCTCTCTCGCCCACAGTGTATAGGATAATGGAGATGGTAACCACAACTTATATCTTTTCCTCTTTTACTGTTAAAGTGATAGAACTCCCCAGCTTCTAGCTAGGCGTCACTCAAAGTAGAGAGCGTGCTTCTGAATTGCTTTGTAATTGCTGTGAGCTATGTGACTTAGTGTGGAATGATGGGGAGGGAGGGAGAGGAGCGAGAAGCTCATTGCTCTCAGGTCTTGTCTCTTCTCTTCTTCTCTTTTCTCTTCTCCTCTCTTCTCTTCTCCTCTCTTCTCTTCTCCTCTCTTCCTTCTCCTCTCTTCTCTTCTCCTCTCTTCTCTCTCCTCTCTTCTCTTCTCCTCTCTTCTCTTCTCCTCTCCTCTCTTCTCCTCTCCTCTCTTCTCCTCTCCTCTCTTCTCCTCTCCTCTCTTCTCTCCCTCCTCTCTTCTCTCCTCCTCTCTTCTCTCCTCCTCTCTTCTCTCCTCCTCTCTTCTCTCCTCCTCTCCTCTCTCCTCCTCTCCTCTCTCCTCCTCTCCTCTCTCCTCCTCTCGCGGTCTCTACCTCCTCTCCTCTCTCCTCCTCTCCTCTCTCCTCCTCTCCTCTCTCCTCCTCTCCTCTCTCCTCCTCTCCTCTCTCCTCCTCTCCTCTCTCCTCCTCTCCTCTCTCCTCCTCTCCTCTCTCCTCCTCTCCTCTCTCCTCCTCTCCTCTCTCCTCCTCTCCTCTCTCCTCCTCTCCTCTCTCCTCCTCTCCTCTCTCCTCCTCTCCTCTCTCCTCCTCTCCTCTCTCCTCCTCTCCTCTCTCCTCCTCTCCTCTCTCCTCCTCTCCTCTCTCCTCCTCTCCTCTCTCCTCCTCTCCTCTCTCCTCCTCTCCTCTCTCCTCCTCTCCTCTCTCCTCCTCTCCTCTCTCCTCCTCTCCTCTCTCCTCCTCTCCTCTCTCCTCCTCTCCTCTCTCCTCCTCTCCTCTCTCCTCCTCTCCTCTCTCCTCCTCTCCTCTCTCCTCCTCTCCTCTCTCCTCCTCTCCTCTCTCCTCCTCTCCTCTCTCCTCCTCTCCTCTCTCCTCCTCTCCTCTCTCCTCCTCTCCTCTCTCCTCCTCTCCTCTCTCCTCCTCTCCTCTCTCCTCCTCTCCTCTCTCCTCCTCTCCTCTCTCCTCTCCTCTCTCCTCTCCTCTCTCCTCTCCTCTCTCCTCTCCTCTCTCCTCTCCTCTCTCCTCTCCTCTCTCCTCTCCTCTCTCCTCTCCTCTCTCCTCTCCTCTCTCCTCTCCTCTCTCCTCTCCTCTCTCCTCTCCCCTCTCCTCTCCCCTCTCCTCTCCCCTCTCCTCTCCTCTCTCCTCTCCTCTCTCCTCTCCCCTCTCCTCTCCCCTCTCCTCCCCTCTCCTCCCCTCTCCCCCCTCCCCCCTCCCCCCTCCCCCTCCCCCCTCCCCTCTCCTCCCCTCTCCTCCCCTCTCCTCCCCTCTCCCCTCTCCCCTCTCCCCCCTCCCCCTCCCCCCTTCCCCCTCTCCCCTCCCCCCTCCCCCTCCCCTCCCCTCCCCTCCCCTCCCCTCCCCTCCCCTCCCCCTCCCCTCTCCTCTCCTCTCCTCTCCTCTCCTCTCTCCTCTCCTCTCCTCTCCTCTCCTCTCCTCTCCTCTCCTCTCCTCTCCTCTCCTCTTCTCTTCTCTTCTCTTCTCTTCTCTTCTCTTCTCTTCCTTTCCTCCCCTTTCTTTCTTCCTTTCTCCCTTCCTTCCTTTCTTTCCTTCCCCTTTCTTTCTTCCTTTCTCCCTCCCTCCCTCCCTCCCTCCCTCCCTCCCTCCCTCCCTCTCTTTCTTTCTTTCTTTCTTTCTTTCTTTCTTTCTTTCTTTCTTTCTCTCTCCCTTCCTTCCTTCTTTCTCTTTCTTTCTTTCTTTCTTTCTTTCTTTCTTTCTTTCTTTCTTTCTTTCTTTTTCTTTCTTTCTTTCTTTCTTCCTTCCTTCCTTCCTTCCTTCCTTCCTTCCTTTCTTTCTTTCTTTCCTTCCTTCCTTCTTTCTTGTTCACTTTACATCCCACTCATGGTTCCCCTCCTGGTCACCCTCACCCACAATCCTTCCCCCATCCCCTCTTCTCCTCTGAGCAGATGGGGGGCCCCTTTGGGTACCCCCCCAAACCTGACATTTCAAGTCTCTGTGAGGATGGTGCTCCCTCTCTCACGGAGTCTAGACAAGACAGCCCAACTAGTAGACCATTTATCCCATGTACAGGTAACAGCTTTTGGGATAGCCCTCATTCCAGTTGTCCAGGACTCACCTGAAGGTCAGGCTGCACATCTGCTACATATGAGCGGGGAGGCCTAAATTCAGCCCATGTGTGTTCTTTGGTTGGTGATTCAGACTCGATTGCAGGTCTTCTTAAGAGAAGGCAACTTGTTCAGGACTTCCTTGTTCTCGCCGGCTAATGCTAGCACACAGACTAATGCTAGCACACAGCAGTGCTAATGCATTGCTCAGACGGTATGTATGGGACACTATCCTACAGAATGAATAAGGAGTCTGAAATAACTTTGGTCCTTGGAGGCTTCTGTCAGTGGAGCTATCTTTACCTTGGGAACAACAACAAAATGAATATCTATTTTCTCAGAATGTTTTATTACAAATTCTTGGGTTACTTACTTCACCCATACCCCCAACAACATATGCTCTATCCCATCTCCACATTTCATGTTCCTATAAGGTACCAGGTTCTTTATTTCTTTAGGATAGTGTTTATTTTACCATTTATTTCTCTGAAGGCATAAATCTTTTATTAACATTTACATCCTCAGTGGTTAGGATAGTTCCTACCTTCCACATAGTAAGTGCTCAATAAATAGTTGAGGATTGATGCTTTAATTTTTTAAAACGTCTCAGTTAATTAATTGTAGAAGTACACATTAATGTATTGTTATAAGGCAGAGGATAACTTGGCATTTCCCTATGAAGGTATGGCTATGGTTTGAGTCACCATTATTATAATATATATATATTTGGTTGGTTGATATATCAAATCTCCAGTAGTAAGAGTCCAAGGCCAAGGGTAATTTGGAAGTGGCCATTATTTAGCCCCTCTGTTGTTTCAAATGGAAGAGTTAGATGAATAGGAAGATGTGAGAAGAAGGGGCAAGGGAGGGTGAGAGGAAAGGGTGGGAGGAGGTAAGTCTTGTTTTATCTAAGACGTAAAGATCACAGTGGGTGACTAGATTATCTAGTGGCCAAACTGTATAGATTGGCAATGAATAGTTACACAGGTCAGCAGGGGCCATCTGGAAATGTCTTAGACAGACCTTAGCCATATCCTAGTGAAGTACTAATTGACACAGAACACTTTCTTTCTTGAAAGCTAAGTACTAAACCTAAGAAAAATGGCATTCTAAATTATTTAATGGGTATCAAATTCACTAGGAAACACAGACATGCTCCAAACACTGTCCCTATAAATATTTCAGGTGTTTTCCTGAGACACAGTAAGTTATTCAATGTGCCAGATCCCAGAATGTGACTAGTTCTCCTTTGACTTCTTTATGGATATAAAATAAAGATAGATCACTCAGCAGCAGCAATCAGTACAAAAAAGAAAATTTGGTTGAGTCAAGAGCAGAAAGGGCTTTGGAGTGGCAGAGTTTTTGGAGAAGGATTATTTTCAGCAGTGACCTAAAAGAACACGAACACGTTTTAGTGTATCCTCGAACCCCAAGAGGGTCAGCCATGAGTTCCCAGGGAAAACTATTCTTAGAGGATCACAGAAATGGACAAGACAGGAAGAGAATGAAGAAGTGTGAGCGAGGGAAAAGATAAGGAAAGAATTTTCAAAAAGAAAGATGTAACTAGTTAAAAACATCAAAACCATAAGGGTCTGTTAAGCATTATGTTAGAGTCCACGGTAACTTTGTGAGTGGGTCCTTGGCAGGTTGTGGTTGGGTCACAAATCGGTGGTATTCCCTTGATCGTTCATGTGACGCATATTTAAACCACCAGGACCATGAGGTGATGAATGGTCTGGAGAGGTGGAATCGTTTTAAACCAGTGTCAGTATCAATGTAGCGCGTCAAGTGTACTCAGAGAATGTTCTCATAGGTTCTCCACCGGCTCGATCACAAAGGGTCACCCAAATGAGGAACTTAGCCAAGAATGATATTTACAACTGAATCTGTTATCAAGGGAAGCCATGGAGGCGCACGATACCATGGTAACGCTAGTTACCCATTGCGCAGGCTCTTGGGAGCTTTGTGTTTTCTAAGGAGAGAAGCAGTCTCTCTCATAACGAAGCAGAGTCAGACTCCCAGGAGGGCAGTGTTCATAAAGAGCCGAGATAGTTTATATCTGGGCTTTACCAGATAGTGAAACTCAGCAGCATGGGTTTTAATTGTTGAGCAATTAAGCAGATGAGAGTTTACTGAACCTTGAATAACACAAGTGGGAGAAAATGAGGAAAGGCGCCGGCGGTTTCTAGATGAGGAAAAATCCGAATTGGTGTTCTGAGAAAAGATTCCTTTTAGAGTAGGCTCCAGATGACGACGGGCCCTGCGTAAGAATACACGTGACTAAAGTGCTGATACCTGGGTCCATCCTCAGAGATTTTGATTTCGGATGATCAAGGAAAGGGATAGAAAACTAAATTCTATTTGAAATAAATTTGCTTCCCGGGTGATTATTGTGCAAACCAGGAGTGGACCACACCTTCCAAAGCAACTTCCTGGAAGAACCTTGCCATTACCTTGGAGTCTTTAGCAGGTCTGCGGAAACTCAAAGCAGGGTTTTGGAAGCAAACTGGCATAGGCTGCCAGGGGACAAGCTGCTGGCTTAGCTTTTTCATCCCTAATGAATAGAATCTGGAGTCTACAGTAGCTGGCATGTAAGTTAGCGCTATTTTAAACAAGACAAAACAATGTGCAGCTGGTAACTGCTACCTTGAACTACAAATTCAGCTGCAGTTTGTATTCAATTTCTTGCAGATGTGGTGGAACAATGCAATAGTTCTTTCTAAAGCCAGTGGTGCTAATGTGGCGACAACCTGTTCTGAGGCTGATCCGACCATTATTTTCCCTTAAAGTTATGATGGAATACGTATACAGCCCAACTAATGTTCAGTTGCCTCGGCATTTTGTCTGAGTGCATCACCCGTGAGTAGAACTGTCTAGGACCTAGACAGACTCTACGTGTTTTCAGTCTCTTCACGGGCGATCTCATAGCTGCCATTGTTTTAAAATTCCACCACATAGTACGTCTATCTTCATGACACATTAAAGATTACAGATTAATTTGGTTGTGTGTGTGTGTGTGTGTGTGTATGTGTATGGCAATGCAAATTCCTGTGGAGTTCAAAGGGGTGGGATTCCCTGGAATTGGAGTTACAGGCAGTTGTAGGGCAACTGGCATAGGTGTTGGGAGGTAAACTTGGGTCTTCTACGGGAGCAATTTACATTCGTAACCACTGAATAATCTCTCCAGTCTCCTAACACTTATTAATTACTGTCAAAGGCTAATGTAGAAATTCACAGAGAACAGCAACAGCTTGTCATTCTGTTTGGGTTCTTATCTTTGCCCGTCTTGCCTGGGGAGCTGCTAAATACAGCTATGAGCATATTTATGAGTTAGCAGAAAAATCGAAAGATACAAAGAAATCATCGTCTTTGTTGCTGACACACAAATAGGACAGAGAAGGTAAAGACATCTGTTATATGCAAGTGATCATAGAATCCCTACTGATGGCCCAAGATACTGAGTACTTCTATATTCTAGGCACCTGCTTTGGCTCATTTGGTTGGCAGGGTCTAGATCTGTAACTGTCTCCATTTGCAATGAAGATAATGCAGTCATCCTACCTAGAATCTCAAAGCTCGACAGCAGTGGTTCTCAACCTTCCTGATGCTGTGACCCTGCAATACACTGTTTCATGTGGTGGTGACCCCACCATAAAATCATTTTCATTGTTACATCACAACTGCAATTTTGCTACTCCCATGAATCATAATGACAGTACCGGATATGCAGATAGTGTTATGTGACCCATGTGAACCCAAAGGGATCATGACCCACAGGGTGAGAGCCGCTGCTATAAAGTGGCAGGGTGACATTTGAGCAGACAGGGCTTCCTTATAAAACTTACTCTAAATCCAACCCCCCAACCCCCAGCTTTGCTTTCTGAAACCAAATTTGCTAAGTGTATGGGTAGATTAAAAACAAAACAAAGCTGTGTGTGCACATTTATGATAATTGATATAGCAAAATAATTGATAATTTCCTCTTAAAATGAAATTTTACTGTTTAATCAAAATAACTTATAAGAATGTTTGTACTATAATCCACACAGATTGCAGTAAGTTGAAGCAGATACCAGGGACATAAGAATAAAGGGGTTTTTGGCAGGGAACTTTCAGTGTAATAAGGATTAGAGCACAGGGCATTTCTGGCCACTGAGTAGGTTGGTATTGGTGGTGGGTATAGCAGGGAGCAGCAGACATTTTCTGTGGAGGCAGATGGAAGTGGGAGTGGGGGAGCCATGTGGCTGACCACTGGATTCAGGTTGCATTGGTTTGGGAGGCTGCATTAAAGCCTTCTTGAAAAGTATGCTGGGAAGCCCATGGGCATCTAAGGGTATGCTGTGTGCTCCCTTCCCCTTTAAAGAAACTTCCATCTGTATTTCCAAAAAGTCTTAGCACATGACTTGGACACAACTGTGTGGACCAGGGCTTGGTCCTCAGAAGCGAATGTCTAGAAAAGAGAATGAAGGTACAGCAGGTATTCTGTAGAACACAAGCAGAAATGATGTGCCTCGGATGTGTGGTGGCCATAGCAGCCGGATGTCAAGGGCACCACCATTTCAAATGTGGTCCTTGAGCTCATGCCCATGTGTGAACCTTTGTTACACTGATGTGAGATGACGATCCAAGTTGAGGTTAGAGATTTTAGTACCAATTGAACAGTGGCCCAAAAGAAAACTATCCAATTGACCAATGGACTGCATAGATGGCTCTCAGAAGAAATATAAATGTTCAATGAATATTTTCAAAGGTGTGTGCCATCCTTAGCCGGAAACACACATTCAAACTACTTTGAGACTCCACTGCTCCTCCATTGGAATAGCTATCTTCAAGAAAACAAGTGCTAGCAAATATTGATATGGCTATGGGGAAAGGGGAACTTTTGTTCATTGTTAATAGGAGTATAATGCAAATCAATGTGGACCTTAAAAAAAAGAAGAAGAAAAGAAAACCCAAAACACTAAAAATAGAACTACCACATGACCCAGCTATATCACTCCTTGGCAAACGTCCAAAGGACTCTACATCCTACTGCAGAAATACTTGTATATCCATATTTATTGTTGTATGCATAATATCAAGGAAGTGGAATCAACTTAGATGCCCATTAACAGATAAATGGAAAAAAGTATACTATATATGTACAATGGAGTTTCATTCAACCATAAAGGAAAAACGAAATTATGAAAATTTCAGTAAATGAACAGAAGTGGAAAGTATTATATGAATTGAAGTATTCCAGGCTTGGAAGGTCAAATACAACATGTTCGTTCGTTCGTTCTTTCTTTCTTTCTTTCTTCCTTCCTTCCTTTCTTTCTTTTTTTTTTTTTTTGTTTTTTTTTTTTTGTTGTTTTTTTTTGTTTGTTTGTTTGTTTGCAGTCCTGGCTGTCCTGGAACTCACTCTGTGGACCAGGCTGGCGTTGAACTCAGAAATCCGCCTGCCTCTGCCTCCCAAGTGCTGGGATTAAAGGCGTGCGACACCACTGCCCAGCTCACTTGTTCTTTCTCATGGGTGGGTATCAGGTTCTAGTTTTCATATCTGAGTATTTATTTTGGAGCGGGTGTGGGTGGTAGAGGTCCAGAAAAATGAAATGGACTACAAGAGGCAGGGTGGGAAGGAGTTCAGTGGGGCGCAGAGGACAATGGGACAGGGTGGGAGGGGCTTCAGTGGGGCACAGAGGACAATGGGACAGGGTGGGAGGGGCTTCAGTGGCTGGAAAGGACTATGGGACCCGCGTTTGAAATAGTGCTGCAGAGCTGTGAGCAACGGTGGATACGCAGCAGTGGGAAGGCTGCATGAGGGCTGGGGAGGACAGTAAAAAGATCAGGCAAAGTATGTCCCAGGTCCAAACCAACAGGCCAGTGAATCCTGGCTAAGCCTCTGAAACTGTAAAGCCAAGGGAAACCTCCAAGTGAGCAAAACTTCCCAGGTATTTCGCTATGACAAAAGTCGAATGCACCTGTCAGAGAGAAGCCTGAATCGTCTTCCCATGATAAAAGCCCAGCTACGATCTCACCTGAGTGAACCTGAGCTAGAGGCAACCAAGGAAACTGACCCTGAGCACCTCAGCTACAGAAACTGCGTAGAGTTATAAGCGCTTCCTGCTACTTAGAGCTGTTAAGTTTGAGATAACTTGTTTGGGATTTTATGTTGTTTTATTTTTGTTTTTAAATTAGCTTTATAAAGATATAACCCAGTGAGTTCAGCCTTTTGGCTGGATGTGAGGCCAATTCCATAGGAGGGGATTGAAATTTCTCCGGTAATACAGATCCTATCCTTAAAAAAAAAAGATTTCATTTATCATATTTAATAGAATCTGGTCTGACACTTGCCGTTGCTCGTTCACTCTTGGACACACTGGGCACGTGCCTTGGTGGTAGAGCCTTGCATGCACAGGGCCTGCCTGGGTTTGATTCCTAGCATCACAATGAGCCAACACTCATGTTCTTGAGCTCCACGGATTCTCTATGTTTTAATGAAAAAAAAACTGTATTATCTACCAAGCTGTGTACTCAGTCATAAAAACATAAAATTAGATCGAAATTTTGTCAGTTTTGAGGCAATAACTTACCCATGCAAGCAATATAATTTGTGAATTTTTATTTATTTGTGTGTGTGTTTGTTTAGAATTGACATCTAGTCTTCTTCAACAGCCTAGTCAAAACATTCCTAGGAAGAAAGCAAAAGAATTACAACACTCCTGGAAAGCACAAAATGATGAGTGTGAGTCTTCCCCACTTCCTCTAGCCACTCATCCTCTGATAGGCTGCATTCTTAGCATGTGTAGCTAGTGAAACAAGCCTGGTTAGGGCTCAGTCCACCACCAACCCTAACTTCCCGCAGGCAGTGACTGCTCCGTTTGGCTTAAGCAGGTCATTCAAATCTTTCTCTGAGACTTTACAGAGGACACTCACTCACAGGGAGAACATAGTCCTCTTTTCATGGCTCATCAATTTTAAGGATAGGATGTCTGGTCTGAAGGGCACACTGTCATCTGCCCAGGTTCTTGGGCTATTTACTACTTAGATTAGTTGAGTGATATGATTTGTTTCAGTTTCTGTGTGTGTGTGTGTGTATGTGTGTAGTGTGTTTAGTGTATGTGAGGAGTATGTATGTATTGTGTATTTGTATGTGTTTGTGTCTAAGAGAGGAGGAGGGGAAGGAGGAGGGAGAGGGAGGGGAGGAGTAGAGGGAGAGGGAGAGAGAGGAGGAGAGGGAGGGGAGAGGGAGAAAGAAGGAGAGAGAGAAGGAGGAGGGAAAGGGGAGAGGGAGGGGAGGGAGGGAGAGAAGGAGAGAGAGAGAGGGAGAAGAGAAGAGGGAGAGAGAGGGGAAAGAGAGGAAGAGGGAGGAAGAGGGAGAGATGGAGAGAGAGGGAGAGAGGGAGAGATGGAGAAAGGTGGAGGTGGAGGTGGAGGTGGAGGGGGAGGTGGAGGTGGAGGTGGAGGTGGAGGTGGAGGGGGAGGGGGAGGGGGAGGGGGAGAGGGAGAGGGAGAGGGAGAGGGAGAGGGAGAGGGAGAGGGAGAGGGAGAGGGAGAGGGAGAGGGAGAGGGAGAGGGAGAGGGAGAGGGGAGAGCCATGGATAAAATAAGATCTCTCCTCTATTGCTCTCCATCTTATTTCTTTGAGACAGGGTCGCTCACTAACACATTGGCTAGACTTGCCAGCCAGAGCATTCTGAGCATTGACAGTGTCTTTCTCCTAGAACTGGAGTTATGGGTTGGTCCTGAGTTACATGGTTACTGGTATTCTGAACTCAGGTCCTCATGGGTGTGTGGCAGACATGCTACTGCCTGAGCCACCTCCTCAGCTCCTAAGTAATAAGAATTTTGATATTAAACAGCTGCTACCAAGAGAGTACAAAGTTGCTGCGAAGCATGGCTTCCAATAATCCTCCAGGTTCACTGAAGAAAGTGGGGTGTTCTTTTTTTCTTTCTTTTTCTTCCTTCCTTTGTTATCTTTTCTCTTTCTTTTGGCAACAAAGCAAAAATTCAGAGTTGGCTCAAGTAGCTATACAGATGTTCCACACTGTAGTGCTCAGGGCCTGCTTCACAGTATGTAGATAATTTCAAGGATGATATACAGGACAATGGCTATCTTGAAACCATCTGAACTGATACTAAATAGCTTTGGAATTTTCCTAAAATTGACCTTAAAATAGCAAAGCAAACCCAAACCATGTAGCTTTATTGCTATTTTTTTATTAAGCAATTACCTCTTTAAAGGGTTGAGCTATTAATTTTTTCCCTTTCACTCAATGGTATCTTAAAAAGACTCTGTAGATTTCTGTCCATCTTTTCTGAGTAAAAACTTCAATCTGAATTCTGTTCATATTTATTTCTTTTTCATTTTGTGGTGCTAGGTATCTAACACGGGTACTCATTCCTGCTAAGCAAGTGCTCTCTCAGTGGCTCTGTGCCCAGCCTCTGAATTCTTTCCCCACCACTTCCAACATTCCCCCAGTGCTGGCTTCAGCCAGGCTTTCATGGTCTGGGAATAGGGTCTCCTCTGCTTCGTTGCCCGGCCCAGCCTCTCCCTCTCAGGAGCAAGGCCTGAGGAGCATGGTCTGGGGCGGACTAACTTCCTCTGTGGTCTTCTTCCACACTCAGCTACAATGTGAAGGAAGAATTAAAGAAAAGGCAGCAAATCAGGCGTAGTGTACAGGCCTGTAATTGTAGCATGCTGGAGGCAGAGGCACAATCGCCAGCTTAAGGTCGGTGTTGGCTATTGGCCTCCTGTTTAAGGTCAGTGCTGGCTATTCATCTCCAGTTTAAGACCAGTGTTGACTGTCTAGAATGAGATCCTGTCTGTCTCACAACACAGAAAAACAAAGCGAACAAATGGAAATGGGTTGTCTTTGTTTGGCTAATAAAGATGCCACGTCTCCCTGATGGTGTTGCCACATATTAGTGGAATTTGTTCAAAAGCCAGCTTCCTAGGGTGTCACACAAGGAATTGCCACCGTCTCAATTTCTTCATGAGACACACTCAGATCTCTCTCTCTCTCTCTCTCTCTCTCTCTCTCTCTCTCTCTCTCTCTATATATATATATATATATATATATATATATAAACTTCATTTTATTTTATATGCACTGGTGTTTTGCCTACACAAGGGTGTCAGGTTCCCTGGAACTGGAGTTACAGACAGTTGTGAGCTGCCATGTGGATGCTGGGAATCGAACCTGAGTCCTCTGAGAGAGCAGCCAGTGTTTTTAATCGCTGAGACGTTTCTCCAGCAGCCCCTCCCCTTTTTGAACCTCGGCTGTTTTAGTGGTGTTTTTTTTTTTTTTTTATTTGTTTGTTTTCATTTAGTCCTTGAGTGGAGGTGATGAAGGAGCCTTGGTATTGGAGACTTGTTTAGGATGACTTCAGAATGGGGGACACTTGAACTCTATTGTTGCCTATTACGTGTTCCGCTCCCTGAAGTGGAAGTTTCTGATTGTGTCAATTGATGCGCGGCGTTTTGCTGAGGACATGACGTTTGGAGAGGGTGTGAGTGGGACCCAGCGGGAAGGGATGGTGAGCTTGCTTGCATGGGCTAGCTCTACAGCACTTTGCTGGTCTCTCGTCTTTGTTTCATTGAGAGAGGCAGAGAACTTCTCCTGGTATCCTGGCAGGTCCTAGTTGCTCTCACTGAGTCTTGTGGATTTAGCGGAGGCCTGGTGGTTTCTGCTGGATCATGCTGCTGGGTCTGATTTGTGTTTGGTGACATTTTTTGAACTCAACGGTTGGTTATCCTGACACTACTAAACTGGACTGCTGTTATCCTGACAATAGAGATTGAAATCACACCCAAGAATTACTTCTAAACAGGTCCACATCCCCGTGTCCTATATACCATCATTTCTCCCCTGCCTTTAAATGGTGGGCTAGAAGAGAGGGGGGGGTGTCAAAACATTTGACCTTTAGTAAAGTAGGTTTAAAAAAATCTAAGCCTATAGCTCTCCATTTTTCTTTTACAATATTTTGTTATGAAGAATTTAGGTCTTGCAGATGATTTTCTCCAACTCAACTGGGATCTTGTGGTCAGTCATGGTACTGTGTCTTAACAGAGAAATGAAAATTACTCTTCACTGTGACAACTGCTGGCAACTCTCGCTCATTCAAACTGGAGAAAACAATTAGGGTTGCTAGGTAAACTAATGAGAGGAAGATGAGAAATCTCATCTTGGATGGAGTAGTGAATTTGCTTAGCTTGATAATAAATGACTCAATGATTATGCAATAGCTGTCTTTAAATATGGAATATATTTTCAGGTATCACAGGGATTGGAACCTAGTCTCATGAGAAGTTTCAAGGAGACTCATTTTATTCTATGTAAGAATGTTTAAAACCCAGTGATTTCTGAAGACAAAATCAACTCTCCTAGGATACTGTGAGCTCTCTAGTATTGCCAGTGAGTATAGTGAGCACCACTCAGCAAGGATGCTGTCGAGGGACTTCAACAGTAGGGTGAGCTACATATCATAAGGTGGCTTTCAAGGTCCAGCTCCACCTTTTGGTGGTGTTACTTCACAGAGTGATGTCACCTTAGTGGTTATTTTTAGGAGAATTTGGAATGTGTATGGCATCTATAAAAGCCTAGTATCTAATTTTCAACATTTAGATTTTCAGTTAGAAAAGCCAAAATTTGCATTTCTTTGTCACAGGAAGAGTCACAATGTTTTTTAAAGTTAAATTTTATTTTTTAATTCATTTTTTACACTTCATATTCCATTCCCCGCCACCCCCATCCATCCTTGGACTGTTCCACATCCCATACCTTCTCCCCACCCCACCCCACCCCACCCCGTCTCCACATGGATGCCAGCACACACACACACACACCTGACCTCTAAACTCCTTGGGGCCTCTTGAGGGTTAGGTGTATCATTTCTGAATGAACACATACCTGGAAGTCTTTTACTGTATATGTGTTGGGGGCCTCATATCAGCTGGTGTATGCTGTCTGTTTGGTGGTCCAGTGTTTGAAAGATCTCAGGGATCCAGATTAATTGAGACTGCTGGTCCTTCTACAGGGTTGCCCTTCTCCTCAGCTTCTTTCAGCCTTCCCTAATTCGACAACAGGGGTCAGTTGCTTCTGTCCATTGGTTGGGTGCAAATATCTGCATATGACTCTTTCAGTTGCTTGCTGGGTCTTTTGGAGGGCAGTCATGATAGATCCCTTTTTGTGAGCATTCCATAGCCTCAGTAATAGTGTCAGTAATTGGCTCCTCCTCTTAAGCTGGATTCCACTTTGGGCCTGTCACTAGACCTTCTTTTCCTCAGGCTCCTCTCCATTTCTATCCCTGTAATTCTTTCAGACAGCAACAATTGTGACTGTGACATGGCAACCCCATCCTTCACTTGATGTTCTGTCTTCCTGCTGGAGGTGGGCTCTATAAGTTCCCTCTCCCTACTTTCTGGCATTTCATCTAAGGTCCTTCCCTTTGAGTCCTTGGAGTTTCTCATCTCCCAGGTCTCTGGTGCATTCTGGGAGGTGAGAGATTTCCTATTTTCTCCTATTTCCTGAGGTTGCCTGTTTCCACTCTTTCTGCTGGCCCTTGGGGCTTCAACCTTTTCCCTCACCCAATACCAGATCAGATTCCCCTCCTGCCCACTCTCCCCACACCATCCTGTTCCCTCCCAGGTCTCTCCCTCCTCACTAATAAGTGGATGTTAGTAATAATAATAATAATAATAATAATAATAATAATACAAAATACACAAGATACAGTTCACAGAACTCAAAAAGCTCAACAAGCTGAAGTGCCCAACTGAGGACGCCTCAGTCCCACTTGGGAAAGAAAAGAAAGAGTCACAATATTTTAATTAGAGTGTTTACCCCTCCTTTTCTTATTCATTCGTTGAGTATTTCACACACAATATCTTGATTATATTCATTCACCTCAGCTAACTCTTCCCAGCTCCTCTCTCTATATTAAAACATTAATCCCATGGAGTCCAGTTTATGTTGGCTGGGACCTGGCATGGGACCTGCCCTGAAATGTGGACTTTATACTAAGTGTCACTCTATTGAAATAAACTGTCTTTCCTTTGTTCAACAGTAACCAAATGACAGTGGCCCCTTGGGTAGGAGTGATCACCTCTCCTCCTCCATTCTGGAATTTTGTCCGGCTTGAGTGTGTACAAATCTTATGTGTGTTGTCACAATTCCTGTGAGTTCATATGTACATCTGTCCTGTTGTGTCTGGACAGTACTGTTTTCTTGAAGTTAGCAACCATCTCTGTCCTTTACAGTCTTCCTGCCCACTTGTCTCCATCGCTCTCTGAGCCTTGAAGGGAGGGAATACAATTACAGACATGTCACTGAGCATTCCAAAGTCTCCTATTCTGTGCATCTTGCCCAGTTGTTAACACATTCTGAATACTACATAATCTAGTGTTCTCTATGCAATCCGTGTTTTAAGGATGGCTTTAGAAAGAGCCCTTAGAGCGATAGCTATGCCTGCAGCTTAGTGTAACAATTGTTCAGCATGCAAAGATCTTGGTTCTATCTTTGGCACAGCTCCAATAGAAGCACTAGGAACCACTCTTTTCCCAAAATATGCCCGTTGATAGAGGGCAACTCTTGTGAAGCATATTATTGTTAAAACGAAAATTCCATTATTTTTTGTTTTCAATGTGAAGTATTTAAAGTATTGAGCTATTTCAAGGGTTAAGTGAAAAAGCAAATTGAAGAAAATAGTGATTTTGAAAATCGAGTGCTTATATGTCCTGCATATAAAAATTTTATGAAAATGCTCTAATAATGAAAATAGTCTAATACTTACATGAAACGGGTTAGTAGATAGAAGAGAACGCCAGGCTCCAGGACTCTGTGTTATAAAGGGATTGAACACACTCTCAAGGAAGCATCACAAAGCAGGAAGCTGAGGAGAATAAATGTTGTTTGACAGGCCTACTTTCAATACAAGAAGGTAGAAAAAAATGTATTTAGATGCACCTGTCATACCTGTGAGAGGTTAAATATTTTTCTGGTCTAGTTAAGTATCATTAATAAAACAATTATAAAAATCTGTACTAAAATAAGGGAACATTTTGGATGTGAAGACTGGGAAGGCTTTTTAAATTATAAAAAATGAGAGAAGAAAAAAGAAAGATGTGTTTTGATTATGTAGAAACATGCAACTGAGAAATCATGTAATTAAGAGAAAAATGGTAAAGATAATTGACAATATATGTCAAATAAATATTTGATTTCTTTACCTAAAAGAGATCATTAAATTAATAACAAAAATTACCGAAACTAAGTAGACATTAGTACGAGAGCACAAATCACAAAAGAGAGAAATCAAGTGGCAAATCACAGATGGAAAAACTCTCAGCCTCATTAAGAAATGTGAATTAAAATGAAGTGCAATTTACTTTGCGAGTTATCAAGGATGTGTTTTGAAGGGCAAGCATACTGATAAGTGAGCTGTTGGGGGACGCAATTAGGTAATGTATGTCAAGAACTTGAAGTCGTCAGCTTCTTAGTGCTGTAATGCATTTCTAAAATCTACCGTGTGTGTGTGTGTGTGTGTGTGTGTGTGTGTGTGCGCGCGCGCGCGTGTGTGTATGAGAGAGAGAGAGAGAGAGAGAGAGAGAGAGAGAGAGAGAGAACAGAACAAAAGGATAGAACATTTGCAGAATATTGCTAATCACACGAAATTAAAATAACTAAAATAAAAGTTAGCTAAATTGCAGCTTTTTCCTATGAACAGATATTGTGAAGGCAATATCATCATGTTTCTAAGCAGGTTTTAATAAAATGGGCAATCAGTTGTACTGTCATGCTGTGTAAAAAGATTAAAGTGTGTAATAATTTGCAATATGGTTTACAAAAAAATGACTTGAAGAAGAGTCATCACCATATTAACAGAACCTCTTTTCAGTTGGGAGAGACGGGGTCACTCTTCATTGAACCCACTTGCACAAGCACAGCCAAATTCTTCTTCCTTGGCTCTGTTTGCTCTCAGCACCCTGTGGCTGGCCACCCTTCTGTGAGCTCTGATTCTCAGGTAGAAGACAATCAATTTAATTTGATTACGTCTATCTTTCCATTAGCGATAGCAGCAGGTAACCTTGGTTATGCATGAGGCTTGGAGGACTCTTCACTATAGTGAGAATCTCTGGAATTTTTCAGACACAGATTTGTAAACACTTTGATCCTTCCGATGGAAGCATTTATTTTAAAGTTGATTGTCCTTGGTATTTATTTTGTCATAAAATAATCTCTTATCAATCAATTTTCAAGTCCTGGGGCTATGTTTTGAGTGAATTTGTATTTGAGTGTATAGTGTATTTTGACGTGGCCATACCACCTGTTATCTTTGTCACCTACCCAATGTCTACTTTCTTGGCTACAGTGTCAAGTTTGGTTGTAGAGAATTCTCAGGTGATCAGACCTTGTTTAGAGATCCGGCTTTTCGATGAAGAATGCAAATGTCTGGGATTTCTTCTGTTTGCTGATCACATGCCCTGTGACTCATCACTCGTCTTTTTAAAAGCCATTTTCTCTTCTAAGTGACAAAAGCTAGAAAACACCAAGACTGAAGACCAGCTCCCCATTTCCTTGAGGTTAGGTTGGCAAGTCTCTTTCTTAGGAAGCTCCTGCAGACTATTGGCAATCACCATGTCCCTCTCCCGTGCTCTGACACCTTCTGTTTACCAACATTTGCCAGAGATGTGCATGATCGTTACTTTCCATCATTTCTGAAAATCAAGTCATCTGCTCGTTCCAGTTTTATGCCTCATGCCTCGCTCTTCAGCAATTTCCCGGAGGCTATTATAATCGCACCTGTGTGTTGTTTTAGCCTGAATTAATTTGCGCATGGAGATCTAAATCCATTTAGTGTGATGAAGTGTTTTGCTTCAAACTCACCTTTGGATCTAGGTCTTCAATTTCCTAATGATGTTTATTCTGCTCTTTTCAGAGGGAAGATCGCTCTTGATGGAAAAGATAAAGCCAAACTGAATGAAGTCATTGCTTTGCTATGCAATTTGTTTACTGTGAGCCATTGTCTTCCATAGATCAAGACATAACCTGTTCTTTCTCTGAAAATAGTTTGTTAAGCATTTGCTATAAATCTCAGCTACTTAATCCTCTGGGAGATTTGTGACAGCTCTCCACCGTGGCCTTAGGCAAATGGCTTAACTTGGTTTTCTTGTATTTGGAAAAGCTAACAATTATATCATTTTATTATCATTGAGCTATTATGAAGATTTAATAAGTCAAAATTTCACAAAGGCTTACGAATAAGCAATATGTCCAATAAATGTGTTATTATGAAAATACTGCACTCCCTGGTGAGCCCCTTCTGTTTAAAAATACTCTGTTTTTTCACTCAGTTATTGGGATTACCATTATTGAGTGATCAGCATGTTTTTTCATTATTAAGTGCTGTAGAATAGCCTCAGTTGTTAATGGAGTAAATAAAATATAATTGATTATTTAGGTTGTTTCTCATTAGTATTTTTTTGCATTTCATAACCAGTTTGATTACCACTAACTAAACCTTTCATGTTAGTTATGAAGAAAAAAATCTGAAATTTTTTTATGAACTCTATGGGTTTTTAGCTTTGAATACATTTTCTTTTCTAATTACAAAAAAAATAGTAAATTGGAATTGGAGTGGTAGATTATTTAGCAAAGCATTTATATTATAATTCTATCCCCAAAACTCATATTAACAAAATCAACCAACTAACCAACCAACCAAAACCCAGTAAGATATGGTGATCTGCACTTGCAATCCCAGCACTGGGTAGGCAGAGGAAGGCTGGGGGCTCTTTGGCTAGCCAGCCTGGACTATCTACTTGGTAAGTTCAGGGCCAAAGAGAGATATTGTCTATTATGATTTGAATATTTTTGGTCCTGTGAGTCGCACTCTTAGGAGGTGTGACCTTCCTTGTTGGAGGAAGTGTGTTGCTGTGGGTGTGGGCTTGCTTATCTGCCTGGAAGCCAGTCTTCTGTTTGCCTTTGGATGTAGACATAGAACTCTCAGCCCCTCCAGCTCCATGTCTGCCTGGATGCTGCTATGCTCCTGCTTTGATGGTGATGGACTGAACCTCTGAACCTGTAAGCCAGACCCTATTAAATGCTGCTCTTTAGATGAGTTGCCTTGGTCATGGTGTCTGTTCATAGCAGTAAAACCCTAATTAGACATTGTCTCAAAAAAAGGTGAGCAGTATTCAAAGAATGACACTGGAGGCTATCTTCTGTCCTCCACACACATATGCACATACAGTGTTCTCACTGCCACAGGAACACATACAGGCATTGAAAAAACCCTGATTAATTAAATAAGCAAAGGCCACAATTTCCCACTGTAAGAGAGATTAAGAATGATTATTAGTACCAATCGATTTTTAAAATGGGGTATATTTTGTCTAAATTTGTATATTTCACTTTGCCTATTATATTTTTATGATTTTCTAATTCTAATAAATAGCTATCTTTAATAACTAGCTTTACTGGCTAGATCTTGTCAAGTTGATACAAATGAGATGCTTGGAAAGAGAGAACATGAACCAGGAAGTTCATGTTCAGTCCTTCGGGCTGGCCTTTGGGTGTATCTGCAGGACTGTTGACTGCTATCACCCCACTGCAGATGGTGCCGCTCCTGGGCAGGTGAACCAGGAAGAGCTCCTTCGGGCTGGCCTTTGGGTGTATCTGCAGGACTGTTGACTGTTATCACCCCACTGCAGATGGTGCCGCTCCTGGGCAGGTGAACCAGGAAGTTCATGTTCAGTCCTTCAGGCTGGCCTTTGGGTGTATCTGCAGGACTGTTGACTGTTATCACCCCACTGCAGATGGTGCCGCTCCTGGGCAGGTGAACCAGGAAGAGCTCCTTTGGGCTGGCCTTTGGGTGTATCTGCAGGACTGTTGACTGTTATCACCCCACTGCAGATGGTGCCGCTCCTGGGCAGGTGACCTAGGCTATATATGAATGACAGCTGAGCAAGACAGGGCAAGAAAGCCAGTAAGCAGCAGCCCTCCATAGTTTCTGCCTCCAGGTTCCTCCCTTGATGATAGACTATCCCCTATCAGCCAAATAAACTCTTTCCCCTTCTTACGCTGATTCGGCCTGGGGTTTTATCACAGCGACAGAGGAGCGAACTGGAATACTAGCTTTTATCAGATCACGTAAAAAAGAAAAAGCTGAAATGAACATGTTTCATGTTTACATGTCTATGATGTGATACCTAAGTGCATAGACAAACAGCCTGCTTCTCTCTTTGAAAGATGATGTATATCTCATTGCTTAATAAGTTCTAAGAGCGTCTCCCTCTCTTCTGAGAATTACTAGATTAGGTCTGCAGGAAAATGTATAGAACGAGTTCGTGGTTTAGGAAATCTGTGATTCTTTGGAAACCCTCTAGGCAGGATTCACCCTAAATCAAGGACGGAACATCACATAACTACTTAGGAAGCAAACCGTTCGTCTCTGTGAAAGCTGGCAGGGTATTCCCAACTTCCAGTCAGGATGACAGTGTGGCTCGAAGTTTGCCTGTCTCCTGCTGCCGTTTCTCACCTTTCTGAGAGAGCTGCCAAGAGGAGGGCAAGAAACAAACCCTTTAATACAACTGCACAGTCATCACCTCTGTGCAGAATTTGTTTAAAGTGCCCCAGGAGCCCGTTTAAGTCCCCTCAGGCACTGGCCTACCTTGCCAGCCTCTTTACCCTGAGACCTCCTGCCACCCACTGACATTCTGGCTTACTTGAGATATTTGCTGCTTCTCCTGTCTATCTTATTCCTTCCTATCTTATAGTGAGAGCTTAATCAACAACCGAATCTTCACTGATTAGCATACTGATGAAAAAACGTTTTTAATTGGTGAAACTGGCAACTTGCTAATTAGAATAACTGCTGGAAAGAGAAGCTCATTGGTGAAATTAAAAGTACTCAATTTATGTGGATTGATTAAAGTGTAGTAATGACACTGTCTCCATTCTTGTAGTGAATAGGGTTTCACAGTCTGCCAAGGTCCATTGCTTGCCCCCTCCTTGTTGATGCTTGACGCTGGTCGAGGTTGCTTCTGTGTCTAGCCATTGGTTCAGGACAGTTTCTCAGCCTCAGCCTTTGTTTATATTTTGGACTGGATTAATTATCTTAGTGGCTGTCAAACACATTGATACAACACAGCAGCCTCTAGAGGCTGGTAGCACACTGCCTTCTTTGTGATGGTAAAACCCATCACAAAGTTTACAGTTGTTGCCATCCGTCCCCTGGGGATCGAGTCATCCTATTTGAGAGCCAGTGGTTTGGGAGAATTTCTTTTTTTTTTAAACTTTAATTTTTATTATACAATATATTTTGTTCTTGTTTTTCTGTCCCCTAATTCCTCCCAGATCCTCTCGCACCTCCCTATCCATGCAACATTTTTTTCCATCTCTTTGAAAAACGAAAACAAACCAATATGAAACAATAAACACATATATACACTTTGAGACTCTAGTAAAATAGAAATAAAAAAAATAAACAAGAAAAACGGCAATGTTCTTATTGCCAGAATAAAGCAAATATTGGACAATAAGGGCACACAAAATGACCATTGAGTTCATTTGTGTAAACCAACTTCAGCTGGCCATGAGGACTGTTCTGAGATTCAGATGGAGTTACAGGGTATCAGTCACAGATAGCTTCTTGGTTAGGAATATGACCTTGTGTCCACTTTCTCCCTTTCATGCTAAGGCCCCGTCTACCTTGAACCTGTGTAGGCCTTGTGTGCTGCCATAGTTTCTGAACGTTCAAATGTGCATCATTTCTCTCGAGTCTGGAATACACTTCACTTGAAATTGTCCAAGAGTTCTGGCTCTTATATTCTTTCCATCATGTCTTCCAAATACAGATGTGAGCCTTTAGGGGAGGGCGTTGATGGAGACATCATATTTATGACCGAATCTTCCAAAGTCTCTTGTTTTCTGCCCATTGTCCAGTATGGTCTCTGCTTACTGTATGGTCTGAATAGAGAGAATGGACTGCTGCATAGAATGTGTGGGCGGGCGTATGGCGGTGGGACTGTTACCCAGGTGCAGAGAAGCTAAAGTTGGCTGTGACTTAATTTGCAGAATAGGTTGTCTGATTAGCCTGTGCCTGCCGTGCTTGTGGATAGTTATCCAGTGAATCTCCAGAGTCCGAGCCTTGCATTGATTAGAACCTACTAACTGAATGAAGCTGAAGGCAGTGAACTAACTCTCTCTACCAAAGACTTCTTTGGTTGGGTATATCCTTTGTAGCCAAATTGATATTGCCAGTTGGCAAAGGCTATCATGCCAACTAATGTTTTCTACATTTTTGCACAAATCATGAAGAAATGTACAGAGTTGCTGGAATGAAGACTTCACGGAGGCACAGGGAGCTCCTCTGAAGCCAGTCGACAGTGTTGATTCGGACTCACAAGAGGCGAAGGGGAAGTGTGAGGTACTTCCAGTTGTTCCCCGAGTTTTGTAGGGTGTCGTCTTTGTGGCTTCCAATGTTAGTTAATGGAAAGGGCCTCTGTGATTGACTGAGAACTGGCCAAAGGGTCCTAGAAACAAATTGTGATTTGTGAAAATACCAAGAAGAAAAGAGTCCAAGAGAAAAGGGATGGCAGAGAGCTGGGCTGAGAAAATAGAAAACGCCAGACCATCTGGGCCTTCTGTCTGATCCTTCTCTGCTCTGCTTGAGATTGGCCCAGCATCAATCCCCAAGTTCATAGGCAAAGTCCGACTCAGATATCAGCTTCGAATCTTTGCAGGTTTTCAGTCTTGAGTCTTTATAGATATTTCTTTTGGAGTCTCATTGCACATTGCCTTGTCTGGGTTTAAAGGTTAAAAGGAATGGTGGGTGGGGGAGAGGCAGCCACAGTGCATTCTTCTCCAGGTCTTTGCCAGAGCTTCTCCAGTGACCTCTGGAAAGAGAAAACTCAACAGAAGTAGGTCTGGTTTTGCCTCTCTGGTTTATCCCAAGGGTTATTGCCCTGGGACGCTAAAGGCTCCTTTAGAAAGAAAGTTGATTAGTATGTATTGGTGATCAGAATAGTTAGAGATTCTAAAATAATAGTCAAAGCCCATTTAGCATCCTGCTACAGTAATGTCAGGGTAAAAGCTGAAACTCCCCACGCCTCATATATGCCCCTCATTTTTACCCTCCTTGGGTTAATCTTCTCCAAAAAGAAGTAAAACACGAGAAATATAGCAAGTCCTGTCTACTCAAAATAGCCAAATTTATAGCATATTTTTATCTTTCACCAGAACTCTCAAAATAAAATAGAACATTATAAGCAAAGCTGAAATGGCTTTGTATACATCCAACATCTTAGTCTTCTTCCTAAGGGAAATTGTTATTATGGCATTGGCCTGAACCTTCATGAATTTTTTTTTTTTTTGATTTTTCGAGACAGGGTTTCTCTGTATAGTCCTGGCTGTCCTGGAACTCACTCTGTAGACCAGGCTGGCCTTGAACTCAGAAGTCCGCCTGCCTCTGCCTCCTGAGTACTGAAATTAAAGGCCTGTGCCACCATGCCCGCCTGAACCTTCATGATTTTAAGTATGCATTAATGACCAGACTAGCACTATGTTTCATTTACTTATATAAATTACATGGTATGCAAATGACTCTTTATTAAGCATCATGCTTTTGAAATAATTCTAAACACAGAATATATTTGTTTTTACTTCTTTTTGGTAGTTTATTATGTTTCATGTTTCCATTCAATCCTTATGTTTGGACATTATTACATTAGGGTTTTTGTTATTACTGTTGAGTGCTAAAGTGCAGTATCCTTTTATATGCACGTATACAGTCTTCTCTATACAAGTTATTAAAATGAGTTGGATGCCATTTTCTAAGTCACATATGTGCCCATACTGTGCTTTCTATATTGCAATATGCAAACTTATCTTAATAGGAGGTGTGTGTGTGTGTGCTGTGTGTGTGTGTGCGTGTTTTCTGTGGAGAAGTATGAGCTCCATAGGGCACATGTAATTTCCTACAGTAAGTGAGGCCTCTCATTGGTAATCTGAGTAGTACTAGTTTAACGCATTGGTCCCTTAAAACTGAATGTGGAAGCATCCTTTTATTTAAATGGAACAAGAAAAAAAAATAGCCTACGGAACATTTAGCGGTCAGTCTCCCTTTTGATACTAGAGCAGGTGAGAAGCAACAGTCATATGATATGATATGAAGTCAAAGCATGTCACAAATTAGTAGTTAGGACTAGGACTTTCTCTATAGGGCTATCATAGTCCGCACTGTACCATTTCTGACACTGTGTTGTGTGATGGCTATTCTTGGTTCTCAACTTGAACGCTTCTGGAATGAACTAAAACCTGAAAATAGTGGGTAGGCCTGTGAGGGATTCTGCTTAATTCCAAGTGGGAAGAGCTACTTCGAATCCAAACTTCAAGGTATACCTTTAATCCAGATCTATAATTCAGATCTAACCCCGGCCCTGCCTTCTGCTGGAAGCCTATATAAGGATATGAAGAAGGAAGCTTTTGACATCAGTCTATTTCTTCACTAGCATTAGAGTCTACTTCTTTGGGATTCTAGCATACACTAAAGACCAGGCGAAATATCCAGCCTCATGGACTAAGCAACTACTGGACCTTTCAACTTTCCATTTATAGCCTGCCATTGTTAGATAAACTGGACTACAGCCTGTAAGTCATTCTAATAACCCATACATGGCCCTGACTAGTGCAGGATGGGCTAGCATTGTAGTTCATGAACAGAGGAGCTGTGGTTGACTGAAGAGTCACAAACAATCATTTCAAAACCAAACTCTACACAAAGGGAAAATGTTTAAAAAGCCTTTGAGGAAGGAACATAAGAATTGATTCTTTCTTATAATATTCATTGACAGCGGAACAAATCAAAATTGTTCATCAAATACAGCATCCAAAATCGTATAAAAGTGCCATCTTCTTGAAAGAAAATTCTAAAGAAAAGAGAAAAATGATTAAAAGAAATACCACACCCCCAAGCCCCAATCCTCCTGTTGGAAGGGGACAATAACTCATAGGTAAAATGTAAGCCTTCCTAACTCCAAACTGATAAATAAAGTATAAGAATTTGGATTTGAATACAAGCATATAATTCTCTAATTTATTTTGCACATTCCTTTCAATGTATGGATAAGATTGATCCTTGATAGAACTCTAGTGTAAACCCAATTCAGATCTAAGTGCTTTGACTGTCAAAAATATGACCCCATGCTTGGAAGAAGGCAAAGAGTATAATTACACATTCTCTCTGTGCAGTGCTGTGTCTGATTTTTCTCTTTGGTTTGCCCTTTCCTAGCTCCATAGGAGCAGTTTAGTTTGCAGATTTATTTCCAGTAGAAATGCAAATAATTTACGTTCAATGGAATGGATAAGCCCAATGATTATGTCTGGAGCCTTTCCTGATACTAGCTAGTATTTTGTTTAGTTTTGTTTAAACCTAACCAAGCAAGCTTTTAAATTGACTTTATGTACATAGTTTCTCAAATCATAATTGTTCCCTCAGTAATTAATGAGTTGAGGGCTGAGGTTATAGTTTAGAGACAAAGCTTTTGGTTAGCGTGCTTAAAATATTGGGTTCTATCCCCAGCAATAAAATTTTAAAAGTGAGTTAAATAATTAACTGAATAAAGTCTACATTATGTCTTGATTCTTATGACAGTTGCTTATAATTTTAGTTTTTATACTTTAGTACACTGTCCTCTTAACAAGCCATAGGTTACTCGGTAATGTTTCTTTAGTGGTACTTAAGAAAATGGCCTGACTCCCGAGGAGGGCTCAATGGATTATGTTGCCACTAGAACATCAATCTGCATCTTACCATGGGAAACTGGTCCCAGCGCCTTCTACTTATTTTATGAGACAGCATCTCTTTATGTATGCCAGACTGTTTTTGAACTCATGAGCCTCCCACCTTGGCCCTTTGGCTGCTGGGCTTGTGGCCACACTCCACTATGCCTGGCCATCTTAAGATATCTTTTGAAAAGCAGTAGTGTGACAATGCTATGTAGTAGACATTTGCTATTGTTTCATCTGTGCAACCACAGAGACAGATGCCCATGAAACGATCTACTGTGTTGTTTGATATATTGGTATATGTTTCCTGGCCTCCTTTGAAGGTGACATGTAGATATGTGGCATACTAACCTAAACTCTAAGTTAGGAGATTAGTGTTTCAAGAGGATAGACTCTAAAGGAAATTCTTTCTGGAGATGGCACTGGTTACGGTGAGATGGAGTGGTCCCCAGAATATCCAGAGCTGAGGTGAGAGGAGAGGGCAGTTCTTGGGATGAGGTAGAGAGGTGGCATCAATGCTGTGCCTGATGAGACAGCCTGGATTTCTGCTGTGGTGCAGCCTAAGGTTGGCTCTCCAGCTCCCTTGGAAATGTGAACCCACTCACCCCTAATCTTTTTTCATCAGATGGAATGGGGTTCTTGGAATGATGAATATAAACTGGAACAGAAAAAGTCCAAGAATATCTACAATGTTTGGTGTTTGGGGAGTAACTTTGTTTTTTACCTACTCTGGTATTTTGATGGCTCAGAAGTCACCCTGTTTGAAATGTAATGTTTCTAGGGAGCCCAAAGACTCAGGAGGAGAGGCAGGTAGCAGAGGATTTGTCCTGGCAGCCCATGGTCCTTTTCTGTAGCATGGCTAGTGGGGAGCCTATGACATACCCTCACTGCCAAAGTGTTCAATGTAAGCTCAATGCCTTTGCAAAGCATATCTGTGAACAGACAAATTAGGTAGGCAATGAGGGCTTGGGCTAAAGACAATGAGGAGGACCCAGGGTTCTTAGATTTTCTCCAGGTTCTCAAGAGTGTTCCTGCTTATTCACTGTTATGCTTGCTCTCAAGAGGTTTGTACCAGTTGAAAGACTGCATTTGCAATCACTCCTTGATTTCAGTGGTGATCTCAGGATCTCCAAGTGTCTAGCCCAGACCTATCTGATCCTTCCTGGAATCTGAAATGCCATTGTTATGTGGTAGTTAAGGGTAAGGTCTTATTTGGCTATAGAATAATTTTTTTAAAGCTACATTTACAGTGTAACAAGCCTGGGGTGGGGGGTGGGGTTCTTGAATGCAGGGTTGTTCAATTGTTAAAAGTTTGGCCTTTTGCTATGTACTGTAATGCTAGTTACTGGCTGGCCCCAAGGCCTGGCTGTCTCCACAGATGAATCTGCAAGTAGATCTAAGTGATGCCACATTACCTTGCCCCCTTATCCCCAAGTTATCCCTGAGTAGTTCACAAAGATACTTACAGCTTATAGCTGGGTAGAAGAGAGATAGGTAGAGTTTCAGTTCCCAGGCTTGGGGTCTGAGGAGGACCACTAGGAGGAGAGAGAGAGAAGATGGAGAGGAGAAGATGCCATCAGGTAGGAATCTTGAAGACATGGCTAAACGAGTTAAGAGCAGACAAGACGAAACGTAGCAATTTATAAATTAGGGTTATTGGTAGAGAAATAGAAATTAAAAGCTTAGAGGGTAGATTTCTCCCCAGCTCTGGTGCTTTAAAGGATCGCCATCAATATAAAGGTTGTGTGTCTTTTATCTGGAAACTGAGTGGTCAAAGGTGGGGTAGGAACCACAATGAGATTAAATATTAACAACAATATATTGGTACCCAACGTGGCATCACATAGCATCACTTGGGTCTACATACAGATTTTCTCGTTCCTGGGGGCAACCAGGCCTTGGGGGCCAGTATTTAGCATTACAATACATAGCAAAAGACCAAATGTCAACATTAGGGTATGATTAGAGTTTAGGCACTTAGCATCTGACAGAATTCCTATATCTGTTCCTTGACCTATGGGGAAGACCCACTATAGTTGGAAGGGCCAATAACACATTTGTATAGAAAACCTGAGCTTACTTAGTGTTAAGGTCTCCTGATAATTTTTAGGCTTTCTAGAATCCTTTAAATATATTTTCATTCTGTTTAAATCAGCCACATACATGAAGCACCATGATACATGCATACACAAATAATCTTCCTGGTGAACTATATGATTATCACTCAAAGACAGGAGAAAGAAGTGGCCTCTTTGACAGGTGGTACACATACCCAAGGCAAGCAGCTGCCTTTCAGCAGGAGAGGCAAACTCCCATGATAAAATCCACGAACTTCTGCAGGCCCCCAGCAGTTTACTAAGTAACAAAAGGTCTGGGGTGTTGGACATCAGCAGCACAGTTTACTGATACAATCAGTATGCATACATCCATTTATTAGACCACGGGCAAACGTCCTGAAATTTGGTCAAAATCAGAATGCTGTGTCCTTGGGGAATAGGAATCCGAGGAAACATAAACCCCAGAGCTCTAGGATTGCTGTACCAATCAACCAACCAAAGCTGGGTACCAAGCAACCCAGCTTTCTGCTACCACTGGGAAAATAGTAACATGCTTCTAATAGACAAATAGTCCTAGAAAGAACAGCTATTTGGAAAATACAATTTGCCGGGAGAACAGCAAACATACAATTAGAAGACCATGATATCCTATGCATCCTAAGCACAGCTTAATGAAAAGAGGCAAAATTAGATTACACTGAAAGAATTAAGATAAAGAATCCTACTGTAGAGAGGACAGAGCCATCCTTACAAAGATACCGGCTTTGCTTGAAAAATAGTATCATATATTCCCGGGTAAAAGCAAAATATGAATTTAAATGTTTTATGCACTTATTTTTTTGGTTTATTTCACATTAAGTTTACTAGCAATGATCAATGTCTTTCATATTTAATTGTTTGCTCACAGAACTCTGCTTTTGTTTTTCTTTTTTATCTCTCTGAAAATAGCTGATGGAGTATCGAAAACATTAAGGGCTGCAGATAAACAAAGGCCAGACGATAAAGCCTTTTTGGATTGTGTTAGGGAACATTGACGTTCTATAAGTTCAATGGGGAATTGTTGAGACAGTTTAATTAAGACTTGAACAGTTGCATTTTATAATCACAACTACCATTAAGACAATAGCTGGGAAGAACCAAGAATATATGAATATATATATATATATATATATATATATATATATGCCAGTAAGAGGCACTGTGTGGGTTCAGGGTAAGCAGAAAGCCTTCAAAAGAATATTAGGCAGTAAAGTGAACTTAGGTATGTGTATGTGAAAGAGAGAGAGAAAGTAGGGAGATGTGAACTCAGACCCTGGCTTTAGTAAGTCTATCAGTGGTACCAATCACTATTGCATATTATTAAAGGCAGGACTGGGGTGTTATAAATGATGAACTCAGTAATACAAAGGCTCAATTGCTATTATTTGCAACATATGCAAGTTACAGAGTCCCAATGGCTGTCTAGTACATTAATTTCTGAAAAGAGATCTAATTAAAAATGTGAGCTTTTAAATTAAAATTGTCTGGGTGGCTACAGCCAAGTGTTGATGGGGATATTTTGAAAAAGCATATAAGCAAGAAGGCCAGGGAAGACCTAGCAAAACGACTGTGGACAAGAGGGCGATCTAACTGCAAATCAGGCTAAGAGTCAGGAGACAAATCAGAACCAGAGCTGTCATAGAGGCAAGAAAGAAATAGTTACAGGGGTAGAGGGTCAACTGAGTTGGGGACTGAGAAATTGACAATGAGTTGAGCTATTGGGCTCTTCATGTGAGTTGTCACTAAGGAAGAGTTTTGAATTGTAACAAGCCCTCATGTTGTTTCTCCCTTCCCAGTATCCCTCCCCTTCTGGAGTTCCTTACTCCTTCTTTTCCTTCTCCGATCTCCCCTTCTTTGTTTCCTCTCAGACTTCTCAAACTCTTATGGCCAAGAGAACATTTGGAAACACAACTCCATCTCTCTCATCCTGTGATTGCTTTCTGGAGTGACACTTTGATGTATTTAAGACTGTTTCTCATCCAAATTCAACTGTCTCTACCTTCTGCAGATAACTGCTCCAGGATAAGCCTGGAGGGGATGGGGTGGGAGATTTCCTGGATCATGGAGAAATTGGTAGGGAAAGGAAGACTCTTTCAGGAGTACTCTAAATACCAGGATTGAGGGGGACTTAAACATCAGGTCTGGGGATAGGAAAAATGTCTGAGTATTAATAGAAGAAGAGAGTCACGTAGACATTGAAGGATAAATAGGTCAGTTAAGAGCCAACCACAGAATATTTGCAAAAGGAAGATAAGTGTTCAGAAGCACAAGTATTGAAAAGGAGAAAATTAATGCTTGGGGTTGGAAAACAAGGAAAGCTTGAACAGCAGGTATCAGGCAGGTAGGCAAAGCTTGGGGGATGCTGCAGACCTATGGGATGCTCGAGACCCAGACTAAGGCGTCTCCCTGCTTTCACCCCTTTCTCTTTGATCTTCTCTATTTGAGCCTCATTTTTTTATGTCTTCATTTATTCATCCACCATTTTATTCAGCAAGCATTTGTTGAACATTCACCAGGCATTCCGTGGTAGACACACAGATGGAAAGAGAGGCTCCTTACACAGTAGAACTTAGACTGCCCATCCACGGGCCTCTAAGGAAATCAGGCCCAAGTCCTGCTGTCATTCTGCAGGAGTAGCAACTATCCCAGGTCACCAAGGAACACATCTCAGTGACTCCTATCATATTTTCAGATGCCCTTCCTTTGAGAAACACAGCAATGCCCATCTTCTCTGCTGAGCGTTTTCTTACAAAGCTTTGGAGATAATGTCTCCTGGAACTGTGTGTTAGGTGTGTTAGGTGTCTGACCTCTTGCTCAGAGTCTCTCAGCTGGGTATTTTGTTCTAGTTGCACATTCCCAGCTCAGCATCTTCCCCATCTTAGGATGTTTCATCTTATGAAGTCATTAACTCACAGACTTAGAATGAACAGTTCATTTCTTTGTCTGTTTCTTATTTACTGAGGGGGAAAAAATCAAAGTAATCCTAACCTCCTTGCCTCTGGCCAGCTCAATGGCACTGCTGATGAAGTAGTTGAGAATGATAAATGAAATAATGTCACTTTATAAACCAGAATAAAAATCTCCCCCACCCTGGTCTTCTTTGTAATTAAAGACAACAAGAATCTGACTCTTAAGACTTCAAAATTAAACACTGAAGCCTGCTGATAATTGAGCATTTTAAATAGTGGAAAAAATATTCTGGGAACCAAGGCAGTATGTCTAGAAGAGCACTTTGAGGGTACACTACCAGTGTTATTGTAAGTAAGTGCAGACAAAAACCTACTGTTTGGGTAGCTGTTACTTTTTTTTTTCTGGGCGAAATTTTGTTTTAAGTTCTGTCCTTTGAGAAAGTCAGAAAAAGAAAGATGCCCTAAACCCAGAATGAAGCTTCAAAATGAGATTAGTCCATTAAATAGAAATGACACACTTGTGAACTTAAAATGGATAATTTGTGAACAGTTTATGGCTATGATTTCTTTTTGTGCGCGGGGGGGGGGGTGTTACAGAGAACTGTATTGATGGTATTCAAGAGAGTAGGGAGGGCTCCCCAGGCCTCTTCTGTTATTATGGGGGTCTGGGGTGAAAATTGTGAGTGATGCTCAGTGTTGGGGGCCGAGTTGGGACAGGGACTCTTCAGCAACTGAGGGCCTCTCTCTTGTTCTCAGTGTCCTTGCTGGGGTGTATGGTCTAGTGTTTCTTACTCCTTGGAGGCCATGTAGGCCATGAGGTCCACCACCCTGTTGCTGTAGCTGTATTCATTGTCATACCAGGAAATGAGCTTGACAAAGTTGTCATTGAGAGCAATGCCAGCTCCAGCATCAAAGGTGAAAGAGTGGGAATTGCTGTTGAAGTCACAGGAGACAACCTGGTCCTCAGGGTAGCCCAGGATGCCCTTCAGTAGGCTCTCAGTTGCCTGCTTCATCACCTTCTTGATGTCATCATACTTGGCAGGTTTCTCCAGGTAGCATGTCAGATCCACAATGGACATTATGGGGGTTCCTAACATTGGGGTTAGGAACATGGAAGGCCATGCCAGTAAGCTTCCCGTTCAGCTCTGGGATGACCTTGCCCACAGCCTTCACAGCACCATGATGTTCTGGGCAGCCCCACGGCCATAATGCCACAGCTTTCGGTGGTGGGGGCAACACCCACAGTCTTCTGACTGGCAGTAATGGCAAGGACCATGGTCATGAGTCATTCCATGATGCCAAAGTTGTCATGTATGACCTTGGCCAGGGGGGCTAAGCAGTTGGTGGTGCAGGATGCATTGCTGACAATCTTGAGTGAGTTGTCATGTTTCTCGTGGTTCACACCCATCACAAACATGGGGGCATCAGCAGAAGGGGTGGAGAATATAGCTATCGTTTCAAGCATTCAATCCTACTTGATAGTAATTAAGTGGTTAGCTATGTGCTTTCCTTCTGGAATGTAAAACTCAACTGTCAAAGTGATATGTAATCTAAAATTAGCAAGACATACGAAACAATGAGCCAAAGGGCTTATCAGATGAAGATTAATTTCAACTTGGAGAGGATGTTAAATGGGCCTCTCGCTTTCCTCCACTTCAACTGGGGGACAATATGATAGACAATTGACAGCAAAAATGAGGATGGAGAAGATGAAACAAATATGCGTCTGCCCAACAGCTGTGCTCCAGGACTAGTACACAGGGTCGAAACTCTTAAGCATCCTGGTTGACTGGGGAGGAAGGGGAGTTTGAGGAAGGAGCAAGTATTTGTATGTTAATTTGTAAATTGGCATCTGTTTTTTGAGTTCTCTTGGACCCAACAATGACACAAGACAGCTTAACCAAGGAGAAGAGAAACAGACCAAATCAAGGCTGGCTAAGCAGAGCAAAAAGGGAAAACATTTGCACACAGTTCCAGACAGCAACTTTTCATTTAATGAGGGAGCAGATGGCAGCTCAACACAGTCTCGATCCACTTTGCTGTGCTCTGAGGTTGCCCTTGGTGGCCTCAGTTGCCCTAGAACCCCAGGAGTTTGGGTTTGTCTAGTGGGAGACGATAATTATTACCCTTGGTCCTGGCCCTGTTTTCATGATGGCCACGGTCCTCCAGGGTCCCCGAGCTTCTTCCTTCTATGGCTGCTGCTTTCACTGAGCTCTGGTACTATTTCCTACCTATTTCTGCTGCAGACACGGTGATGCCGGCTGCGTGTGCCACAGCTAGCCTTTGGGTTCCACAAAAGACACTGAACCTTTCTCTATCTCCACCATGCCTCTGCAAATTCCACACTGACAATCTCCTTCATCTTAAACAAAACAACAACAACAAAAACCAAAAACCAAAGATTCATTTATTTGATTTTATACGTCTGAGTATTTTGGCTACACGTATGTATGTACACATATGTGGCTAGTACTCATGATGACATTGATTACGTGGAATTAGAGTTATGGACAGTTATGAGCTTCCGTGTGGGTGCTGGGAACTGAACCAGGGTCCTTTGCAAGAGCAGCAAGTGTTCCCAACTGCTGGGCCATCTCTTCAATCCCACATGCTCTTCCATAACCCTTGCTGAATAGACTGTTTGTCTCCTGCTATGATCCTACCTAAAGGATGCCAACTGCATGCCTGAAGGATTGAGAAACTTTAATGAAATCCTCTAATGATGGTTAATCGTTACAGTTGGGGCTTCCTAGATCTCTCCACATCTTAGGATTAAACGGCTTGCTTGGTTTTGCTTCCAGTATCATTTACAGCAAGTAATCAAGCATGCTTCTTTTACTGCTTTTGATTATAGAAGCTCATTTTCATGTTGGCTTGCCAGAGAGGACTCTGAGCAACCCTGTCTTTCCTGGGCCTTTGCAGACATTTGTAATACACATCACATGTAAGTCTTGAACCTAACCTCTGACCTCAGAATCCTTGCCAGTGATTCGTTTGCTCTATGTGCATCTAATTCTGCCATAGCATTGGAGTTTATGCTTTCCAACCTGGATTCGGCAACTTGAAGCTGGCTGTACAAAATTAATAATGAGGAAATAAGATTGAAACCACAAAATCACCTGCTAACCAACGTTTGCTAAAATAAAGTCTCAAAATACAGTGTTAATTCAAGCCTCCAGTGCACGCCAGGTGTGACAAATGAGCCTTCTGTGCCGCTGAGGTCGACAGATTCTGACCTTATGGGAAAAGGAAATGGCCAATCTCAAACCTCAACTCTTTCCAAAAGGGAAAGCTGTGTCTTCTGGCTCGAGACCAAATTGCCTGCCTTGGGATCTGCTGAAGTATTCTGTAGTATTAATCTCTATGGCATTTGGCCATAAAACAAGGGCATGCACATGAATCTATAGTTGGTTCATTTTCAGGTGAATTGAGGTTTAAATTAATGGATCAAAATATTATGCTTCTTCTGGTGCCATAAACATGTTGCAAATTAATAACCAGATCTATATACCTCTGTGAGTAAAACTTCTGGCTGGGGAAATGCAGCAGGAAAATTGCTCACTGCACAAGTGAGAACACCTGAATTCAAAGCCCTAGAATCCCTGTAAAGCCAGGCACAGCGGCACCCATGCATTATCCCTCCATATGCACCAGTAAAACGGGACACGGAGTGAGAAGACTTACTGGAAGCTGGCTGCCAGCTAGCATGATACACACAGAGGTAAGTAACCAAAAGACCCTAACCCAAGATTGTCCCTGTGACCTCCATGTGTACTGCAGTCTATGGGCACACACATGAACACATGCACACACATAGAGTACATATAATCATACATATACATGTGTGTATATAAATAAATTAAGCTGGGATTGGAGCCATGGCTTGGTGGATAAGAGCAATGGTTGCTCTTCCAGAGAACCTTGTCTTGATTCCCCAGAATCCACATGGCAGTTCACAACCATCTGTGACTCCAGTCTTGGGAGATTTAATGCCCTCTTCTGGTCTCTGAGGGCACTGCAAACATGTGGTGCACAGGCAAACATGTCAGGCAACACCCCCCATCTCCAACAGATCTCTCTCTCTCTCTCTCTCTCTCTCTCTCTCTCTCTCTCTGTGTGTGTGTGTGTGTGTGTGTGTGTGTGTGTGTGTGTGTGTGTGTGTGTGTATCTATCTACCCATATTTTAAAGAGAATAAAAGTTACTTATAAATAGAAGGGTCTGCTTTCCCAAACAGGCTCTGATAGCCATTTGAATTAGTGATGAATGTCTCTACTCTCCTTCAGGATTGTACTCTGTTTTCTCTGACTAGGAATGGCATGTACCTTACTTTGGCTAATAAAACAAAAGATGGCAGCTGGCACTCTTGGATGGAAGCTTTATGTGTCAGTATGCAATGTGCCACACATTCTTTCTGCCATGAACCAGCACAGCCTCTATTGAGCCACTTCCTCTCATAGCCTGGGCCCTTAAGAGAGGACGAGAGGAGCGGTACCCTTCAACCCAAGGTGAACATATAGCATGAGTACAGGACGGGTTTGTTATTTAAAGCAAGTGAAATTCTGGGGGTCATCGCCTGCGAGACTGAGCCTTTCCACAAAGTAGCAGGTTCCTAAGAAACGTCTCTATAAAACACACACAAACAAATTTAAACCCATAAAAACACTAGATGAGAAGCAATGTAATTGGGACTTGCATTTCTCATGAAGAACTAAGCAGGGCATACATCTAATAACAAGGGATAATTCATAGGTAAATAATATTTATTTATATATATATATTTTTTTTTTTTTGAGACAGGGTTTCTCTTTGTAGCTCTGGCTGTCCTGGAACTCACTCTGTAGACCTCTCTGGCCCCGAACTCAGAAATCCACCTGCTTCTGCCTCCCAAGTGCTGGGATTAAAGGCGTGTGCCACCACTGCCTGGCTTAAATAGTTTTTATGAAAATGGGTCATAAAACCAAAACTGCAATGGTTATAAAGTTTCATTATCCTCTGGAATTGTCTTATGCAATTCTGTAAGAAACTGCGACCCATTTGCAGCTTCAGCTTCACTTGTCAGAATCATGGAATCCTCGGTGACTGATGTGTATGGTGTCTGGTTGCTCTTTTAAGCTCCAAAGAGCTCTGGTGAAGAGCAGGAAATGGAGGTGGGAACAGAGCAAAGGATTTGTACTTCCCATATCTCTTTAAAAAGTCAATGTGATCCCTACCTTATGAGCAATATACCTGTTGGCTCCTTGAATGACTCCAATGACCTATGTTTGTTTGGAAAGATCACAGCAGCCAAACAATTGCAAGCTTCATGTAGTATTTCTGGTCTATGCCTCTGTAGGGCAGGGATTCTTGGTCTGGGTTTGTGCGTCCTGCTAGGTGTTCCTTTGTTTGTTTCTTCTCTGTCTTCTTTTCTACTAACCTACACATTTAAGGTGAAAGAACATGCTCTGGAGAGCTTAGGGGCTTGCATGGAGAAGGTGGAGGTGGCCTATATTTTGAGGAGAGTGGCAGGTTCTTGTTTGTTGATAAACCGTCTGGTTACTTCAGTTAAACAATGAAGATTTCACCCTCATGAGCATCCTCCAGTCAGCTCTAAGTCCTAGAAGCTAGGATCTGCTGGAAAGTCACAAGTCAGTCCAGAGTAGCCCAGTGAGACTTCTGTTTTCAGTCAAGCAGCGAGTTTGACTTTCTTTGAGTTGTCTATTGTAAAACTCAGAAAACAAAGGTTCATTTGTGAATCTTAGCAGACAAAAAAATGCAGAAAAATTCTGTTTAATGAAAAAGGGTAATCTTCCTGAGACTGATTGCCACAAAAGACAGCAACCGTTTTTGAATATAAACCTAACTTTCTTTTTCAAACATTCTTTTGAGCCTCTCTTGATGTCTGTTTACATCATTTAATTACTGAATTCTGTAAGATAGATATTTGACAGATATTCTTTCAGTAATGGATTGCACACCATGAATTTACCATCTTGCAGGCTGTATTTTAAGAGGCAAAGTCCCACCCTGTTCCATGGGTATCCGGAACTTACATTGCAGAGGAGGTTGTCCTGGAAATTACAGGCATCTGGCTGCCTGTCTCCTGAGTATTGCAATCAAAGGCATGGACCACTATGCCCAGACCATCACTACACTGTCATTTTTATTATTTCTACATTGATCTAACACAGTGTTTGGTACCTATGACAAACTTAGCCACTCACTCTCTTAAATCTATATCTATATCTATCTATCAGTGTTTCTGATTGGCTCAGTGAGAGAAGGTATTTGAAATGAGAATGCTTTATTTAGAAAATAATGGCAGAGAAACCACAGTTAAGGAATCTTTTGGGATACTGAGCAGGGAACAGAGACACATTGGGCAAAAAGTAGTCAGGTCTCCTCATCTGGACTGAACTTGATATCCTCTCTATGACCTGGAAGGAGCAGAGGGCTAACAGCACTGAGGCAAAGGTTCTGCTGGAAACAACCCCAGTGATAGCAGTAAGCGTCTACTCAGAGGAGAACTAAAAAGATACCCCTTAGCTCCACCTCCATCACAGACTGCAAAGTCAGGCTCCAGGCTCCATCCGATGTTACTAACCTGGTTGCAGTAAACATAGAGAAATTCTTCATTCTTCTTGATGTTGCGCCACATTAGAAAGTTAATGCCTACGTAGGTCTTTTGGGGATAAATCTATTTTATTTTATTTTATTTTTTATTTTATTTTTTTGCATAATCCACAACTTAGAAAATCTAACTTAGGAAAATTAAATCCCTTGAGGTCTGTTTCAGTATTGCAGCATGGTAGCTTCACCCCCTAGATTCCGTTGATCATTGCACGAAAGTAGGTGTGTGTGAACCTCGGTCTCCATAAATATCAGCAGGACTCTCTCTCCGTCACACAAGGGCTCTTTTGTTTAGACCGAGTTAGCTGATGTTCTGTGACAAGCAACTCTGGATGTTTCCTAAACAGTTATCCTGACAGTTTGATGGATGAGGATAACATTTGGGTATCATCTGCTCTGCTGAGAATGACAGTGATTGCTTCTGATGGAAATACTCACTAGCAGTGCGGAAACGAAGAAGCTATAGCCTGAGACTCGCACTTTCCGTGGATGTAGGACCATATCAGAAACTACTAAACACAAGGCTCCATAGCCTGCATTGCAATCTGATCTGGGCATGGGGTGGGAGCTGCAGGGTACCTGCTCTGTTTTAGAAAGAGCAGACATCTGCTATGCTGAGTCTGAGGGCCACCCCAAGGAAGGGATGTAAGTCTAGCTAGGAAAATAGAAAAATCAGCAAGTTAGCCTTGACCCTGGGATTCACTTAAACACATACCACAATATTTTACTGTCATTGCTGTTTAAGTTTTATGTCCTGTTTTCTTGGCTGATTGATTTAAAAATATCCCAAACCACATCTGTTAAAAATGCACAATTAAGTGCAATTAAGTGCATTTTAGGATAATAGTAGACTTACAGAACCACTACTGCTACTTTATAATACCTCTATCACTTCTAAAGGGGTCTATGCCTTCACTGGTAGCGACTCCCTGTTCCTAGCCCCCACCACAGTCTCAGGGAACTGAGATCTACAAAATCTCTAGGGTTGCCTACTCTGGGCATTTGATATAAATGGCATCGTGATATGTAGTTTCTTGTGTCTGGCTTAATTCACTTGGGTTTTCTGAAGTTTATCTATGTTTTGGCATATATCAATATTTTGTTCTTTTATTCTCCGCCCCGTCCCCAATATTCCATTTTATAAATTTTACTCCATTTACCAACTGTTTGATACTTGGGTTGCTTATTTTTGGCCATTTTAGGTAAACCTGTGGTGATAGGCTTTTGTGGGTTTTTTTTTTTTTTTGTGTAGACATATCTTGTCTTTTGGCTTGGGTATAGATTTGGGGAAAATTTCAGGGTTAATGGTGATTCTATATTTCACTTTTATTTTTTGTTGTGCCAAGGACGGATGGAGCACAAAGCTTTGTGCATACGAGGCAAGTACTCTACGGATGAGCTACAACTCCAGTTCCCATTATTAACTTTTAAAGGCACCGTACTTCAAAATTTTAAACATTTTGGATGCATATCATTGCTACCAGCCCCCCTGACTCCTTCGAGGAGATGGTTGTCTATGAAAGCTGCACATGCCACATAGTTTGTAGAATGGTGTAAGAGTGTATACACCGTGTGGTGTCTGAGTGTATAATGGCCTTTTCAGGAAGGAGAGGCATCAATGAAGTGGCTCAGGGGCAAGAACTGCTGCCACTAATCACTGGCAATGGAGCCAAGTGTTTGCCAGGTAGGGTGAATTTCCCTATTTAAAAAAAAAAGAGCCAGGTGGTGGTGGCGCACGCCTTTAATCCCAGCACTTGTGAGGCAGAGGTAGGCGGATTTCTGAGTTCGAGGCCAGCCTAGTCTACAAAGTGAGTTCCAGGACAGCCAGCGCTATACAGAGAAACCCTGTCTCAAAAAAAAAAAAAGAGAAAGAAGAGAAGAGAAGAGAAGAGAAGAGAAGAGAAGAGAAGAGAAGAGAAGAGAAGAGAAGAGAAGAGAAGAGAAGAGAAGAGAAAAGAAAAGAAAAGAAAAGATCAGGCCATGCAGAGATATTGCTTCATGCCTACTCAGTACCTATACATTCTAAGATTGTTCTGAAGAGAACATAACAAGACCTTGGCTCTCTTGGCTACAATAGATTAGCCCAAGGGATGCCATTAACACAATATGCAAAAATGCTTTAGCCAAATACTAAGCAAATCACGGTCTGTGATTATACCTGACATTGTCTCCGTTGGAAGAGATTGAAACAAGGCTAAGTTGGCTCTAGACTTATGTAATTCATGTTGGGACAAAATAAACATCTACTTTGCCTTCTTTTTCATCCGTAGGTGCTGTTTATCACGAAAGTTTTGATGGATGAGCCCTACTGGGGAAATGATAGGGTTTGTTGTGGTCATGTGGCAATTCTAAGGGGGAAAAAAAACCAGGAAGTCTTGTAAGCTTTATTCTAATACACTTCAAAGAGCAGTGAGTTATCAAGACAAGTCACCCAGCTTTCAGGAGACTGAGTCTTTCTGGGAACCAGATGCCTGTGTGATTTGATTTCTTTCTGGCATATGACTCACGTGGAATAATTTTAAGAAATGACTATGGACTGAACAGTCCCGCTCTTCTCTGCAGCCGAGTCTGGATAAAAGAATGAAGCTGAGTCCATAGATTTTTTTTCCCAGTCTTCTTAATTCAATTCAACACAGCAGGAGCTGAAGGAGGCAGCAAATTAGGAAGTAAAGGAACCCAAGGGGCGAATGTGGAAAAGCACCACTCTGGTTCAGCCGGGAGTTAAACCAGCACCAGGGTTAACGCTGCTATGGAGATGTTATGCAAATCAGCAAACATATTGGATAACAGAAAAAACGAGGTATCTGAGAAGTTCAGATGTTTTGTTCAAAAGGTAACCTTTGAATTTTCCTGAAATCAGTGCTCTTATTGCCCCAGAGAACAGAGAAAGCAGTATGAGTTCTGAGTGCCTGGTTGTTCTGTTTGTCACTACTCTTAATTGAATATTATGTTAGCAGTAGTAGCTCAAGTTTGTTCTAAAAAAAAAAAAAAGGTTCAAAGCCCAGAAATTTTTGGATTTAATGCCACAGGGTAATTTAGAGCAGACACAGTGTGCGCTAGCCTTCAAGACGAAGTCTATGTGGTCTAGAAAACTTTTTGAAAAGTTGGTCAAATTCAACACATTTGAAATCTGACGTATTTGAGAAGGGTGGAGCCGCAGGGGCAGATCTTCAACGTGCCAGGGAGTCCACGTGGAATGGCCTCCCAGCAACTGTGACAGTGACTGAGCTCCCTCTTGAGTGTCTAGAATCATCTTTGAAATTTAAGCATAATGCCTACTGACTTATGAAGGTTGGCTGTGTGTGCCAGGCAGCTTTCTAGCATTTCATATCAATTTCATTAACACTTAGAACAGTCCAGTGGGCAAGACAGATACATGGTACTATCACATAGTTCAGAAAAAAGAAAAGAAAACAAAATGTATGGGAAAGGAGAAAAAGACGAGGCAATTGAGAAAAAGGAATAAGACAGAAAGCAGGATATCTTACACTAATCTAACCACTTTTTCTCTAGGCTAAAATTATATTTAAATAAACCTTTATTGAAAATGCTCCCAAGGGTTGAGGATAGGACTCAGTAAAGTGTTTGCTATGCAAACACAGCGTTGGAATTCAATTCCCGAGAATCTGTGTAAAAAGTTGTCATCGTAGCATGCATCTATAACTTCAGTGCTGGATTTGGGTGAGATGGGCAGATTCAAGTGGGGAGGAGAATTGTTTACCAGCCAATCTAGCTAAGTCAGAGAGATTGAGAGTCACTGAGAGACCATATCTCCAAAAGTAAGATGGCAAGCAATGGAAGAAGATGTCTAATGTCTAGTTCTGGTTCCCATCCTCAGGCAAGTGTGTGCGCGCACACACGCATGCACACACGTGCACACAACCACACACACACACACACACACACACACACACTAATCCTATGAAGAAGGCATTATTATTGTTCTCAAAAACACAAGGTACTAGTAGGTTACATAATTTGCTTGGGTCCTCTAATACCATAAGACAGTACTAGTATTCTATATTATTGTTCAGAGAGAATGGCAAAAGAGGAAAACAGAGACAGAAATATTTCTAGTTGCATAGCAATCATCTCTATCTTTGTTGCATGCTCCAATCTGCAACATGGATATTTATATCCTTTCAAAATCCATAGATTCACACCCTAACCTTCAGTTTGATGGTACTTAAAGCTGGGGCCATGGGGGAATGGGATTATATCTTGGGTTCGGACCTCTTGCCCATTCTACCATGAGAACACAACAGTCAACTGTGAACCAGAAATCAGCTCCCATCAAAAGAGGCAAACACTGTTCTGATCTTAGACCTCCCATCCTCCAGAACTGTGGGAGCTAGCCTGTGTTGTTCACTAGGCCCTTGCTTTACAGTGTTTTTCTTTTTTCTTTTTTGCTTTTGTTTTGTTGTTGTTTTTTTGTTTGTTTTTGGTTTTTCAAGACAGGGTTTCTCTGTATAGCTCTGGCTGTCCTGGAACTCACTTTGTAGACCAGGCTGGCCTCGAACTCAGAAATCTGCCTGCTTCTGCCTCCCTCAAGAGTCCTGGAAGAGTCAGGAGGGTACTCCAGAAGTGTAAGTATAACCACACCATTAAGCTCACATTTAGATGCTTGGGGAAACCTAGTGGATGGGCTGGTTGACTATGAGCAGCAGAGACTGACAGATGAGAGAGAACCAAGATGTCTGGTAGTCTGGTGCCCTTCATGGTCTACAGATGACTGTAGGTCATTTGTTTTTATCAGTTCATGGTGATATAAATAGAGAAAGGGTCAACACTCAGATATTTAAAGGCAATTTGACATTGCCTCAGCATTCAATCATTATCTTTTTTCTGAAAATGATCACTGTGCTGCACAAAATCTCAGTGGATTTCTGGAAGAAAAGGAAGGAAAGAAGAGTGCCCTTCCATCACGGGTGGCTTGAGAGACGTGGGTCTATTCATGCCCCCTCTCTTTGCAGACGAGAAGAGCAAGTCTCAGAGAAGCGCAATACTTGTTCAGGGTCTTCTAACCAGCAGCTCCAGCAGTGAGGGAACTAGAGCTGACTCCTCTTGTGCCAGACCTGCTATCATACAGATCTCCAAGGGATGCTGTCCCTTTTGTGGCCTCACAAATCCCAGATGACTGCAAGGATTGCCCGGGATGTTTCCTCCCTCCATCTCCAGATTGTTTTGGGAACGAGATTGGAGTCAGAACTCGGGCTGATGACTTCTCTATCAGTCTTTACAGAATTGAGGCAGTTGGCTTAGGGAGAAAGATGACTTCTCTGTTGACACCCGCCGTTCCCTACCTCCACCACGCACGTGCTTGTTATGACTTGGAGCAGGTTGATTAGTGGGGGAGAATAAATAGAAATCCAGGTGGCTGGGAATGTTTCTCAAGGATGTGGCACCCTTTTAATTCCATGGAAGTTCACAAATTGTCCAGCTGTGCCAAAGGCCCATGCTTGCAGGCTCTGGAAGCCAACTGGCACTCCAAGCAGAATAAGTGGAAAATTCTGGCTGTGGGAGCCAAGAGGAATTCTTTACCTTAATTAAGTATGAAGTCTGCAATACGGCAAGTCCAGGTAGACAAGGCAGAACCTGGTCTCCGACTTCATTAAAACAAACCGTGCTCAATGAGATCTTGGTTCACTCAAACTGAAAGTGACCAAGACCTAGTTGAGGAATTGACAACTTGTCCATTAACCCTTGATCCTGAGGGTAGTCCTACATCCTCTCAGCTTTCTGGAAAACAAAGACGATCCATTTCCTAAGGGAATGTCAAAACACCACTTCTGTAGAGGAAGTGGACTCTGGACCACTTAGCGTCCTCTTGCTTCTGTAACTACAGAGGTTTCCTATCACCCAAGAGTTTGTTTAGGATTAGGCTCACTCTGGCTGCTCGTGAAAGTGAAATCAGTAGAACCAAACGTGTCTCAGGTTGAAGAACTTCATATTAATGAAATGTAAATAAAGCCAGAGAAAGGGACATTTCAGAAAACCAAATAAACACATTTAATGGGATTTGTTTCCTTAGACAGTTCCTCAGGATCTCCTTGCTCTGGAGCCATGACTCAGGCCTCTTTTGGTGATAACCCCAGATGCTCTACATTTCAGCAAGATGCTTGCATTTTTCTCTTGTTTTTGTTTGTTATTTCTGTTGGAAACATGAAAGCCACATTAGCTGGCTGGAAATCCTAGAGGAATTTAGGAAGAAGAGATCAAATATTTGACAGCAAACACAGTAATCCCATGTAAACAAACAACTATCCACGGAAGCAAGGATATGCACTTGAAATGTTTCAAATTAGGACACAAAAAAATCAGAAGGGCGACCTGTCAGAGAGGAGGGAGGTAGGGTAGAGAAGATGGGGGTTGGAGTTAGTTGTTATTTCAACACAAAACCTGAAAAGTCTTAAATCACAAGGCAGAGATGAGGGGCTGACATTTTCTGTTATTGAAGTTGTTTTGTTCTTAGCTTCAGAACATGGATCTGGGATAATCTACTGTCTACAAATTTCTGCAAATGAAGTGGCTTCAATTACGTCTCAGTTGTTGCAGTGATTGACCCTTCTCTGTAGCCTTCATGTGTACTGTGAATTGGATTCTTAGTTGATCTTAAGTTGGCCAGACTCATGGGTCTGTCAGAAGAGTCAGATCTGTCCTGGTTAAGTCCTTTCTGTCTCAGGATCATTCGGGAGACACCACGTGACAGTCAGACAACATGAGGTCATCTTTACATGATGAGAGAACAATTAGATCCAATGCTGGATCTAATTCTAATTTCATATTTTCCCACAGCTTTTTGCTTTCCATTCTTGTCACTTATATCTGAAAAGCTGATAGTTACCAGGGACTATGGCCAGCATGAGAGAGAATGTGTCAATGCTGGCTGTGGTGGCCATAGCAACACGTCTGCCTCAGAGCAGATCCAACACACATGAGCAAACAGAAGAATGTTTGAGAAGACTGGAGACTGAGGGAGAGCCAAGGTGAAGCTGGGGCCACCCATCACAAACTTTCAACGGTCAATAACAGTACAGTCACACAGTCATTTTATTTTTCAACACACTATCAACTTGGCTGAGCAGATCATTAATGGCAGCTTATCGCTAGTTGGAAACATCTCAAAAGTCTATGTGTGGGAAGAACCTACATTTCTCATAACCCCAGGCAGGACTGATACAACATCAGTCAGCAAGGGTATCCAGCACTGGTTCTGTGCAAATGGCAGCTGAGGCACTTCACATGGTGCTATATAAAATGTATTTCTAAGATACTGTCCTTCTTCACAAAGGTAGTTCTGTGCCAGTGGCAGAGATGCCTAATCTCATCTTTCTAATATAGTAAGATGAGAGCCATCGTAAGCGAATGTAGAAGGTAGTATAAGCCAATTGAATCTGAGGAAATATTAAGGACAGAAGTTTAGGTTCCTAGAATGGTGCATATAATTTACCAAAGAAAAGGATGTTTTGAGCTAAGAAGCACATTATCAATAAAGGCATGAAGTCAAAAATGTGTTTGTGTTACTGCTAAGACTTCAAGTTATATCTTGTTTACCCATGGGTAACTATGGACTCCCCAAACATCACATGCTATAATTGTCAAGGCGATGGGCTGCCCTCCACAACCCAATGGTAAATCTCTATTGCTGAATACAACACATGTTCATGGTTCTGGAAGATACTCTTCATTCCACTGGAGAAGAAACTTAATCATCAACATAAAAACCCTGGCAGCAGTGACCTACCTGCAAAACATTCAGGTATGACAGTGACACAAAAGTTAGGAGAATAATCAACCACTTTCTTTTTTAAATATGGAATTAGGTACGGTACATTCCATGAGATAGAACCCAGTCCTGGCACTTCTGAAATGGCCAAGAACCTGATACTAGATATGTTATAGGCCTAGAGGAAAACCTACTATTACTCTTACGTTAAAGGAATATGGCAATAAAATGACCTCCAAGAAAACAGTGTCTTCCAGACACAACAGAACTGATGCATGTATAAGTCCACAGAGGCTCTGGTAAAAACCATAAGAGAGCTTATGCTTGAAAATATTCAAGCCAGACAGGGGCCAGGCACTGAGAAGGGGAAGTAAACATGGTGTCCCACCCCAACCAAGAAGCAATTTGCGATTGAGACCTGCTGGCTGGCCAAGGGGAACATCAGTTTTCTTCAATGAAGCATCACTGGGTCTATGATATCAACTCCACTCCAGGACATGCCTCATGCCCTGTGCCCCAAAGCAGTTGACTAATACAAAATGAAACCCATGTAATTCTCTCTCTCTCTCTCTCTCTCTCTCTCTCTCTCTCTCTCTCTCTCTCTCTCTGTCTCTCTCTGTCTCTGTCTCTCTGTCTCTCTGTCTCTCTCTCTCTCTGTGTTGTTTTGTTTGTTTCATTTTGCATTGTTTGGCATCTTATTGTTTTTTATTTGTTTTGGTTTTCATTTTGTATTTTTTGTTTGGGCTTTTGAAAAGGGGGGAGAAAAAAATGAGAGAGAGGCAGAGGCAGACAGAGACATAAACAAAGGTAGAGACAGAGACAGACTGAGAGACAGAAAGACAGAGAAAAGGAGAACATAAAAATGTGGTAGGGAAGTGGAGAGGATTTGGGAAGAGTTGGGAAAGGGGAATATGATCAAAATGTATGAAGCATTTTTATTTTATTTTATTTTATTTTAAAACAGGGGGAATTATATCCCCATGCACTTTATTTATTTATTTATTTATTTATTTATTTATTTATTTATTATATCTAAGTACACTGTAGCTGTCTTCAGATGCACCAGAAGAGGGTGTCAGATCTCATCACAGATGGTTATGAGCCACCATGTGGTCGCTGGGATTTGAACTCAGGACCTTTGGAAGAGCAGTCGGTGCTCTTAACCACTGAGTCATCTCTCCAGCCCATGAAGCATTTTTAAATGAAGAAAAAAAAGACTGCATTTGGTCTTTTCAGTGTGTAAGTACAGAGCAGTTTCACTGCCATATTTTCTGTGTGTTCAATGATATATTCATTACTCCCAACAGAATCCTATTTTCAATGCCTATTGGCTTCACCTTGGACTAAATAAATAAATAAATGAATAAATGAAATCTATTTTGAAATGTTCACCTGAACATGGACCAATTGTCGTCTACTTCCTCTCAAATACTGAGTGTCCAGATTCCACAGATGAAGTTGTCACTGGAGAGATGGTGAGACTTACCGAGATGCCCTTCAGACAGCTGCATCAAGCCTTGGGTAGCAGCAGGGAGAATCAGCTGTTTTAGTAATAACTTCATGGACAGAGAAAGGCAGCCTACCATGGAGTTTCAGCTCAGCTAGGGATGGGGTCTAAATGAGAAGATGAAGACTTGTGGCTGGAGGCTAAAATAAGATCAGTGGTCGTTATCAGCAGGGGCTAGCACAGAGGATGACAGAGACTCTGATATCGTGAGTACTAAGCACTTTTTCAATGGTCCTCAGATACCTCTTATACAGAGTCACCTGGTTGGATAGGTCAGCCGCTGGGAAGCTGTTTCTTACGGTTGTATGAAGGAGTCTCAGGGAGTGGAGACAAGGAAGAGTAAGGCTTCCATTTCAGTCAGAGGATTTGAGTCCATCTATTTCACATTAGCAGCCAATATGCAGCATAGCCTTAGAAGAGCAGCAGGGCATGGTGGCCTAGACCTTTGAATCCTGGGGCACTGAAGAAAAGGACTGGGGAAGCAGAGACGAGAAGACGATAGGCTTGAGACCACAGTACCATAGTCAGTTCAAGGCTAGCCTGGGCTATATAAGTGAGACCTTCTCTCAAAACAAAGCAAAGCAAATGCGAGCACTGTGTATTTCATTCAACTGTAAAATGCAATTGAATACAAAGGAAAACCTTGAAGCCGGTGATTGAATGCTGGCCTTCTGTGATTGGAAACCACATTTATTCCCCAGCAGTCCCGTTGTATTTGACTTATTCTTCTTTGTAGCATGTAATTTTAACTTGCATTATCAGTTTATACAACCATTCCAACCATTCCAAAGTCCCTGTTACATGAAGTTAACTTAGCCCATAGTTGTAGGAGCTGCATGCTCACACAGCATATCTCAGTAAGAGCCTCACGGTGAACGAATGACGACAAGAGAAGGGAAGGATCGTACTTCCATACAGAAAGGCAAAGAGAGGCGTGGCGTCAGGCTCAAGCTTAAGAAACCATATTTCTTCCAGAGGAAAGTGTCCTTGGACCTAAGGACCTCTCATCAGGCCATACCTTGTAAAAGTTTCACTAGCCTGGGACAGAAACTCCCAATACAGGAATCTTTTGGGGACAAAAGTATCCAAACCATGGAACCTTATATTTTTGAGTGTCACAGAAACAGACATGCTCTTTTTCTTATGCTTTTTCATGTCTTAGCCATGCAAGCAAACATGTAAATTCCCAGATATATTGGACTGTATTTTTTTCCTTCTTTAATTTATTTTATTTTTATTTATTTGCTTCTAAGACGCACTGAGATGAGACCTTAGGGCCTGAGCCTTTACAGTTTTCTCTATTCAGAAAAGCAGCAGCAGCTGCCTGTAAACATTGCTCCTTTGTCCCTTATAGGCTCCATTTCAGACGTGACTGTTCAATGGCCTTTCCCAAACATTTTATGTTCACTAGAAGACACACTCTTATGTACACAGACAAGCATGGGCACAAGCGTACACACATACACACTCACGGGGGACTTTCTTATTGCTTTAATTTTCCGTAGCATTTATCACCACTTGCCAAATTTTAGATTTCATCATTTGTTTCATGTTTGCCTCATCCCACAGGAATGTAAATCCCAGCAGGCAAGGACTTTTCCGTTTTGGTCGCTGATCTAACCCAGGCTTCTGGACTAGAACACAACATGGAATTATCATTGACTCACTGGAAGCATTTGAGATCCGGAGCCAGTACAGCCAAGAAACCACATGATAGGGGGATAACAGCTCACCCGCAGCACCTCACACCTTAGCCCAGTCTACTGGCTTTTTTTTTTCTTTAACATCCAAGCTGGTACATCCATAAAATTTGTCTCCTCTAGAAATGACAGTAACTGGACAACAATGTAAAGACAGAGCATGCAGTCTGCAGGCAGCAGATTGGGTTTGGGATGCGCTATGTCATTGGATTTGGGGTACACTATGTAACTTGCCAGAGTGCTGCTCTTACGCATGTTTCTTAATTTAAACGAAGTCAAGAGGCTGCTATGGATATTATAGAAAAACAACTCTCTCTCTTGTGAGTGAATCATGGGATATAATTTGCAATGAAAGAGCCCTGAGAGATGCAGCTTTTAGAAGAGGCAGTAGAAGACCTGCATTTGACATTTCTCTTGAGCCAGTAGCATGACTTCTTGTATACATCTAACTTCTTGGACAGTGGAGACACTAATAACCTTTGCTCTTTGAAGGGAAGAGAATGAATCAATTTATCTCATTGAAACACCCTTCAACTGGATGATCCATACAGAACTACTTTTTTGGTGAAAACAATTTTCAACTATTGAATGAAGAATTTCTGAAAAATTACTGAAGCCGTAGCTTTTCAAATTAACAGTCTTCCTCATCCGTCTCCTCTAGCCCCACAGTATCATCTGTGACTGTTTGGGAAGGCTCGTTTGTTTTATTTTGGAATGAATGCTAACTTGTTTCCATGTATCTAAGGAATGGATTTGGCACTTAGCTTGAATTGCTTTCCCCCAAGAAACTATTTTATATTTATTACTGTTGATATAAAATGCTTGAATACTTGGGAGGCAGTGTGCTTAGGAGCAAAGAACATGGAAGGAGCTGAATGTTTGAGTTTTTTGTCTTTGTTTTATGGCCAGCTAGTTAAATGACTTCAGGTACTCATCCTGTGTACCTTAGTGTCTCTCTCTCTCTCTCTCTCTCTCTCTCTCTCTCTCTCTCTCTCTCTCTCTCTCTCTCTCTCTCCCTCTCCCTCTCTATTCTCTCTCTTTTTATGTGTGTGTGTGTCTGTGTCTGTGTGTTTGTGTGTCTGTGTATGAGTGTGCACATACTACGTATCAGTTATCTAGGCAACCAATATTTTAAAAAGTGACACAGGAAGTACCACCAACTTCAACTCTCAGGGAGAACTTCCCTTGCCTCCGAAAATACTTTATACGGATATGTTTGGTTACAAAAAAGGAGTCCCATTGTGCAAAGCATGACTGGGCTAGAAGCAAAATGAAACAAACAAACAAACAAACAAACAAACAAACAAACAAACAAACTAATGTCCTAGAAGAAAAAGTTGCTGATGAGATGACCCAGGAAAGGAGGCATGCTGAGAAGGGGACTTCACAAGAGGACGTGGAACAGGGAGGTGACAAGCCCAGAGTTAAGCCAGAGCTCAAGACATGCAGAAATGACCTCTGAGGGGCTATGAGAGAAGGAAGACCCAAAGGACTTTAGAACAGAGGCACCTGAGCCGATGGGCTGGAGTTACATTCTTATTCTGAGTTCTATCCCTAGGACATACCAATAGCCTCTCGGATGTAGGTCTAGCCTTCTGCTGGACATTTTTCTTGATGCTTTCATGGCCAACTCCTCATCTTACTATTTGCAAAATACATTTTAGAGGACGTCTTTCTTGAGGTGGAGTAAAGGACCATGCGGGGGCTTCTACTCAGGCACCATCCCCAAGCCCACCCCACTGCCTGTATTGGGTTTCATTTCCAAGCCAGTGTCTGAAGCTCTTGGGAGAGCTGTTTTTAGGATTTAGAAGACAATTCAAAGAGTTCATTGGCCTAAAGTTCCTAAGAATTTGGTCTCCATACTCTGTCCATGGTCATCAATGAAGGGTCTGGATCGAGGGTGGTGCCAACCCCTGCTAGCCTCCATTCCTCAGGCACGGCTTAGAGCAATGACAACACTGTAGAGTCATCTGCTGGATCAAGGAGGGGCTGTCTTCTAGAACACCTGGCCTAAGGCTCGCCGCTCGCCCGCCTTCCCCTCCTTCTGGTGGTCTGTGCCAGGCTTCTTCAGAACTTCTTTCTTAAGAATCATATGCTCATCCATCCTTATCTCTGGAAATCTGCCTGAAACCACCATGTACCTCCTAGACTAGAGGCTTTGAACTGTGTTATGTTATAGCAACCTTTCAGAATCCAAGGACATTCCTAGGCAGTTTTCCTGATTTATTAAAAAAAAAAAGTGTGTCTGTATGCAATTGGTTTGCATTTGCTGTGTAATTTTGGACATTCGGGCATCTCATCTTTCCTTTTTCGAAAACAAATCTGACTCAGTCTTCTACTCACCAGCTGGTTGAGAAATCCAACGCAAACCTTTCCTGGTCTTTCCTTGCTCTTCACTTGAGATAACACAGGAAACCTGGTCCACAAACACTGGAGAGACCTTCAGCATGACTCTCCCCAAGGTCTCTGTCTTCATATAGTACTACAGTTGATGACACAGCCTTGCCCTGGGCCCTATATTCTCTCTTATGGCTTCCTAGTGCTCAGAGTTCTAGATGCCTCTGCTGGAGGCTCACACAGCCACTCAAACATGAAGTCCCAACACCTCTATCTACCAGACTGGGAGAGTCTTGCGAGCACCCGACTGGCCAGCAAGAACAACGCGGCACCAGGATCCTTCTACACATGTTTATTGGGAGAGCTTGATTGCAGAGGCGAAGAGACCCCAAGCCCAGAACTGGTGCTGCTTATATAGGCCTAGGAGAGGCGTGTCTCACACCTGGATTGGTTGTGCTTGGGTTATGCTTATCACCTCATTTGCATGCCTACATCTGATTGGTTAACTTGTCTCTCATCTGATTGGTTAACTTGTCTCTCATCTGATTGGTTAATTTTGGTTAATTCTCAAAACCTCATCTTGGCAAAAGAACTTTACTGTCTATGTATGCATGGTGGCCAGCGGAAGCCAGCACCACCCTGCAACAGCACATGTGGCTTCCCACAGGAGACATTGACTGTACCTCTGCCTTTAGTCCCTATCCCCTGTTCTCTGTTTTAAAGACACTTCCTCTGAATATCTTCACAAGCTATCCCATCCTTAGCTACTAGCTGTGTTATGTGGTCTCCCTTTTTTCTAGTCTCATTCTCACCCCTACTATTGACTATACTAAAAAACAAAAACAAAAACCATGGTATAGCATTTGTGTTTGGGGCAGAAGTGGGTCTGCTGATCACTGACAAGGGAAGCTTGTTGTTCCTTGTTCTTCCAAAGGAAGAGATCACCTTTTCCTCACCTATGAACACAATCTAATTAAACCAGGCATTAATAAAATGGTCCTATACATAATACTCACATGTAGGAACTCCACAGGTCTTGGTATCTCTGCGTGTGTACACCTGACCAAAAGGAGAGAGGGTATGAATTGGTCTACGACTTCCTCTATCAGCCATTAAGGAGGACCCTCAATTCTAGAATGAGTGCCTGCTCATTCTAGATCCAGAGATCTGGGACCCCTACTTATGCCTCATCTGATGCCAAAGCTTCTTTAGCAGAGGATAAAGTGAAGTGCGAACTTCTATAAATACAACCTTTGGTTTCACAAAGGGGACAGGTTCCAAGCAAGGACAAGGGGTTGGTGTAGCTCTCTCAATATTGTTGATATCTTAGTGCTGTTAGGAAAAGATTGTTGATTCTGTCCACACCAATATCATTCAGCAGCTTGGCTTGTGAATTGGTGACAAGCTCTGGGCAAAATGTTTTGGTCAGGAGATGCCAATAACAAATATTCCCCTTGTCCCAGAAACCATCAATGTTTTTTTCTTTAACAATTCTTCCAAATTTTAGTCATTACAATCTGGTTATATATTGCTTTAAAACATTACCTTCTCAAGCTAGAGAAAGTACCCAAGGAGCTAAAGGGGTCTGCAACCCTAGAAGAGGAACAACAGAATGAACTAACTAGTACCCCCAGAACTGTGTCTCTAGCTGCATATGTAGCAGAAGATGGCCTAGTCGGTCATCATTGGAAAGAGAGGCCCCTAGGTCTTGCAAACTTTATATGCCCCAGTACAGGGGAACGCCAGGACCAGGAAGTGGGAGTGGGTGGGTTGGGGAACAGGGCTGGGGGAGGGTACTTTCAGGGGGACTTTCAGGATAGCATTTGAAATATAAATGAAGAAAATATCTTAAAAAAATTACCTTCTCATTGGACATGAAGTATGTTATTATTCATTCTCTCAACCTATAAAAGAACATATGATTTGGCACTACACTATTAAAAATTAAAAGTTAACTTTATCTAATTCAGCTCTTAGAAGTCCGTGTAAATGAACTCTATGAATATCTTCCTTTGAAATAAAGGAATATCTTTACATTTACAGTTGGCCCACAATCTACTATTTTAAATGTGTTGCTTATTCAAATTAAAATGACTCTAAGTGCTATCTCATCATTTCATAAACATGTTTTATTACCAGATTCCTGTCTTCTGAATAAGAATCTCAACAGCTCGCATCATCCAGCCACAAAGGAGCTTGCTTCTGATCTTACGCAGAAATGCGTTTGAGGCTAGAAGAGTAGTTTTAGGATCCAGATGTTCCAAACGGATCAGTGTGCTATCACCAGAGCTTGGGGAGTCTCTTCCTGGCAAACCTGGAGTGAAGGAGGGGATGCCTCCCACCTGCTGCCATCACCACCTGTATCCTCGGAGTGCCTTGGGCTGCTCTTGACTCCTTTCCAGGACAAAGGTTCGGAAACACCTTTAGGGGGCTGGAAGACATCTTAACCACAGCTAAAAGTGGGCGTATCAAAGTGTTCTATATGCTTGACATGGCAGAGCCGTTTGAATTCACTCATGACTTTATCTGTTGAGGTAGCTATGATACACCCCCAAAGCTTAGGAAGTTTATAAACAGCAGAGGTTTAGTTCTCTCAGTTATGGAGGCTAAGAAATATAAGATCACATGTCAGCTGGTTCACTGTAGTGTGAGGACCTACTTGTCAGTAGACAGTACCTTCTTACTATGTTCTTGCATGGCAAAAGGAATAACAAAAACAAAACCTCCTGAAGCCTCTCTTATGAGGATACTAAGCCTACCTGCAAGGGGCCAACCTCTAAAAGGTTCACCTCTTACCGTTAATACCCAGAGCTAGGCTTTATGTATTTTGGGTCCACAAATGTTTAGCCTGTAGCGGCCCGTGTGAACTCTGAGTCTGAATTTCTCATAAGCAGACACTCCCATGCATCACGGTGCTGCCTCACACAAGTGATGTGATGTCCACTTAGAGAGACCCACTGATGGACAGCTTTTAATATCATGCAAATGAGATGTTCCTTTAAGGACAGGTCTTGGCCCAAGGTTCATTCCATTTGCTTAGTGGAATTGCTTTTGAAATATTTGGTTACACCTCTTTTTTTATTCCAAAATGGATTTAGTGGTTAAAATAAAATTAAAACTAAGTTGTTAGAAAGCACGTAGAAGATGAAACTATGTGACAGGATTGGCAGCATAGTCCAGAGAGAAAAACCCAATTACTGCAATTATGAGTTACTCTTGTTCCAGTGTCATAGGGCGCAAAGTGTATCAGTGTTTTGATGAACTATGTCAATTCTTCATGAAAGAAAACTTTTTTCTAGTAAGGAATTTCAGAAAGAATCTAAAGCATTGAAAAGACTCAGGCTAAAATTGGACCTTTCATGACAAATTTTAAAGTGCTTAAATAAAATTAAAGACATATTGGAAGCCCATGTGTTCCAATCAGTCAGAATATCCTAAGTCTTGCTGTGTAAAAAAGTTCGAATCATAGTAGTCGCGCTCAGGAAGCTTTTATTTCTTGCTCACATCCTAGTGTGAGGCTGACAAAGTGATTTTCTTGGGCCATTTTCTCTCAAGTAGAAACTCAGGCACCTGGATTCTCTCCTCCTATTGCTCAAACCTTGTATTGTTTGGACAAAAGGAGAGAGCGTAAAAGAGGGAGAACTATGGTGTGAAATGGTTTAGAGCCCAGGCTTAGTAGTAAGGTTTCTACACTCGTTGACCACAGGTTTTTACCTGCTCTGAAGAGCTGCAAGGGCAGCTGGAGCCCTTGGGCCAATGCTCACGGGATCTTAGAGGGAGACTGGGGGGATGGGTGAGGACCTGAGGATTTTCGCCTTATCTAGATTTCACAGTATGGCATTTTCTCTTCTCAGCTTAGATACACTTTAATTCCTCAGCTTTCCTGGAAGAAGGAAACATGTCTACCAGCTATATAAGGTTAAAGAAAATTTACCATACTAGTATAATTTATCATGAAAATATATGTTCTCCACTAGTCAATGTTAAACATTAGGTCAATTTTAAGTGTGTTCTCATAAATGATGAAAATTATATATATTCGAGTGAAGTATAAACATTAATAATGGCCTATTAATAAAACGAGGGACTCTGGCTCCCACTTCTCGTCATTATACAGAACAGCTCTGTTTTTAATTGATTCTCTGTTGAGTTTCCAAATATGATTTTTCATATGAAAATTTCCATTCCGGGAAAAGCATGTGAGATGCGTTCTTGACTCAGACAAAAGTGTCCTTAAGAACCCAGCCCTCTGCTCTGCTCTGCTCTGCTCTCTTTTCTTCTCTTGTTCCTATTCCCTTACCCTCTTCCTCCTCTCTCCCCTTTCCCCTCCCCCATTTCTCTCCCCACGTTCTAGGCTGGCCCTCTATTCCTCCTCCTCTGCCTCCTCTTCCTCCTCCTCCCTACCCCGTCAAGGGAGAGTGTTAATGGCATCAATTTGAGCACCAGCTGACCTGAATTAGTGTGCTCTGTGGAGTTATGGAAGATTAATGAACCTATGTTTATTCACCACCTGTAGTTTCATACCCCTGCTGGAAAGGCCCAAATTCCGATCACAGCCCGGATTTGCTTCGGCTCCAGTTTGGTGTTGTGCTATTTATCTCAAGTCTTCTCTCTTCCATCTGATTCCAGGGCTTCATTCCTCCTCACCGTTCTTCTCAAGGACAAGGGAGAGACTAAGAAAAGCGAAACCCACACTTCTCTAAAACCAGGGAGGTGTTCTGGTTTGAATTTCTTGTCCGATGTTGGGTAGGTTCACTGGCAGTTGGTGACTTGGACTCTGTTCAGACTTGGGTGTAAATTTCCCAGGTCTTTATTACCTCCCTCTGGACCCAGTTAGAGAGCAGTTAGATGTAAAGTGTTTCTGCCCTGCTTCTTTCTCATTAGTCGCCCGCTCGTTGAGTGAACCTCCAGAGCTATGTGTTCCCCCCCCCCAACTGAAATGGGACCATATCGCCAGTGCTAGCCCCTTACTTTTACTTTGGCTTTGTTTTGAGGAGTCTGGAACATGTTCTGGGGGCCACACCAGCGTCAAATTCACGACTATGAAATTCCTTAATAATCTATAAAAATATGAAAATTAAAAAATCCACAGGTCTCCCTCTGTTTCCATGCCCAGGTAGACACTGCCATTTCTGTTATTATTTTAATAGATCTAAAATTAAAAGTATTTTAGATATACAAAAATTACAAAGACAATGCAGAATGCAGGAGAGTTCTGCATACCATGCCCTAGGTCTTCTCCACAATTTATGTCTTACGTTGTGTTTTTCACTCTATGAACACTGCTATGGTATTAATCTCTCAAAGTCATATCCTATCTGGGCCCTCAGGTTTAACATACTGTCTTCTTTAGGATCTGGGATGCTCCATCTGGATTCTATCACATTTAGTTGTCATACTTCCATTCTTGAGACTCCTGTCCCAGTGACTGGCTCTCTCTCTCTCTCTCTCTCTCTCTCTCTCTCTCTCTCTCTCTCTCTGTGTGTGTGTGTGTGTGTGTGTGTGTGTGTGTGTGTGTGTAATAGGTTTGAAACTAATATACTGGCCACAGACTCAAATTTGAAAGCCAAAGAAAACTACCGTTAACTACTCTTGGTCTTACAGCAATAACTTAAAGGAACATGTTAAAGGATACACTAGATTTTAGAAGTTATTTCTGATGCCAGTACTAGTTCATTGCAATAAAGAAAATGGAAGGAAGGCTGGGGAGTTGGCTCAGTCTGTAAGGGTACTTAACATTCTTGCAAAGGACCTGGGTTCGATGCCTAGCTGCTGCATGAGGCTTGTCACCTCCTCCAGCACCATGCACAGGTGTGGTACACAGACTTATATGCAGGCAAAACACTCACACACATAAAAATTCTTTTTAAAAAAAGAAAGAAAAAAAAAGAAAGGAAGGAAGGAAGGAAGAAAGAAAAGAAAAGGAAAGGAAAGGAAAGGAAAGGAAAGGAAAGGAAAGGAAAGGAAAGGAAAGAAAAGAAAAGAAAAGAAAAGAAAAGAAAAGAAAAGAAAAGAAAAGAAAAGAAAAGAAAAGAAAAGAAAAGAAAATGGAGGGGACTGTCATATGTGTGGAATCTGAACAGCAAATAGAAAGTATCCTAAAGATGTAGGGAATTCAGGCCTAAATTCCATTCAGGTCTACAGGGACCTGCAGCTTTTTCAAAGTGAGCTCTAATATGGTTCTGCTAGCGAGGTTTAGGAATGCTGTTTGTCCTTAGTGACTCATAGAGGCCATTTTTACTAACTTATTTTTTAAAACATCAGATGTGGTAAACTGCATGAGCCTAGGAAATGTTGGGTAAGTACATGTATGCTTCATTGGCTGTTTCCCATGGGAAAATGAGAGGACTGGCTTAAAGATGAGGGGCGTTCTCAGCCAGCTGTGGGGCCACATACAGATGGAGAGTTCTCAGCCAGCTGTGGGGCCACATACAGATGGAGAGTTCTCAGCCAGCTGTGGGGCCATATACAGATGGAAAGACACAGGCAAGGCCAGCTTCATTTAATTGTCATGATATTCGGTCCAGAGAATTCAACATGGGTTTTTATCTTTCTATTAGTTGAGGAGTAGGGACAGCTAAGGTGGAAGTGAATAAGAAACCTTCAAGTAAAGAAGAGAAAGGAGAGAAGAAAAAGAAGGGAAGGTGGAGGAATGGAAGGAGCTAGTGATGAGGAAGAGGCCAGGAGAAAGAGTGGAGAAGAGAAAGAGAGGAGATACATGGATAGCTTCAATATTTCTGGCTCTCTGAAAAACAAAATCTCTCTGGGATAGAAAAATAGCATTTCATGGTGCACTTCATCGTTTACATTTCAAAGGGAACAGGATTTGTATACTTAGTGGCAGTCAGTAAGTAGGACTGCGTCTGTGATGATTTAATTTTAAGAAGAATTTCCGGACCTTAGAATTCAGTGGTGCAAAGAATTTTCAAAGACTTATCCTTTCTGCCTGTCTGCAGATGGCCAACTTGGTGGCAACCTGCTGTTCACTTCTTTGCCACTATCTCTTGTGACTTTCCAGGTCATTTATATCTTTAACAATTGAATTGGAGCAAAACATTCCGTAAGTTGCCCAGATCACGTGGAAGACATAAAGTTACATTAACTGCTTGATTAGACACTGAGAACTATGTGGCTTGCTGGCTTCCTTCACTGGCATTTCCCCAGGTGTTTCCCGTAGCCCTGACTTTTACTGATGTAGGAAGGCAGAAAGTGAAACCAAGAGAGCCAGTTCATCCTATGACAAAGCCTCTCCCCACATTCTTAGATTATCCAGCCAGGCATAGGAGGCCTTTCATTGGCTACTTCCTTTTTCATTATAATTAGAAGACATTTGTTTTGAAATGTGAATGAACTGCCATTTCCTACAAAGGAAAATAAACATGTGTGTGTTGGTCTCTCTCTCTCTCTCTCTCTCTCTCTCTCTCTCTCTCTCTCGGTGTGTGTGTGTGTGTGTGTGTGTGTGTGTGTGTGTGTGTGTCTGTCTGTCTGTCTGTCTGTCTGTCTGTCTGTCTGTCTGTGGGTATGTGTGTGCAAACATGGACATGTGTGTGCATATACTTCTCCAATCTTCAATTGGAGCGGACTTTCCCCTAATAACGCAGCACCTTTTTGGCTTTTTATATTTGCTTTTTGATTCATTAAAGATACATTTGCCATTTTCAGTCGACTCGAGCTTGGTGTTTCTGTTGGGAAAGTAAATGGCAAAAAAACCACGTGGCTGGCAAAGGCAAACATGGCTAAAAGGTCACAGCTGTTGCTTAAGGGGGGTGGGGGGATGCCTGAGCTGGTGGAAAGAGGAGGCAGAGTGTGGAGGAGATATTAAACTGGACTAAGAAAACCTGAAAGTTCCCTTCTCATGGCCATAGCCACAATTATGGTCTTCTGGGGGCCAGATACTAAGGTGAATAAGATGTGCATGTTTCCTAGACAACATCATTTCTGAAAGAGAAGAGGTCAGGGGCAGGTGGGAAGGAGCTCAGGTCATGCTGCAAACCTTTCTATAGAAATGGGAAGAAGAATCAGGCATGGAGAGCTGCAGGCTGCAGGACCACTCAGGAGTCATTTGTTCTTCATGAGAGAAATCCCTCCATTGAGCAGGAACACTGACCCTATTGGCTCACTATGCATCTCCACCTACTCCATACTCAGTTATTGGCTAAGAGCAACTTAGAGATGTGAACCTTTGTGTGTTTGCTACAGGGAACTCCAAGCTATATCAGCCATAGACTAATTACTATACTCACTAGAATCTCTTTTAAAAATTAGCTTTGTTTTTATTACATATAATTATGATAGCTTACTTAGGGTTTTATTACTGTGAAGAGACACCATGACCAAGGCAACTCTTATAAAGGGCAATGTTTAATTGGGGCTGTCTTACACACTTCCTCCAACAAGGTCACACCCATGGGCCAAGCATATTTAAAGTACCACAAAAGCTATGTGATGTTTTGATATATACATGAGTATATATGTACCCATCTACACACACACATTGGTATAAGTGCATAACTGGTTTTGGATTTTAGGTTGTTTTTTTTTTAATAAAGAGAACACACACACACACACACACACACACACACTTCACTTCTCATGTCATTGAATTCCTTAGGTGGCTTCCAGTTAGTCACCTTTGACTTTGGTTTTATGGAGGGCAGGAGGAGAGTCAAAAACTCTATGGATTAATAGTGAAAGTCAAGAGGCATTCTCTTTCCCTAAAGTACACACACATAAGCAATCTGTAGTTACATATACATATATGTTTAGACATAAATATATGTCTAAAATGTGCTGCAGCGTCTTATATATGCAATACCTATATATGTTTACATATTACATGTGTATTGTACTGTGTGCATGACTACATTTGTTTCATATGCACATTGCACATGCATGCTGTAGTATACTCTATGCCAGTGTTTCTCAACCTGTTGGTCTCAACCCTTTTGGGGGGGGGTCACACATAAGATATTCTGTATATTGGATATTTACATAATTATTCATAACAGTAGCAAAATTATAGTTATGAAATAGTAACAAAATAATGTTACAGATGTCAGTCATCAGAACATATACATGAGCTATATTAAGGGGTTATAGCATTAGGAAGGTTGAGAACTCCTGCTTTATGCCATATATTTACTATAGTATAATGATTCCTTTGAATCATGCATACATATATGTATATACACATATCTGCCAGAATATGCATTTTTTAAATCATACATAACTATAGAAATGTAGAAGATATTAAATATAATATGAGACAAAAAAAGGATTTTAACCAACCTGAAAAGAATACATATTTTTCCTTTAATAAATGAATATTCTATTCTTTTAAAAGTTTAAGTAAACACAGATAGCTGAAACTACCTAAAAGATATGGAGATTTAATTGAATCAGCCAAAAAAAATGTTTCTGTAATTAAACTCACATATTTAAGTCTGTGTTTCTAGGCAACCAAGACAAAAAAAGCAAAACATCAGAAAAAGCTACCACTTATTGAGAACTTCTTGTTAAGAACCATGAAGTACACAAAAGAGGTATGAAATTGATCCTGCTCCACAAGGAAGAGAGTTTTTATTTAAAAGAGATTCAGAAGCTGCAGCATGGGAAGGGATGTCTGGTAACCCCCACATGCCATGGTGACACGCGGAGTCCTGTGCCATGCAGGGATCACTGCTTATGGGAAACACAGCTACCATTCACAAAAGAATGACAAAGCAGCTTTGGGGAGAGATCCAGTCTGTAAGGTGGGTGTGCCGTAATGAATCACTCTTTCAATAGCTTAATGGAAGGCTGGCAGGAACAAACCCAAGTTTTTGTCATCTCAAGGAATGTTTCTTGAGTCCACAGATGTCACCACCACCAAATGCACTTTCCTTAGAAGAATCGCTTCCATAATAATTGCTGGACGATATGCCCCCCTCGGGCCCTAAAAACACTGTTTCATTTCAGCTCTTACCTTCTTCAAAGAAATGCTTGGGAACGGCATCACCCCAGAGGTACTGTCAGCTCAGTGCACGGAATGTGTCAAGATCACATCTCACCACATATCCCGTTCTCCCTCTACCTGACCTTGCCACCCCCTCCACCTCATTTCAAAGGCATTTACATGTAGGGGGCAAATCACAGGCAGCCCCACATACTGTAAAAACACCTTGAGAAACTTTGGGGAGGGGGGCTGTGGCACATGCTTTTAGTCTCAGCACTTAGATATCAGAGGCTGGCATCTCTCAGAGTTCAAGGCCAGCCTGGTCTACAAGAGCAAGTTCCAGGACAGCCAGGGATATACAGAGAAACCCTGTCTTGAGAAATCAAACCAAACCCCAAACAGATTACCTTGAGATTCGATATGTCTCCTCAGGAAAAAGTATCTTTCTAGAAAATTGCCTTACGGGGAAGCTGATTTTTCAGGTAAAAATTCCTCCCTGTTAGGGATGATAGTCAATTGTTTCAGAAAGACTTCAAAATACCATTTTTTAAAAGAATAATGTGTATGAATATTAGCTAGCAGACACTACATAGTGTTTATCATACACCAGGCCCTGTTCAAATATTACTTACCCCATTTAAAAAAATATCCTCTGCAGGGCCATAAATAGTGTCTCCATTGGCAGAAAGGAAGCATGAGAAAGTTAACTTGCCTGGATCGCTCTGTAAGAAGGGAGCGAGGATAGAACCCAAGCAGACTGGTCTTAGAGTCCTGGTCTTATTCGCTCTATTAGCAAGCTCCAATTTCAGCATACTTCATACTAACAGGAAACTTACAAGAACACAGAAGGCTTGGTCCACTCCTGGATATTGTGGTTCTCTAGCTGTGGACTGAGGGCTGTGACTTTACAAGGATGATGTTGATGTTGACACTGATGCTTGCAGGGTGCGGAGCCACGGCTATGCGCTCTGTGCTGTTCCCTAGCCTAGTCTGCTTCTGGTTCCTCAGCAACACTTTAGCCACTGCCGTCCTTCAGGTTTCTCCAGATGGTGTAGTCACCGAGGAAAACAATCCTCGCTCTGCTTCGAACCACTGTCCACTGGCTGTATAATGGAATCTTTTAAAAACATTTTCAAAACTTCTCGATGCCTGAGGTCGCAGACACAAAGACCCCGATTTAATTGGGACAGACTTGAATCGGGGGGGGAGGGTTTCATTTCCACCCCACCCCACCCCCTAGACTCTATCATACGCAGCAGCAGTGTGAAGATGTATCCTTTTCACTGCCAGAGTCTATGCATGCCACCCGTGGATAGTGAGACCAGTGTTTGCTTGCTTCACTGTAATGTGCCATGAGAAAAGTCACCCAGGACAGAGATTAGCTGAGCTACAACGATCAGTCGCCTTTTCGTAAACGTGTCTACACCAGGCACAGATTTTCTTTCTCCTTCAGTCAGCCTTCCCTCTGGAGAGCCAAGTATATTCGTTGACTCAAACGAGAACTTCATCTTGGCAGCTCATCGAAATACTCCCATGTTTCCCCAAATTTGGAATGGTTTGTATTACAGGAAGATCCTCTGTTACACTCAGGAATGCCTGGCAGCTTTTCTCGAAAGTACACTATAAAACGGTATCTGATTTGCACTGCCTCATAAATGAAGATCTGGACCTTTATAGCAATCGCTTACACAGTTCCTGACAACGGCAGCAACGTATTTTAAGGCATTGACGTATTTTAAGGCACTGGCGTATTTTACGGCATTGACATATTTTAAGGCAACCGAGTATTTCAAGGCATTGATGTATTTAAAGGCAGCAGCGGGCTCTCGCTCTATCTGATCAACACTTCCTTTCTAAATTCCTTTCTTAACTCTGCTGCCCATTAATCTTCAGTGAGTGATAAGGTCTTCAGAAATTACTGAGTTGTTTAACAAGACTTCTGTTATCCAAACAGATACGGGCAGCCCGAAGACAATAATCCAAGTAAGAGTTTCGCTGGCCGGGGGAAAGACTACTCCAAGTAATTAATTAGTTTCCATGCAAGGTTCCCAAGACAATGAAATGTATTTCACCCTATCAGATCACCCTCTCGGTGATCAGCTGGCTTGCAAAGTTTTCAAATCACTGTGTGTTTTTTTCCCTAACACAAACCTGCAACTGATTACTTGGGAGAAAATTAAATGCAGAAAAACACCCCATTTCCTTCTTCTTAACCAATGTCCCCTCGTGCTGCTGTGGTTTGCATGAAGTTTTCAAACCCCTCTTTGTTATCCATCTACACTGGACCCCTGCTGCTTGACCTTGGGTGAGAGCTCAGAGTTCTAAATTTAGAACACAGAGAGGCTAAGAGGCCTGGACCCTGGCTGTGGCTGTAGCAGACCTCAACTACACTATGACTTTCATAGTCTGGTCTGGGAATTTCCCCTTGTTTAGAACATTGTTTCTCAAAAACAATTAAAGTAGCAACTTAGTAGTAGAAATATAGCTGACAGTGATTTTAGAGAAATATTAAGAAAACAGAGTGGAATGTGATTGTCTCCTATTTAGGCATAAAAGATTCCTAGTTAGGGCAACTGGATTAATTATGATGTAGTGATACCATAAACTAAGTATATGCAAGGTAAGGAAGAGATTAATGGGCAGTGTGTGTGTGTGTGTGTGTGTGTGTGTGTGTGTATGTGTGTGTGTGTGTATGGTTATATGTCTGTGTGTGAAGGCACAACACAGCTACTAAGGTAGACAGTATTTGAAGAGCCAAGATTATAGAAGAAGAAGAAGAAGAAGAAGAAGAAGAAGAAGAAGAAGAAGAAGAAGAAGAAGAAGAAGAAGAAGAAGAGGAAGAGGAAGAGGAAGAGGAAGAGGAAGAGGAAGAGGAGGAAGAGGAAGAGGAAGGGGAAGAAGGGGAAGAAGGGGAAGAAGGGGAAGAAGGGGAAGAAGGGGAAGAAGGGGAAGAAGGGGAAGAAGGGGAAGAAGGGGAAGGTGGAGGTGGAGAAGAAGAAGAAAAAGAAGAAGAAGAAGAAGAAGAAGAAGAAGAAGAAGAAGAAGAAGAAGAAGAAGAAGAAGAAGAAGAAGAAGAAGAAGAAGAAGAAGAAGAAGAAGAAGAAGGGGAGGTGGAGGTGGAGAAGGAGAAGGAGAAGGGGAAGGGGAAGGGGAAGGGGAAGGGGAAGGGGAAGAGGAAGAGGAAGAGGAAGAGGAAGAGGAAGAAGAAGAAGATTGCTGCTTGCAAATCAACGATGTCATTACCACAGGGCACTTGTAAGGGTGTACGCACAGGGAGTGAAACTGGGAACTCTCAGAATTTCAATGAGGCAAGGGTGGAAAAGAACAGAAATTCAGAGTTCACAGAAACAGACCATCCCTAATAAACCCTCTGAAGGGTTTCAGCTCAGACTCCCCTCTACCTAGACCAAATGAGAACAGCCCTACTTTAGGTAAATGCAATCTTCTTCTGCCCTGAACCCTTGTAAGAGATGGGAAGGAACTATCTGTCCAGCGGAGTCTCTATGTACCATACCTAGCATGTAAGATCAGACTCACAACAGAAAACCCAAGGGGATAAGACAAAAGTAATTCAGGTGTTAGAGTCAGCAGGCACAGATCTCACAGTGACTTCAGTTTGTCTGCTTAAAGCATGAACATTTTTTTTCCAGTTTTTAAAAATCTTTGCATGCCAGGAAAAGGAAGTCCAGTTTTCTCCTGGAGGGGGAAAAGCCATGTGTGAATTTGTACGCACACATATGTATACACACGGGCATATGAAAATGTTTCAATAAAGCCATGTTAACTGAAACATATTTTAAAAATTACATATTTAAAAAAAGAAACCCAAGTCACTCAGCTGCAAAGCAGGCTGGAGAGATGACTAGATTAAGCCCCACTCAGAGAAACAGAACCTTCCTGAATATGTCATCCCTGGAAGAATAAATTTTGAAATTTTGTTTCAAAATACATTGAATGTAGGTAGAAGGGAGGATCCCCAAAGTGGGAACAGAACACCCTGTTTATTTCCTTGATGTTGGCCCAACGGCTCAGATGTGGTAAAGTGTTGCATTACTGATGACAATGTGTGAGATGTAAATCCTATCAGTGGCTTCACAGGTCAAATACCACCAAATTGAACATTTAAAAATAGCATTTGATAGATCGTCTGAGTGAAGAAGGGACATGCATGTGGTCACCTAGACTCTGGAAAGAGTCAGAAAGGCAGTAAGAATATCATCAGTACTGTGGTGGTGTGAATGAGAAAGGCCCCAAGAGGCTCATGTGTCTGAATACTTTGACCTAGTTAGTGGAACTGTTTGGGAAGGATTAGAAGGTGTGGTCTTTTAGAGGAAATATGCCACTTGGAGCAGACTTAGAGGGTTTAAAGTCCATCTCATCTGCAGTTAGTCCTCTCTCTTCCTTGTTCTTTTGATCAAAATATAAAATCTCATCTATTGCTCCAGAGCCGTGCTTGCCTGTCTTTGCCATGCTACATGTCATGGTGGTCTTGGAATTTAACCCTCTGGAATTGTAAGCCTCAAAAACCCCCTTCCTTCTATGAAAAAATAGCATTTTAACAATTTTTTGATAATTTCATGCATACATATAGTTCATTTTAAATTATTTCTCTTAGCTTTTTAGATTACAGTGTAATTACATAATTTCCCGTTCCTTTTCCTCCACCCAAACCCTCTCATTCCCATTTGTACTTTTTCAAATTTATTTTTCCTTATATGTGTGCATATACATTCCTTAATACAACATGCTAAATTTGCATAATTTTACAACTGTATTTTGACAATATTCATCCCCAACTCTTTCCCCTAACTCCTCTGGGATCCACCTCTTCCCTCCAAGCGACATCATATTAAATTGCACATTTTAAGTAAGTGTGGTCCATTAGATGTATTTCCTTAATAAAGCTATTATGAATAATGATAATAAAGTTTTTATGAATAATGACTGCTCATCATCTCAGACTTCCAATTCATAGATGAGTTGTCTCACAATCAAGAGAGAATGAAGGTGCAAGAAAGAAGCCTCATTCTGCTCTGGGTAGTAAATCATGCTTGGCTCCTGTCTTCCTTAGCCTTGTTACTGTCTCCTGTTGGCTACCTTCCACATGGGAGCTCTGTAATTTCTACAGCAGACTTAGCACATGTGAACAAGGGTGCTGGGCACTGGGTTCCTCTTCTCTTTAGTGTCTGCTATTTGACCCCTCACCACCCTTATCCCTCCTCCCTCCCAGAGCTCAGCTGTTCTCTGAGTTCATGGTGCACAGAGTCCATGACACGGGATGACAGGAACTCTCAGGAAGAGTTGGCACAATGGCCAATAAGTCCCATATTACAAAATAAACTTTGAAACCCAAGCCATTGTTTCATCACATTTCACAGAAAAATTAAACTTTGTTTCAAAAAGAAACTTCAAAGTTTTGGAATAAAGGCAGAAACAAAACAAAACAAAACAAAAGGAAGGACTGTTCTTTAGGAGTGATAGTGCACAGTGATATGCACAGTGGTATGAATTGCCAATACCAATGTCTTTGATCCAAATCAGGACACTAGTGATATCATCAGAAATAATGTACTTTGTCTTTTTGGTTTGCTTTCCTCTGTCTTCTCTTTTTTGCTATTTTCTTGGATTTTTTCTCTATTATAGTAGCTTAAATTCTCACCATATTTTTCCTAAAACCCCCTTCCTTTTAAGTGGTTATGATATGAAATTTGTTTATAATTAGATCATGTGCTGCATTTTGACTGTAAATTGTTCTATATACCATCTTTTTTTAAGATTGAAGACTAAAATCAGGTGGTAGTGGCTTATGCCTTTAATTCCAGCACTTGAGAGGCAGAGGTAAGCAGATCTCCAAGTTTGAGGCCAGCCTGGTCTAGAGAGAGAGTTCCACAAAAGTCAGGGCTACACAGAGAAACCCTGTCTCAGTAAACAAACAAACAAAACAAACAAAACAAACAAACAGATTGAAGACTAAACAATGTTATCGCACCTCCTTTCCCAGCATGTAAATAAATAACAGGAAAAAATATAAAACCAAAATTATTCCAGGCCTCAAAACAAGCCTCAAAATAAGGAATGAGGGCTAGATTCAGGTGATGAACTTCAAAATCTGGCAAATATGGATTCAATGAAAAGAAAGCTGAGGTGAAACATCTTTCAGAGATCTCACAGGTCGGGCTGCCCCACAACCAAGCCTGCTGAGAAGTGATCTGGGTCATGGCCAGCTCCCTTTTTAAAAGAGGAAGTGAGAGAGGGGACACTAAACCATACAATGGGGAAAAGAAACATTTTCAACAAATGGAGCTGGGAAACAGGACACCTGCATGTAGAATGAAGGTAGAGTCGTATCCATCACCTCGACAGAAACTAATTCCAAGTGGATCAAAAACCTAAATGTGAAGCCAGAAACACTGAGACTTCTAGAGAAAACCTAGTCAGTACCCCACAGTATAATTATAGTACATACTGTTCTTAGTAGGACTGACTCCATTTGCCTGAGGACTAAGGCTTACAAATGGCAGCTAAGATGTCATAACCTAGAATGCTCTGGACAGCCAAAGATACACTGACCCAGGTGATGGGGAAGCCAGCAGAATGGCAGAAATCTTTGTCAGCTACATATCTGATAGAGGATTCACTTCCAGAATATGTAAAGAACTCAAAAAACCCCAAATGACTAATTTGAGAAATGGGCCTGAGACCTGAACAAAATGTCCTTAAAAAGGAAGAAAGAAAGAAAGAAAGAAAGAAAGAAAGAAAGAAAGAAAGAAAGGAAGGAAGGAAGGAAGGAAGGAAGGAAGGAAGGAAGGAAGGAAGGAAGGAAGGAAGGAAGAAAGAAAGAAAGAAAGAAAGAAAGAAAGAAAGAAAGAAAGAAAGAAAGAAAGAAAGAAAGGAGGGAAGAAAGAGAGAAAGGAAGAAAGAAAGAAGGGAAGAAAGAAAGGACAGAAACAAAGAAGGGAAGAAAGAAAGGACAGAAAGAAAGGAAGATTACCATGAAATATCTCAAAAAAATGTTCATAATCTCTAGCAATGAGGGAAATGCAATCAGAGCAACTTTAAGCTTTCATCTTACCCTAGTCAGAATGGCCAAAATCAGCAAAACAACAGACAGCACAAGGACTGCAAACTGGTATAGCCACTGTGAAAACCAATACAGAGTCCTGGAAAAGCTAGAAATGAAACTACTGTCTGACCCAGTTATATCCTTCCTTGGCATATGCCCGAAGGATATTTACTCAGCCTTGCTTAGTGCTGCTCCATTCTCAATAACTAGAAAATGCAGACAAATGTCCTCTAGCAGATGAATGGACGATGAGAACAGGCCACACATACACTGTGAAATACTGCTGGAATTTCAGCTGTAAAGAAAAATGAAATCATGAATTCTTCACTTCAGCTGTGAACATATAACCTGCAGTAACTGCAGAAACCAGAAAGCTGAGAGACCACTGAATAAGGCAATATAGAAGTGACTGTGAGGGAAATGAGGAAACCAGAGGAGCTCTAATTAGGGAGGGGGATAGGTATAAATACAGAAAAAAAGAGGAAAGAGAGTAAAAATAAAGATGTCAGAAAAAGTCATAGAAATCATATTATTAACTATCTACCTAAAATACCTATAATATATGTAATAAGCTTGTGTATAAATGTCCATATATAGTTTAAATAAAAATTTCTTATCTGGGGTGACAATGCTCCCTCCAAGCGCCAAATACCATCTTAAAAAAACAAACAAAACCAAAAAGACCAACACTAAGCATGAGAAGCCTTTTTGTGAGTTGCTGGTTAGGGTTGTCAAAGTGACTCTCAAAACCTTATAGGGTATTGCTGTATAGGGGCATCTTTGGCTGCCCCTCTCTCAAGAGGTCCCTGTTACTGAAGACACCATGAACTTCAGACATAGGGTGCAGAGGCTCTGAGCTGGATGTGATCTGACAGCCTCCTTCCTGAATACTAACTTTTATGGTCTAGAAGACACCATACCAGCTTTTAAAGGGGGGAAGCAATCAACGTCCTACTCAGCTACGATGCCCATGAACCACAGTAACGACAAGCGTGGCGTAATAACTATAAGGGCACAGTAGTGGTACACACATCTTGCCAGTAACCAACAGCTCTCTATTTGAACTTAACATCTGCTCAACAAGAACAAAGTCATGCCTGGAATTGGAAACCTAGCCAACTACCCAGGGCTAGTGAAGTCATGGATTCCGGAGGAGAATCTACAGTTGGCACTTTACTCAACCAGGATCATCCCTAACTACATTCTAACCTGTCTTATAGCAACAGAGAAATACAGTCCTCATTTCTCATCAAGGAAACTTCTCTTTACAACAGAGACCATTATAGAAAACCACAGTCAATCAACATGCAGAGTTATGGAGCCCAGCCCCAACTGATACATCCACAACTCACCTCCTGTCCCCAAGGCTCAGGGATCATAACAAAAAGAAGATGGCAGGAAGATTGTAAGAGCCAGAGTATCAGGTAGTTTGCTTTGAGGAACTTAAAAATGTCAGAAGCTACACCCATGATGTCTTATTGACATGGCCTAAACAAGAGCTGAACATAGATGGCACCAATAGACAGGCTAACATAGACAGGGGAAAGTTCAGAAAGTCTCAGTGTAGTGGGGTGACCTAATGCTGCTAGCATTCTAACACTAATAGTGTTTCCACAAAACCCGGTTGCCCTAGAAAGAGAGTCTGCGTGTAGATGCTAAGTGATTCTGTCCCCAAGTTATTTCTGATTGGTAAATAAAGATGCCAACAGCCAATAGCTGGGCAGAAGAGACATAGGTGGGATTCAGGTTTTCCTGGGCTTGGGATCGGAGGAGAACCACGAAGAGAGGAAGAAGGGAAAGGAGAAAGAGAAGCCGCTATGGGTTAGGTGAGCCATAAAAAAACATGGCTCTGAGGGTTGGCCAATTGGAGTTAAGAGCAGCCCAGGTGAAACATAGTAAGTAATAACTTGGGATTATCGATAGGAAAGTAGATTCTAATAGCATAAAGGGTAGGTATCTGGTCAGCTCTTGTGCTGTTTAAGGCTTATTGTAAATATAAAGGTTGTGTGTGTCTTTTATTCAGGAACTACATGGTAAAAGGTGAGGTAGAAATCCCAGGTAAGGATTAAAAATGTCTACAACATCTCATCGATCCTAGACAAAGAACTACAGGCAATTAAGGAATAGGCCAAGAGTAGGAGAAATAGTCTTCCCAAGGGAAGAACACATTAATTGTTTATCCAATACCAAATGGTCAGCCCTGAAAACATATGAACTGAGAAGAGAGGAGAGATTTGATGGACATCCTGTTTAGGGCTGAGTGTCCCAAGATTTCTCACTCTCTGCACATTGTCTAGCTGGGGACCTCTGCATTTGTTCCCAGGTAGCTTCTTTGTTGATGGCTGAGCAAGGCATTGATCTATGAGTATAGCAGAATGCCATCGGGAACCATTTTATTGACACTTTATAACAGGAGTACTTTGTTTTACCACAGGTCCCTGGCCTATCTAGTCTCAGGCTCTTAGTCACAGAGACAGTATCAGGTATGGATTTCATCTTAAGGAGTGGGCCTTAAGTCAGTATATCTTGCAGGCAGGACACCATTGTAGATCAAAGAGTTTGTGGCTGGATTGGTGTTTACGTTTTGTAGCCTGTAGGGTGCCTTCCTGTATCAAAGACACTGTGACAGAGAGGTGAAGGCTCTATGCAGGCACCAGCTCGACTTCTCCATGGTCAATGAGTTGTGTCTTCACCAATGAGGCCTTGTTACAGCTTGGGGCAGAGCAACGTATAGTCTTGTCAACAGTGTTGGTGGTTTGGGAGTTCCCATGGGATTCCTTTGGCCAGCTCACTTTCGATGTAATCCAATCTTGGTACAGAAGCTTCATTTAATGACAAGAAATGTGCAGTTGGGACTCCGTCTACCCAGTTATTTCACAATTTCATTTAGATCACCTTCATATATGTATGTATTTTAGGAATCTTCTTTTGTATTGTGTTTTCATTTTCATATTAGATACCCTTAAGCAGCACTGATTTTAGCTCTCTCTCCCTTCACTCCCTCTCCCATGGCCTTCTTTCCTCCCCCTTCCCACTCGATGCTCCTGTTCCAGCCCTACCCCCATCTATTCATAGCTATTTTATCTCTCTGTTCTTCCCTAGAGAGATTTCCCTGTTCCATGCCCCAACCCATAGTTGGAGGGGATTTTTTTCTTAGTATTTCTCTTTGGTTATGTGTTTTGTGCAGAAAAAAGTTCCTGATATCTAGTTTAGGGAGTTCAGAAAGAGAAAGAAGCAATATGTCTAATTGCTAGTTTATAATCAGCAAGGACAGGCTCGCTTGCTTTCATTAGTAGGGAGAGGGAACAGAAGGTATTGGAAGGAGACATCTGAAAGAATATCACTGTATTATAAACCAAATTCTAACTGTGTACATAAAGCTCATAAATTCTTCCAGTGAATAGGTACACGACATAAAAAGCTTTTTCCAGATTCTTTGTTCCAGTATGTTAATGGGTTTCTGCATCATAAATCCAGCCTTTCCCCTAAAAGGAAAATGTTTACAGATGCCAACGATTGAACATGTTCTGTATAAAGAGAAGTACCAATTACAGAGGAAATTTCAATACACAGTTTTAGCTGTTGAGCTTCTCTTTAAAAAAAAAAAAAAGAATATTGTCAAAAACATTGAGGCTGGGTGGGGTGCAGTTTCACACAGAGGGAAATGATAGCAAGCTCCAACATTGGGCTAAGCTAATTTCCCAGATCTGGCCAAAACTTTCAAGCCCAAGAGTCGGGGGGTGGAGGGTATTTGAAGAGCTACAGCAGTAGACTTGCATAGGAGGAAGAATTTCTAGTTGGTGACTATAAATGACAACAAGTTTTGAAGTATTTGAGTAGAATACTTCCAAATAACTAATAGAGAGGATTTAGAAGGAAATGGTATATGTCTGGGGTGGCAGATACAGCAGTTACCTGATCTGATCACTATACAGTAAAATGACAGAACATGTGACGTGCTAATTACAAATAAAAATTTGTAAATGCAGATAATATATATGTGTGTATATATGTATATATGTCTCTCTGTGTGTTTGTAGCATATATTGGATTAACTCAAAACCCTAATCCTACCTTCGTACCCTGTTATCTCCCAATCCCTGACCTTAGCATTTGGTTTCAGAATGTTACATTAGTTAAGAGTTTCATATTTTGTTGGAGCCATTTTAGAAGCTTGAGAAGGAAGGAGTTGGTGGGATGCTGGCTAGAGCAGGCTCTAACACTGTTCGAGGAGGTTTTCTCACAATGAGCTGCCCAGTGCCAATGGAGAAGTCCAAATATTTCACAACCCGGAGCCTGTTCCTTGTGAATCTCTGGCTCTCGAAAACTTGTTTGCCAGTTTTCAGAGGAACTCAGGAATGCAGCTCAGAGTCCAGGCATCCACTGGGTTCTTTTTGGGGAGGTGGAGTAGTTGGGGTGTTTTACATTTCCGCCTTCCCCATCACAGACAGCCATCCCACCCAGGCAGGGACACAGAACAAGAGACTCAGATGTCAATAGTTACAGGGATTCTGCAGGAAGCAATTGAGATACCACAAAAATGTCCTTGGGCCTCTCCCTGACGGGCCATGCCTGCCCCTGAGGAATTCTTTCATTGGTCTGGACCCCCTGCTTCCTTCTTTTCTCCTTAGACACCACTGCACTTTCTAGTTTCTGTCTCCCCTCTTCTCCCCTTCTATCCCTGCTATTCCCACTGTGTGATACAAAGATTCAGAGGTGAGAAAGGACAGTGCATGCATGCAGGAAGTTTGAGTAATTCAGTAAATTTCCATCACAGAACCTTGGCACTACAGTGGGGTTCATTTATAGAAGTGGAAACTGGCTTGGTTTTTAGTCTTTTTTGTTTTTCTTCACTGATTTTTTTAAAGGTAAAATTGAAAGGAAGCATTATGCTTCTAAGGAAGATCACACACAGTTGAACAAGCTTCTAACTCAGATATGAGTAAGTCTCAGCTCTAACTCAGTCAGAGACAGAGACTTTTCTTTTTAAATAACTACACACACAGTGAGACAGGTACTTTGGAGGGGAACCCAGTAATTCTGGTCCTAAATTTGTCACATTATACACAACCAAATAAGGAATATATTTAGAAGTGCATCTACAATGTGGTATACGTATGTGCATATATGTGGGTGAATACCTATGTTTATAGCTATATATTAATATTCTTATGTGGTTGGTTTAGGACAAAAAAAATACCTTGCTCTAGATCTGTGAAAAAAAAATCCAGTATTCCCAAAGCCCAAATGTGTAACTGTGCAGTGTAAGGTGAGGTCGTGGGTTATGTCTGAGGTCTGTAAGCCTCCTGGGCTGTGGTTGCAGTCTGTAAGCCTCCTGTTAATGGCCTGAAGAGAACAGAAAGTTCACTTCTGTGACAGGTATGCAACCCTGCCACTGGGATGCACAAACAGCCTTAGCCACGTGACTGAGTTTGATTCCACGTCAACAGAAACTACAGCCAATCAAATTTCAATCTCAAGGAACACGTCCTAGCATCTGATTCAGTTAGAAACTTCTAAAATTACCAGCTAAGGGGTGATACAAAAAATAGGAGGTCGGCTCTGGGTCAGTTTGTCAATCTTATTTTAGAGAGAACTACTTCATGTAAAAAAGGAAATCCTATCCTATCCTATCCTGTATTACAGAGGTGCTAAGATTTCCAACAGCAAAATACCTTCTGAGATCCTGTCACAGACACACTCATTGCAACCAGTGGCATGTGTGCTAGCTTTCATATGAAGAATGTGGAAGTTGAAAGGGTAGAATAATCATTCACTCACATACGGATGAGTCCAGTCCTAGGGCTGGGCCTGTGTTAGGCCCAAGGGAGGAGGGACCAAGGTGTATGACCAAGGTATAGTTTCCAAATTGTGTGGTAGAGGTCCTTGCAGTGCAGTCATGTATATGGGTTCTGTATAGGAAACATATGTTGGGTGGGTGGTAGAGGATAGTGTTCCAGGGGTAGGCATCTGTAGTTCAGAAGAGAAAGAAAGAAGCAGATAATCTGCAGGCCTTGTCCAGTTGTTACAAGGACTTGTATGAGCAAAGAAACAGGGGGGGGGGGAGACAATGGATACAGGAGCTTGGAGCTGTTCAGTGCTTAGAGATCTCTTCACATCATGTTCACGAGGGCATCTTCTTCCTGGTAGTAAGATGAAGCCAATGAAGAGAAGGAAGCATGGGAGTGCTACGAATCAGATTCATCCACCCCCCCCCCCCGACCCCCCAGAGTAATCTCTCTGTCCAGAGGATGTAGACTAGATTTGGAGAAAACACATCCAACATTCTCATTCACAAGCAAACAGAAGTCACCTTTATAATTTGATCTCAAATGTCTGTCATGGGACCATACATCTGAACACCTAGTTCCTACCTTATGACATTGTTTTGGAAGATTGTGGGGCCTGGTAGAGTTCTCTTTCTACTGATCTATCAGGATGTGAATGTTGCAGGTTCCCACTTCCATGGACAAAGCTCCTCTGTTGCCATGCCTGGCCCACCAGGATGGACTGAGAGCCCCTGAAACTGTGAGCCAGAAGAACTCCCTCCTCCCTTAGGTTGCTTCTGTGAGGCATTTGGTCATCCTTGTGTGAAAGTTACATTTTTAGTTACATTGTTTTGGGCAGTCAAAAAACCAAGGTTTGAAAGTTTATATATGTCTCTGCAGGAAGCTAAGCTTAGAGAGCTTATGGGACATCTAGTTTGCAAGATTGTTCTACAACAAAACCACTTCCTAATCTTCATCATCTTCTTTTTCACTACACCTTCTAAAGTTGGCCTCTTGCTTTATTCAAAAGGGTGGCCTAATGATTCTCAAAAGCTTTTTGCAAAGTTGAATTTATCTACCAGATGCATTTAGAAACTACTTTTGGGTTATACTCAACTGGCAGCCCTGTCCTTGTCCCCTGCTTTGGTCTTTTGGACCCATGGTTTTGTATAACCAATCCTCATACTTAAATTGTAAAACCAGAGGTGTGGTGGCTTGGATATACTTGGCCCAGGGAGTGGCACTATTAGAAGGTCTGGCTTTTTCAAGTAGGTGTGGCCTTGTTGGAGGAAATGTGTCACTGTGGGGGTGGGCTTTGAGGCCCTCCTCCTAGCTGCCTGGGAGACAGACAGTCTTCTCTCCTGTTTGCCTTCAAAACAAGATGTAGAACTCTGCCATGCTTCCTGCCAAGAAGAGTTAAATGTTGTCCTTTGTAAGAGTTGCCTTGGTCATGGTGTCTCTTCACAGCAGTGGAAACTCCAAGACAAGAGGAGACTTTGTTCCATTCTAAAAATGCAATCTTCACCTTGGAAAGGATGTATGTCTCTGAGTCACAGAAAAGCCTGTGCCCTTCAGCACTGAGAAGTGACACCACAGAAGGCAGAAAGTGTTTGTGAATCAACTTCCCCTTCTGCCCAGATCTGAGAGGTGACACAGTGCTTGCATCTGCCAAGGGGCTTCCAGCTCTGACAAGTTGAGTCAGCACATTATCAACTGTTCTGCATGGGTTTGAGGCTACATGTGGCAGCTGGAAAAACCTGAACTGGGTCAGGTTCACTTTTGTATGGAGCCTTAGCATGTTGTGAGATACAAGAAATGTCTCAAGTACCACAGATAAGATGGGAGGCTCTTGTGATTTTATGTGGTGTAAGAGAAAACTATTGAAGATATCTGAGATGGACTCTGTCATTTCTTGCCTGTCTTAATTTCTGTGAAGATATGAGTTGTGGATGTAGCAGCTATGGATGTCATTTTTCAGACTTCCCTGTGGAATAAATCTTTGCTTTACTGGGTTAATCATTTGACTATATATGTGGCTGGTTAGACATATAGATAGACAAACAAACAGGTAGATATTGATAGATGGATGATACATACATATAGATTATATTGATATGTATATGATAGACAATAGATAGATAGACAGATGATTGATAGATGATAAATAGATACATACATAGAGATTATAGATTGACATGTATATGATATATAATAGTTAGCTAGCTAGAGAGAAAGAGAGGTAGATGGTAGAAGATAGACTGACAGATAGATGATAGGTTGATAATTGATAGATCACACACACACATATATGATAGATAGATTGGTAGATAGATTGATGGGCACATGATAGATGATAGATAAATAGTAGATAGATATAGATAGTAAATAGATAGAGATAGGTATATCTGTACTGGAGCTTCTATTTTGGGATTAAAGTAGAAAGACCTCCCCTAAATGTGTGGCACCTTCTCACAGACTTGGACTGAATGAAGAGAGCATTCTGAGCAACAAAATTCACCTCTCTTTGTTTTCTGACTTTGGAAACTGGTGTGACCAGATTCCTTGACACTCTTGATGACATGACCACCCACTATGAATCGTACCCTCAAACTGTGAGCCAAAAATAACCCCTTCTCTTTATGAGGACTTTGTCAGCTATGCAATCATAGCCTTGTGCTCAGTTGTTGCTCCTGAATCAGGAGGTATCATTATTATTAATTTTTTTGCCCTTTCTAGAAACTGTCCTTTTGTCACCAAGTAGATGGATGGCTAATAATAGTACCTGTTCAAAGAAAGACATAACTTGCTGGTTTGGCTCCCAAAGGAGGTCCACAGTTGGATTATGGCTGAAGGGAGAACAGAACTCAGCTCCTGCTTCAGAACAAGCTGAGGCTAAGAGAGCAGGCCCAGTTCCCCGTGTCCTTCCTGGCTGCCTACTGATTGTGCCGCTCTGTGCACAGGAGCCATCTAGGCTGCTGGGTCAGAGATGGGAGCAGTGACACTCAAGCTCAAGGACCTGGTGTCAAGTCAGAAATGATAGCAAATGAAGCAGCATTGAGTGGAAGCAGTACTGCACAATCTTAAATCCCCGGGAGTTTGACTGGCACAAAGAGGAGCCCTGGACGCATGGTCCCTGAGGCAGATCTCAAAGCCAGTGGGATGTAAGGGGTCTGAGCCCAAGGTTCACGGCTGCTGAGATTCCCATCAGAGAATCTCTGCATGGAGGGAGCCCTTACCAAGTTGAGTCAGGGTTTAGCAAAGGCCTAGGTGTCCTGAGCTGTGCAGCATGAATCTCCAGGGAGGTATGTGGAGCATGTGGTCATCACCTGTCCATCACCCTCACTAGAGAAGTGGAACCCTGGTTATCCCTCATGAACAAGTACACACAAGCGCGCTTGTCCACCTTCTTTCCCAGTGGGAAGACCTGGGCCACTTTCACACTTTTGCTGCCTCAGTTTCTCCTCCTCCTCCTGAGGAGCTGTGGTGATTTCTTGGATCCAGAACTCTTGAGACATGACTGCAAGTGAATGATTCAACCTTTCCTGCTCCCCCACGCCCCCCCTGCTGTGGCTTGGAGATCAGCCTGTTTCAGAGGCCGTGTGTTTTGATCCCCTTGGCTCTCTGTACTGGTTCTACAGGCTGTGATTCTTAGAAGGCATGGGGATTTAACCAACACATTCATGAATATACTTAGGTTAGGGGTACAGTATTGGCACATTCGTTCAATCCTCTTATCTAAGCCGTAGTATCCAGTAGCTTCATCAGAAATGAAAAGGATATCTGTCTGCCTAATTTTTTGGCTTTTTTTTTTCTGTTAATCCTGAGTACTTCCGTGCTGATAGCATAGGCAGACTTTGCATTGGTTATTATTTTTGTGTTTGTGTGGTCGTATTTGTGCATGTATGTATGTATGTATGTATACATATGTGTGTAGGGGTGTGTGTGTGCATGTGTGTTTGAGTACAAGCACATGTGGGCACATGTGCACATGGAGGCCAGAGGTCAATATCAAGGGCTTTTCTCAATCTTCCCCTTTTCTTTTTAGATAAGTTTTCTTACGGAACGTGGAGCTACGGATTGGGCTGATCGGCTGGCCAGTGCGTTCAACAGACTTTGTATTTGTGTGATCTCTGGGTGTGCACCAATACACAGCATTGAACATAAATTCTGGAGGGCTGAACTCATGTCCTCATACTTGCTTGACAAAAACTTTACTGACTGAACCATCTCCCCAGCCCCCAACAATGTCAAACCTCATCTCGGGCTCTGTTGGTATTGAGTTACAGAGTGGTGAGCTGGCACAGCCAATAGGCAGGAGATCTTAAGGGAAACGAAGGATCAGAGAGGAAGCAGGCAAAGAGGCCTCTCCCATCAGCATCACGGAGGTCTCCAAAGCCTGACTCGGGGGAGAAAGCTGCTAGCTAGGGCTTACTTGGACCAGTACACACTTCACCGAAATATCCAACAAGTGAATTTGACCTGGTGTAGTTGTAAATTTTGTTTTCTCATGTTTGTGTTTGTAAAGTCTGTCTTGGTACCTGTCTCCTGAGCCTTGCCTTTGGATGAGATCGCGAATTGATGTCCTCCTCTTCCTCTTTGGGTCATTCTTAGATAATAATGAAAACCTCTTCAGCTACAGCTAGCCACAAAATGCCATCATACCAGAAATAAGACAAATAATCTTAGCTACAGCAAGGGGCCCACTTTCCTCTGTGTAGGCTGGTCTTAGTCTGAAGACAGGTGTGAATGGGGAGGGTAGCTTTCTCATGGGGTCTTGGTTTCTGGGAGGTCTTGACCTTTTGTTGCTTTTGTTCCAAGTCAGCTACGTTTTCCACTTCTAATTGCTAGATACTCCAGGTGACTTTGTCAGTCAAGCAGAGGCTCACTTGGCAGTCTACATATCCACAGGAGTCAGTGGGACTATAGGGTGTTCTTGTTAGCTGGTATGTAGACACACACAGAGAACTGCTAGGGGCTTTGCCTAGAAGGACAGAAGTCCATACTGGGTAGGAGGTGGGAGCTACTTAAGAGAAGTGTGGGTTCTGTCTACCAAGCATCCGCAGGTCATGGGGATCTGCCTAGTTGTCAGGAGATGAGCATTAGACAGAAGAATTAGCCACTAAGAGTTTGAAGGCATGGGGGGATTCCAAGCAACACAGTAAGGGCGGTGGATGTTAACTCAATAATCCTTGTTTAGAACTCAGAGAAGCCCCACCCCATCAATTCTATACGGGAATTCCATACAGTTTTCAGGCCCTTCAGAAAATAGTGCATTTGCATGAAAACATTCCGCCTTTCCTCGCCTGCAAGCTCTTGCTGCCAGTAAAGGTGACTGTGTGATTTCCTCCCAAAAGCTGTGTCAGATTCAGGGATATGGGGCAGATATGAGAGGGTTATGATTATCCCTATTCTGGAATGATTTATTTCAAATGAATCTTCTTCAGGCATCAGCTGTATGTGTTAGAGGGGTGTTCCCCTTACATTGATTCTCAGTTCCCCTTCCTGCCAGTAAGCAGTTCCAAAATTCTTGCATCATGGTAGAATCCTGGCTTTCCGTTAGAAATGAAGCAGAAATGCCTGCCCCAGTAGTTCAAGGCAAGCTAGGTTACCTGAGCGTGCTCAACAAGCATTTTCTCTGATGCTCTCTCCCGTGTGTTCCCACCCTTTTGGGGTCAGATTCCTGGAACTAAATCAGTTTTGCTGGGGTCAGCGATACCACTTTTCCCCTGAAAGAAAGAATAACAGGGCAGGTGGCTGCTGAAAGGGGCTTTAAGTAAATTTGAAGCATCTGGGAGAGCCAAAGTCAATGTTTTCTTTAAGACCAAGGAAAAGAGTGTACACAGCCATGGCCTTTACCTTAGCGGACACAGCAGATGTGACCCGAGTATCAATGGCTGGCTTCTCCAGTGTGAACCTAGGGGTTCAGATTTGGGTAATGCCTTCTGCCAATTTGTTATTAGCAGGAAGTTCTAGTAGTTGCAATAACACCACCTTGCTTCCACCTCAGTGAAGCAATGGTAACAACGCCAGCCTGGCCCCAACCAATGCTTTCTGCTTCCTCCCAACTGCCCTATGCAGTAACTGTAATTACTTTGTGCCCAGATAAGAAAAAGGGGCCTGCTAGAAAGTTAATTTGCCCCCCAGTTATCTATACACTCCGCAGTGGCTTCAGCCTGTGTTTGATGCGACTCCAAAGTGAATGGTCATAATTACTACCGCCCAGTTGTGCTCATCTGTTGAACTAAACATCTCCCGAAACGAGTCTTTCTTTTGCAGTATCTACATCCATCAACCGTGACGGACTGATTCTCACAGCTCTGTGGGCAGATCATGTGCTCAGAGTGGTGTTGACACTCTGCTGGGTGGGAAGTGAAGTGAGGGCCTTCAGCTTTCCTGCACCCAGCCTCTTCCTGCCACTCACTCTCTCTGGCATCTTCATATGATCCCTTTTCAGCAGAGTAGTCTAGAGTGCCCTGTAGTCCAGCAGCTTGGATCGAAGGAAACACAAACCTCGGTTTGCAAGTGCTTAGCAAACCTCTGTCTCCCAGTACCTAGCGTCTCATTGGCTGAACAAAATTTCAGGATTGATAAAGCTCAGGTTGAAGGAAAGAGGAGACTATTCATCAGTGGAGGCTTTCGTGGGTTTGTTTGTTTGTTTGGAATTGAAGCACCACAATAGAACAACAACAATCTTTCAAATAGTCAATAATAATATTATAACCAAACCTTTCATTTATTGAGCACCTACTAATGCCAGTCAATACATTCTGGACTTTATATCACATGTCTCTCTAACCATCACTGTTATCTAGTCTATAGCTTATTATTATTTTCCTCGTGTAACAAGAGAGGAAACCGAGGCTCAGAGACCCCAACTTGATAAAATGACAAATGTGAATTAAAGTACTGATTGGGAGTTTCAGGTGTCATAGTACAAAATCTAGAGGTGGGGCTTGGAGTAACTATCCTTGAAGTGCCTGCCATGCAAGCACGGGGACATGACTCCACCCTCAGCACCCACAGGAAAAGTCTATACTCTGAGAACTTAAGGTGGGGTGGTGGGGGCCGGGGAGTCGGGTGAATCAAACCCCCTGCCAAAGGTGGGTAGCATCTGAGGAATAAAAACTAAGGCTGCTGGCACACCAAACGCATGTGTAGACGTGCAAGGGCTCTTTCTCTCTGTCTCTGTCTCTCTGTCTCTCCCCTGCATGCGCACACACATGAACACACATGAACATACATGCACACACAGATAAAAGTAAGAAGTGAGATGTAAAGAAAAATAGGAAGGAATCTGTTTCATTGCTGTGACAGCACTTGCAGTCTGGAAGGAAGGGGCAACGGTCCTAGTTCTCAGCTTCTACAGTACTTCAAATGCTATACAGTACCTTTGTGATTTCCTGCCTTGAGACCAACTTCCTTTTATTCGTATGCACCTTTCTAATTCTGGAAATCTACACCGAGAACTTAGTCAATAAACAAGACTGGGCATAATTTGGTTTGTCAACATATGAAAGGATACAGTGTGGCTTTTCTTGTAATCGCTCTCCCGTTTTAAGCCTCAGCAGAAAAAGCCAATCCTTTCTCTGGCTGTTTTCAAAAAAGTTCTCCCCTGAAACGCTTTGGAAAGCAGAAAGCCAGAGAAAGAATGCAATGGAAAGAGCTGTACCCAACAGTAGTGTGGATGTCCAATCCTAACTTAGATCTTTGAAAAAATCCCTTCATGTTCACACACACACGCACGCACACATGCATGCATGCAGGCACGCACGCAGTGACTCTGCTCAGAAGTGTTTGCCAGCTAAAAGCCACCCTGCTACTTGAGCTCATTTGCCAGTGCCCTTCCGTGCCCACCATCACTCAGGGCTGTGGGCCAGCAGGCAGTGCACACAGTGTCTGGCCTGCCCCTGTGCTCAGGGTTGCATGAGGCGTGGGCATTGTTGAGTGAGCCTGGCGAGGAGGGCGAATCATGTGGAAAGATTCATGGAAACTTATATTAAAATATGATACCTCCAAAAATAATTTCTTGCAAGCAGCAAGAATTAGTGCATTGTGAGACAAACAGAGCTTTCACTGTTAACCTCGGGGAAGAGGCAGGAGTGGGGGTGGGGGTTAGTGGAAAATACCGCTGTATTGAACATTCTCTCTCTCTCTCTCTCTCTCTCTCTCTCTCTCTCTCAATCTCTCTCTCTCTCTCTCTCTCTCTCTCTCTCTCTCTCTCTCTCTCTCTCTCTCTCTCTCTCTCTCCATGCCAGGCAACATTAGTTGATTGAAGTGTTACCACTGAGTTAGTTGAAGGGGTATATAAAAACTTAGAGCACGTGATTTGTGTGGTGCATTGTGGGATACCTTGTATTTTTCACTACCATGTCTGTCTTGCTCTACCTTGTTATTTTGGTCTTTGAAATAATTTTGAAATTTCAGGCCATTTCTCGCCTTTCTGAATGTGGGTGATTGGCGGGAATGCTGACAATGACTGCTAACTAATTAGAGTTGTCTTTGCCTGTGTCCTCATCTCCTGTTCTACCAGAGTGACAATCATTTAGTGATGCAAAGATGTTAAAATAGTGTTTTTTTTAAAACCAACATCTTTTAAAATGAAACCCATGGAGAATGGGGCTATTTCTTGCAGAAGCTTATAATTGCTGTCAACTCTCCTCCCTCTCCACCTTTCACCTCCCCCCCCCTGCCCTCAAATAGACCTGTGGTGTTAAACAAGGACAGCAAATGATTCATACGTGAGCAAATTTATAATTCATTTTAGGAATAAAGCTGAGTCCATAAATTCCAGTCCAGGAAAAATAAGGGAGAATGAATGGCTTTAAGGACACATCAGATTACTTGGTCCAAATAAAAATGTTTAGTGTGGCTTAAAATAAGTCCATATTTATTCTTTGGAATGTACTGTACAATTAGTGTTTCCTCTGTTGAAAAGTTACTTAAAATGGCCTTATACTATTCATCTTGGGAAATACATTCTATAACAAGAAGATATGCTTTGATTTCATGGGTGGTTCTGTGAAGAATGCTTGTCATATAATGTTGTTGACACTGGACAAGACATAGGCTCAGGGATTTTATCAGCATCCTAAGGTCACACACGTCATAAATGACTTGAGTTGTATATTATGGATCCTGAAGTGGAAACTTAAGGGTTCTTTGGAAAGTCAGTTGGACGGTGTTTTGCTGGAACAAACATGTGAAGGAACGTTTTGAAGAAGAGGACACAGGTGAAAGGCTAAGGCAGACGTATGAAGGAACATTTAGCTGAAGCAGACACAGGAAAGAGGATGTTCTGTTAAATAAAGCAGGCATGTGAAAGGAAACGTGATGCAGGATTCTTCCCTAACAACACCTATGTATTGGTCTGCCTTACATGTCATAGTTGAACTCCATTTGCGGGGACTCTATAGAGAGAAACACGCCAAAATTTTTCTGGGGGTGTGTCACAGTTTCTTTTCACTTTCTTGAACTCAGGCTGATTGGCAGAATGATGTCAGCTGAGACAGACCCACGTGCAAGATCCATGAAGGACACGTGATGTTTGGAGGGAGTATAAAAAGGACTCAGTGGACAGTGAGGGAGGCAGAGCTTGGCTTGCTGGAGCTAGCTGTGCAATGCTTTTGGTCTCACATCTTCACTGATCTTGATCTTTACTTTGATGAAAGAGGCACAGCCAAGAACTTCTCCTAGCATGCCTCCTGGTCATGCTGAGACTGAGGCCTGGCTGACTCTCCTAGGTAGTAAGTACCACCACTGCTGATTTTTGCTATCCTGGCTCTACCAAACTAGACTTCTGGTGTATCTGTGAAATGTTTGTGAGTAGGCTGAGCTGCCGCTTCCGACCTGTGAACTGATTTCCTGAGTACGCAGGTGGGATTTGCTCCAAGAACCATTTCTAAACAGGTCCCCATATCCTTTCTTTTCCACCACCTCTGGTGGATGGTGGGCTAGAAAGGAGGTTAAAGCATTTAAGAACCAGCATTAAAATAGGTTTTAGAAAAATTAAAGTTACAGGCTCTGAAGCTCCTGAGGTCTCTTCCATCTCCTTCACAGGCTCTTCCATCCTTGAACCTCCCAGGCACTTTGCTCTCATCTCTACCGTAGCACCTTTCACACTGTGTTGGAATTATTGTGATTATATAGATGCATCTGCTCTTGTCATGGAAGATGCTGAAAGTCTTGCTTACTGAATGAGCAATTAGGAGTGTAAGAACTACTTTCCCAACACAAAGATGTTACAAGTTGAGTTGAGGGACAAGACACATAGATGTGAAACACTAGCACAAAGTATATAAGGAAGGATTTTATGCTGTGGTACAGACGCTCCTTAGTATATACATCCAGATAAGCATGGGATTATAGGAAAAGAGAGAAACCAGGGAAAATTTCGATGGATGTGCAGAATGAGTGATAGGTTATTTATGAAGAAAATAATAAATTCATTGGGATTTTTTAAATAAGGTCCATGGTGATATATTTTAAACACTGAAGATATATACTCTGAGGACAGCTATTGCATTAGAGGAAGAGAGTTAATCTATGTTCTGGAACAGGGGAAGGGTTCAAGAAAAAAATAATTTGATCTCATGCCTACTCTTCCAGTTTCAGTGGCATTGACCGTGTGCCTGAATAAATGGATTTTTGTTGTTGTGATGAACTAATGGATGGACTTTAACCAGAGATACATATAGTACCAAGGTACCAGTACTCAGAGAGTGTGAGGACATTTGAGAGTCTACAGACTGCTAGGATATTGGATCAGACTTAAGTAGACCTCTAGTAGAGCAGAGAGGCAGGAGCTTACATCTAGATTAGAGCAGAAAAATATACTCTTTCTCCAAAGAAAAGAATGGATATGGGCTTAAGAAACCACCCAAATTAAAGCAGAAGGGCTTTCCACTTTCTTTTAGCCATGGACTCCATATTCATGTCTGTGTGCCACCTGGACAGATGTTCATGATGGGAGAACCACTTGTGTTTATGGTAAAGACCTCTGTCTTAGGATTTTACTCTGTGAAGAGACACTGTAGCTGTGACAACTCTTATAAAGGAAAGCATTTATTGGGGACTGTCTATCAGTTCATTGATTTGGTCCATTGTTACCATGAGGGGATGGATGTTGGGAGGCAGGCAGACATGGTGCTAGACAGGAAGCTCAGAGTTCTACATCCAGATTGACAGGCAGCAGGGAAACAGAGTGACATTGGACCTGACTTGAGCATCTGAAAGCTCAAAGTCTACTCCAAGTGGCAGATTTCCTCCAACAAGCCCACATGTACTCCAAGAAGGCCACACCTCCTAATAGTGTCACACCCTGTGGGCCTATGGAGGCTATTTTCATTCAAACCACCACAACCTCTAGTTTGTGTCCTCATTATTTTTTATAGTAAATATTTCTCTTAATGAATTTATGGGTTTTATGTGGTTACATTGGAAGTTTCAAACTTGTTGATTTTGTGTTCATCCTCTGAATTTTAGGAGTTTCATTAGTCCATGTAAATCTACAAATTCAAGAGCCACTTCCCTTAATATGGCCCATAATTTTCAGTCATCTAGATTTCCTTAATTAAATTGAAGAGGGGAGATTTATTTTCAATTCCCATTGCTGGCACTGGTTGGAGTTTATTAAAGCAGTGTCTTTTTGAGTTACACCATCCATAGCCTCCTCAAGTTAACATGATGGCTTGCCTCAGAGGACTATCTGTGTAGTTCCCAGGTTTGGATCTGTGATCAGCCCTCTAATTAACAAGAGTACACTCTGCAGCTTCTCACAAACAACATTGCATTGTTTCATCACAAAGCAATGCTGATGCAAGGATCACACCGATTTTCACTTAATAATTATGAAATGCACTCTGCTAACTGTGCCATAGGGTAGGTAACTGGTCACACATGGCACATGTCCTGTGTAAATGGTTATAATTCCTGTGGATCTTCATGTTGAAGACAGTTTTGTAGGTATGGTACCTGCCTAGTCACTCAGGGCCTCGTGCTTAGGAGGGCTGGGTGTTCTATGACAGTGGTTCTCATCTACCCTAATGCTGTGACCCTTTAATACAGTTCCTTATGCTGTATTGATTCCCCAAGCATACCATTCTTTAGTTGCTATTTCATAACTGTAATGAATGTTGCTACTGTTATGAGCAATAGGTTACCTGATATACAATCCCCGAAGGGGATGAGACCCACAGGTTGAGAACCAATATTCTACGGTCATTCCTTGGAACTTGGTGCTAAGGTTTAGTAGTCCTAAACAGACAACCAGAAAATAATTGAGAATGGTCAGGTGGCAAAGTGGGTCATGAGAAAGAAAGTGTTCATTGAGGCAACGTCATTGAAGTGGGACACTCAGTGTAACGGAGCTGGCTTTCATCCCGCTTCTGCAGAATCTCCAGTTAAAAGGGTGATGTTTACTTTGGGTTTTAATGAATAGATTTCTTCATGGATCTGAAAACAGTACCAAGTTCCAATCTTGGGTTGATTCAACTGGAAACCGAGGTTGGTCAACTCAGTTTCCAGAAACTCAGAAACCAAATAACCAGATGGGGAGGAGATGGAGGTGTTGGGAATTGGTTCTAATGCTTTGTTTTATTTTGGCTCCCAAAAACTGTGCTTCTGGACATGAGGGTCCCTGTCCCCAGCTGGCTTTCACTGATAATAGAGAATTGCTGTACAGCCATTGGCTGGGCAGGGAGATAGGGTAGGACCTTTAGATAGTGTGGCAAGGGACTGAGAGAGAGGAGAAAAAGAAGACAGAATCACCATGACTCAGAGACAGAGAGATCAGACTTAAGAGATGCAGGAGAGAAACCATCCAGCAATGTAGATGGAAAGGGAAGTGGTCTTATCGGGGAACTTCCCAGAAGGTAACTGGGCAGCAAAGATAAAATAGAGATTTAAAAGGTATTGAGCCAGGAGTACTGGAGGAAAATGTGTGCTAGCTGTGGAGAGGTTTAAAAGTGCCCAACCATTGAGCTAGTCAATATATATCAAAATTAGTTGACACATCAAAATCCAGAGAGCTCTTGGGCAGATGTAGTGTGGGCAACCCACTAGGAGCCAAAATGGTTTAACTAATTCACCATTACAGATGGCACCCAATACGGGGCAAGAACTCAGTTTTAAAAATTAACTGGAGATTCCTGAATGGAATACACACACACCATGACATAAGTTTAGGAGAAGGGGAGACTTGGTTTCTCAGTAAGCAGAGCAGAGTCACATGGTCCCTGTACAAACCATGAAATTAGAACAAAGGGACACCAATAGTAGTGGGGATTTACCTCAGGCCCTTCTAAAGGTTTCTAGCTATCTCAGAGAGCTTAACCTCGGAGGCATTGGGAGAGACAGGCTGGCTGCTCAGAGGCAGAGAGTTAGATAGATGTTGCCTGCTTCTTAGAAGCAAATAATCAAAGGATAGAAACAAAATTTGATTTATTTTTTTAAAGGATAGAATGGAGTATAATGATAATTGTTTAAATGTTCTTAAGTGTACATGGAATAAAGAAATCTGGGCTTTTGATCTTAAATTATATAGGTTAGAAGCAGGAGGTAGTAGAATAAACTCATCTCAGACAGATAATAGAAGCTTGTTAATTCAAGTTATATAAAGAGAAAGGGAATTTCTACCCATAGAGATTTTAAGCTACACAGAAGGGGAAACTTAGGGGGAATGAATAAGAAAAATGCATTACAGGAAATTTAAAAAGGTCTATGCCAGGTCAGCTCTCAGTATCTTCGAAGATGGTCAAATGGGATTACTGGGATTGTTCAGCCTGGTGTAACAAAAATTAGAGCCCAGAAATAGGCTTATACAGTAAGTAGAAGGGAATTTATTTAAAATTAAATTAATAAATACTTTGAGGCATTTGATCTTAAATTATAGGTCATAAGCAGGGGATAGATGGCCTAAAGCTATCTCAGACAGTAGAAGCTTAGACCTTGATCTCGATATTAAACAATAATTATGTAAGAACAAAACAGATAATGGAGGAGCATTATCTCAACAGATAGCATTTCTTTAGATTGCTTTAATTACTTTGAGTTGTCTTAATTATCAAAATGAAGATGATTATAATCTTGACAGTATTTATGATATAAAAAACCCCTTGGAGAGAGGTTGAGCTATTATTTTGATTCATTCTATACCTTTAATGATTTTCCAGTTACTGGACCAAGGTCATGCTATTTTGAGAGAGAGGTCTGTATTTGTATTAACAGGGAAGGAGAAAAGTCTTTGGACCCCTTCCAAAGTACTATGGATCAGCTATGATAGGGGAAGATTCCCTGAAGATCTTAGCTATAGACAGAAAAGAAAAAAACCAAGAAGACCAGACAGGACAGGTAACTCGATCTGCTAATCCCTCGACATGGGAACAGCCCTATAACTAGCCTAGAAATAAAAATGTCTCTAACTAAAATGTCAGCTAAATTTAGACAATAAATCCTGTTGGTTATGGACTCCTTAAGATTCTTCATACCCTCCTTCATATGGCATGAATGAAGATTTATTACAATTGGTTATTGGTTAAATTAACTCACAGGCAGACAGTTGCTTTCACCTGCTCAAATAAGGAGCAAAAATTCATCCTTAACTGATCTGTGCACCTTGCACAATCCATACAAATATCTTAATAGTACTAAAATTTTGGTTGTGAGATTTATATATTACAGAATGCACAGCTTTAGCAAGACTCATTCTTGGGATGCTGAAAGGACCTGCTGTTCCAACCCCCTGCTTCCTGATGCTGTCCAGAGCCTTGCGTCCAGAACAGCTTCAGGAGTTGCTGCTGATTTCCGATGGACTTGATCCATGCAGCCTTTCAGACACATCCAATAAAAACTTCAGTCAAGCCGGGCGGTGGTGGCGCACGCCTTTAATCCCAGCACTTGGGAGGCAGAGGCAGGCGGATTTCTGAGTTCGAGGCCAGCCTGGTCTACAAAGTGAGTTCCAGGACAGCCAGGGCTATACAGAGAAACCCTGTCTCGAAAAACCAAAAAAAAAAAAAAAACCAAAAAAACAAAAAAACAAAAAACAACAACAACAACAAAAAAAACCTTCAGTCAAGTCCTGAGCCTTCTAAGCATACAGAGACTGGATAATAGATGCTAAAGCTAGCTTTCTTAAGTCTAACCAAATTTTCTAATATTCCTCCCCTCCCCCCCAGCCCTTTAAAGACTTTCTCATCGCCCCTATTCAGTGGGAAGAAGTTGTAGAGAGTCATTATCCTGATCCCTTGGGGTTGGGTGTATGGTTATGGTTATTTTATAGATTATAGGTAGGTTGTCATTAAGGGATAATTTGGAAATGGTCATAATTTTGAACAGGAAGGAAATAGATTGGATGGCTTGATGAATTTATTCTTGAGCAAAGCATTATATAGCCACAATCTTACATTGGTAGAAATCTTTGTAATCAATTCAAATTGATGTTATAATTTTACATTGGTACAAAATTTGTAGATTGATGCATATTTAAGGTTTTCATTGGTATCAAATTCTTATACTGATACAAAGTTCGAAATTAATATTGTTACTCTTAGATAGACATTGTGCCTATACAACTCATTCAAGAATACAAGACTTCTAATAAAATTAAGAATTCAGCCTTTCTAATAGCTACAGTTACAAAGCTGTTTAGGATGACTAAGTAGCACGAGTTAAGGGCCAGGTCATAAACTCATGGTTTTATTAGATTCTGATATAATTATATTTATGTGCTTTCTAAAATATTCAAATAAAAATAGCTAAGAGTAGTCAACTTTAACAATTCAGATATACTTTACATAGATAGTCTTCGAAATAGCAGAAATCCACAGAATATGACATTTAATATGAATTCATTTAAAAGTCATTTGTCTAGAAACATGTCTGCTCCTGATAATACCCCTTTTTGAGCAAAATAGCCATAGAACAAAAATTACCTATTCATCTACAGACAAAAAATACTGTCCAAAAAAGGACATGCAATGCAGGATAGTGGACAGCTTAGCTCTGCCAAGCAAGAGCAAACAAGTCCTTCATAGTTCCTGCTTCATTTCAAGGTCAGTCAAACGTTCTGGGCCAGACTGAAGTTTCAACATTTTGAGGAATGAGGAACTGTCCATGTAGTCAGCTGTCTCTACACATTGGTTAAGTTTGGAAGTTATGTTTTGTGCTTCCTGTATCTTCAGGTAATATTCAACTCATTCTCAGATTTCTGATGGGGTAGAAGACTAATTATAATGTCATAATCAAATTCAAGTTGTTTAACATTGAGGAAGATGACATAGAAAGGATGGTTTTCAGATGATAATACAAATTAAAGTCAGAACATAATTCAGATACAAAATTGTAAACTCTGTAACTCAGGATAAATAGTAGTTTATCTAATTGGCAAATATGATAGACTGGATATTAGTTATACATAATACTTTGTAATTTACATAATCGTTATGGTTATGCTCAACTTGTATCTGAGAGAAGAGCCTTTTTTATTTTTTAAATTTGCACAGAATGGGTGAGATGTTGGGAATTGGTTCTAATGCTTTGTCTTATTTTGGCTCCTAAAACCTGTGTTTCCAGACCTGAAGGTCCCTAACCCCAGTTGGCTTTGATTGATAATAAAGAATTACTGTACAGCCATTGGTTGGGCAGGGAGATGGGGTGGGACTTTTAGATTGTGTAGGCAAGGGATGGAGAGCACAGGGAAGGAGAAGAAGAAGAAGAAGAAGAAGAAGAAGAAGGAGGAGGAGGAGGAGGAGGAGGAGGAGGAGGAGGAGGAGGAGATGGAGGAAGAAGAAGAAGAAGAAGAAGAAGAAGAAGAAGAAGAAGAAGAAGAAGAAGAAGAAGAAGAAGAAGGAGGAGGAGGAGGAGGAGGAGGAGGAGGAGGAGGAGATGGAGGAAGAAGAAGAAGAAGAAGAAGAAGAAGGAGGAGGAGGAGGAGGAGGAGGAGGAGATGGAGGAAGAAGAAGAAGAAGAAGAAGAAGAAGAAGGAGGAGGAGGAGGAGGAGGAGGAGGAGATGGAGGAAGAAGGAGGAGGAGGAGGAGATGGAGAAAGAAGAAGGAGGAGGAGGAGAAGGAGGAGGAGATGGAGAAAGAAGGAGGAGGAGGAGGAGAAGGAGATGGAGGAAGAAGAAAAAGGAGGAGAAGGAGGAGGAGGAGGAAGAGAAGGAGATGGAGAAAGAAGAAGGAGGAGGAGAAGGAGGAGGAGGAGGAGGAAGAGAAGGAGGTGGAGAAAGAAGAAGAGAAGAAGAAGAAGAAGAAGAAGGAGGAGGAGGAGGAGGAGGAGGAGGAGGAGGAGGAGGAGGAGGAGGAGGAGATGGAGGAGATGGAGGAGGAGGAGGAGGAGGAGGAGATGGAGGAGGAGGAGATGGAGATGGAGGAGGAGGAAGAAGAAGGAGGAGGAGGAGATGGAGAAGGAGGAGGAGGAGGAAATGGAGAAAGAAGAAGGAGGAGGAGGAGGAGAAGGAGGAGGAGATGGAGAAAGAAGGAGGAGGAGGAGAAGGAGATGGAGGAAGAAGAAAGAGAAGGAGAAGGAGGAGGAGAAGGAAGAGAAGGAGGTGGAGAAAGAAGAAGAGAAGAAGAAGAAGAAGAAGAAGAAGAAGAAGAAGAAGAAGAAGAAGAAGAAGAAGAAGAAGAAGAAGAAGAAGAAGAGAGGATCACTATGACTCAGAGGCAGAGGGATCAGACTTAATTGCTGCAGGAGAGAAACCATCCAGCAATGTAGGTGGAAAGGGAAGTGGCCTTATTGGGGAACTTCCCAGAAGGTAACTGGGCAGCAAAGATAAAATAGAGATTTAGAAGGTATTGAGCCAGGAGTACTGGAGGGAAATTTTGCTAGCCACAGGGAAGTTTAGAAGTGTCCAGCTATTAAACTAGTTAAAACATATCAATAAAACATATCAAAATTAGCTGGTGTGTGTGTTTGTGTGTGTGTGTGTGTGTGTGTCTTTCATTTGCAAATCCAGAGAACTCTTGGGTGGATGCAGCATGCACATGACCCACTGGGAGCCAAAGTGGTTTAACTACTTCACCATTACATGAAGGAGGGCTTGGTGGGACATGGGATCAAGGTGCAGTGCCAACAACTGGCCTTTGAGTCATGTGACCTTGGTGAGAATGCTGTGTTTGCTCAGTGGTTCTGAGACTGTGTGTAAAAGACTTTTATGTGGCCTCCAGTTCTGATGGGGGTAGTGACTGTTTCTATTAAACAAAGTAGAGTCTGTGTAATCTGGACAAACTGTTAGCCCTGTAGACAAGTCATCCTTGCTCAGGCTGTTAATGAAACACTTGTCCTTCTTAGTTTCTGTTTTCTGTGACTCAGAAAGTCAGCTTCAGATGCCATTAGAATAATCCATACTGGTAGTGTACAGAGCTGGTAGTGTAGCTCATTTGGCAGAGTGCTTATCTAGCTTGCACAAAGCCCCAGTACTATATAATCCAACTGTTTCAGTAAGGGCCTAGATTGATTCACTGCACTTAGGTGGTAGAAGCTGGAAAATCAAGTTGTTGGAGGCCATCTATGGCTACACAGCAATTTCTAGGCCAGCCAGGGCTACATGAGGCACTGTCAAGTTGTACTTTTATTGCTATGTTGCCTTTTTATTTTTGGAATATATTCTCCTCTCCCTTTACTTCTTCCCCCTCTCCCTCCTCTCCCTCCTCTCCCTCTTCTCTCTCTCTCTCTCTCTCTCTCTCTCTCTCTCTCTCTCTCTCTCTCTCTCTCTCTCTCTTCATTTGCAGCTTTATCTTTGCCATGAGGTTGGCTTAAGACAGGATGTACTTTGCCAGCCACAGGCCAGTACTCTGTGCAGGCATGTGGTAAGGAGATATTTGGCAGCAGTATAGCTTAGGAAGCCAATATCTTTCAGCGTAAGTTACAGTAAATATTTACAAAATTCAGTGGGTGTGCAGACTTTGAGTGAAAAGCAATCTCAAGCCCCAATATTTCCTCTGGATATATGCTTCATTCTTCAGTAACCATGACTAATTCCCTGTTTCAAGGAGCAGAGAGCAAATTAGCTCAGACTAGGAAAAAGGTCTTTAGAATACACGTTCTGGAAGTAGACATACAGTTAGAAGGAATAAGAAAGTGAATGAATGCCTGACGCTGTCTGGCACTAATTAGTAAATGAGCTGAATGCTAGTGACTCATTACCATGGCTACTTCTTTCTCTTGCTTTGGTGGGTACCAGACAGCAAAGGGACTGAGCCAAAGGAAGGCACTTACTGACTATCACTGATGTGTGGGATATGAAGAAATTTAGACACGGCTCTGCTGCCTTTGAGGAACTTATATTTGTAATGAAAGGAGCAGGGTTTAATCCTTAGCACTGGGAAAGGAAAATCAACAAAGAACTGAAAGATTTCTGAAGATGGCAACAGAACCAACACAAGAAAGGCCATTGACCTAATGGTTAATGTATAAATGGAATATCTGGAGCTGTCTGAAAGGTAGCAGAGGTGAGGTAGGACTGGCCAAAAGAGAAGATGTCTGCAAAGGAGGTAGATGTGAGTGTGAAACAGGGTTCCCGGCTCTAGAAGGCAATGAGGCAAATTATAGGGATGATGGATGATCTCTGTGTGCAAGACCAAGGGAAGTAAACCAATCTGACTGAAAGAAAGTTTGGGGTGATGGACAACTGGAGGTGGTACGAGAATTTGCTGGAGAGCAGGGCCTTCTCAGTAAACTATGGAAAACTCGCTCTATCAAAAAGATCATCTCTGAATCCCCCAGTTTCCAAAAGGCAGTAGATGTGCATGCACATGTACATGTGCAGGTAGGGGTGTGTGTGTGTGTGTGTGTGTGTGTGTGTGTGTGTGTGGTGCTCGTGCACATACCATGACATGCGTGAGCTGGTCAGAAGACAACTCTTGGGAGTCAGTTCTGTCCTTCCACTATACAGGTCCTGGGTACAAAGCTCTCATCACCAGCCTTGGAGGCAATCACCCTTTAGCCACATCACCACCATCTTCCTGGTCTCCTAGAAAACTATCGTGGGTCTCTTGCCCTTTTGGATTTTCTTTTTAAGGCAGAAGTCCAGTCCTATTCAGTAGGCTCATCTTTCCTGACTTTACTAAGTAACTCTAACATGAAGGCTGGGCATGTCAGGTGAGTGTGTAAGGCCGCCTAATGAGGAACTCTGCAAAGGGCACGACTGATCTAACTAGGAAGGTGGTTTCCTCTTGCCCCACGATGTGTGGGAATTCCTTCCAAGCACACAGTGAGAACAGAGGGCTTTTCTTATCCACCTCTGCTCCTGAGCTCACCTGGCCCACTCACCTGGCTCCCCACCCAGGATCCTGAGAGTGTAGATGTAAAGTGGGGGGGACTTGTTCAAATGCTCGGCATTGTATAAAGAGTTCATTCCTACTCCCCCAAGTGAGGCATTATGAATGCGGACCTGATAATGCACCATTGTAAGCAAAGGAAAGGCTCAGACTTTGTGGTGGAGCTCTCAGAGTGCAGTAATTCTGGAGAGTAATTATGGAGCAGGAGACTGATTAAACAAACTGCAGACTAAACAGTTAGGCTCTGCGTGTGAGGCCAGCTGACAAAGCAGAGGTAATTAATAGGCAGTTACAACATGGAAGATTCTGGAAAACATAGTTTTGAAGTTTCAAATCCACACTCTGACAGAAGAATATTAGAAAGATAGATGTGGTAGGGACTAAGGAGTCTTGTGGGGAAAGACATTTGCAATCACTTTTGGAAAGAATCCCTGGTGGGGTTTGGTTCCCACAATCCCTTTAGGGGAGCATTCCCTCCAGTGTTGGGGTTGGCACGAGCATGCCTGAGATGATGCTAGAGAGAGAGACACCGCCACAGCTGTACAAGCAAGCTGCTGCGGGGACCAGACACTTGTTAGTTTTTATGAAGTCGCTCGTCTGCTCTCTGCTCTTTGCCTTTCAAAGGTGCTTCCCGGGGAGCAGATACAAGGACGACCTGTCTCAGGAAACCCCAGCTTGGTGGACTGCAGCTGGTGGAGTGCTGCTCATTACTTTCGGGGTCAGATGCAGCTGTGGAGTGATGAGCCTTAGACAGATAGGATTCTGTGTTCTCTGCTCACCTCCCGCTGCAGACACAGTGAGTGTAATGTAGTAGTTTGACAAGGATGCTTACCCACCTTTGGGTCAAGGGGAAAGCATGGAGGTTAATAGACTTTGTGGCTAGCCAGGAATTTTGGTTTCACAGTTGATTTTTAGAAAACCATGAAACTGTTCTTTGATGACCTCTGACCTTTTTTTTCTCTCTCTCTCCCTTTTTTAACCTTTTTATTACAGACCTCTCTCTCTCTCTCTCTCTCTCTCTCTCTCTCTCTCTCTCTGTCTCTCTCTCTCTCTCTCTCTCTCTCTCTCTCACACACACACACACCCTTGATTGACAGATTCCTTTGTTTTTCACCTTTTTATCTGTGTGGGACTGGAGGGTTGAACCCAGAGACTCATGGATCCAAGCTAGGCAAGCACACTATCTCTTAGCCCTATTTTCTGCCCAGGCATTTTTATTTTTTTTTTGTAACCATTGACAACAGGGTCTTATTGAGTTGCCTCGGCCTTATTGAGTTGCCCCGATGTCATTCAGTAGGCCAGGTTGTTCTCAAGCTTCCTTCTACAACCTTTAAAACAGCTGCATCATAGCCTGTTCCACTAGGCATAAGTTGTGTTACTTCTTATATTACTTGTTATTTGGACAAAGTTCTTGATGAAGGCACCCTGAGGAAGGGAGAGTTTGTTCTGGCTTACAATCGACAATACAGTCCAGTATGCTGGGGAGACATGGCGGCAGAGCTCGAGGCAGCTCATGGCATTTCGTCTACAGCTAACAATCAGCAACAGTGAGTGAGATGCTTAGTTCTCTTTCTCCTGTTTATTCAGTCCCCGACTCCAGCCCATGGCATGTATCACTCCCATTTAAGGGGAGTCTCCCCACCTTAATAACATAATGTAGATAGTGCTTCGCAAACATGCCTAGAGGCTTCTTGTTTCTATGATGATTCTAAATCCTGTCAAGTTGACAAGATTGCCACCAGCCCCTAAATTGCTCACCTTCCTCTTCCTCCTTCTCTTTTTCTTCTCCTCCTTCCCCTCTTCCTCCCCCCTCTTCCTGTTTCTCTTGTTCCTCTTCCTCTTTCAGTTCTACTTTCTCTTCTTCTTCTTCTTCTTCTTCTTCTTCTTCTTCTTCTTCTTCTTCTTCTTCTTCTTCTTCTTCTTCTTCTTCTCCTTCTCCTTCTCCTTCTCCTTCTCCTTCTCCTTCTCCTTCTCCTTCTCCTTCTCCTTCTCCTTCTCCTTCTCCTTCTCCTTCTTCTTCTTCTTCCTCCTCCTCCTCCCCCTCTTCCTCCTCCTCCCCCTCTTCCTCCTCCTCCCCCTCTTCCTCCTCCTCCTCCTCTTCCTCCTCCTCTTCCCCCTCTTCTTCCTCCTCCTCTAGTCTATACCTCGACCATTATGCCAAATGTAAGCCATACCTGCTTTCTACTTCCCAACTGACTGTGTTATGAATCCCTAAAATTCAAGAAATACAATTGAAAAGCAATGAGTGGCTTCTGATTTTTATGAAATTTATTTAAATTTATATTTTGCTGCTTAAACCTCAGGCCTGGCCATTTGCCCTATGATACCTATAGCTGTTTGCTTTTAGATGTAGCTGTGCCCACGTCCCACAGAATAATAACTCTGAAACTTAATATTTCATGAATAAATGCTCAGGCCATAATCTTCAGCTCTGCTCCCTGTCTAGCTCATATTACAATAATTCAATTGATTCTAGTCTATGTTCTTCCACTAGCTAGTTATCTCTCCTCAGGTTTATGTGTCTGTCTCCTCCAGCTCCTGGGCAAATCTCCCCTGGCTTATTCTATTCTAAGAATGCCACATGGCTGGATAGCTTCCTGTCAATATCATGTGTCTGTCTCCTAAGTTTGTCTTGACTCTTTCCCAGAATCCCCTCTCTCTGTCTGTCAAAACTCCTACCTCCTGTTTCCTGCCTCAAGCTCATTGGCCATAGCTTTTTTTTATTGACAGGTGAATGCCTTTACACAGTGAACAAGAGATTCTCTCTACAGATATCCAGGGTATATAATCCCTTAACCTTGAGATTTATCTGGGAAGATCCCCCTTTTCCTGACTAGGTACAATGTTCCCACTTGTATTTATCATAAAAGATAAATGTAATAACCATGTGTGATCATTTATAGTCGTTCTTTTCTTGACTCAATTGGCTCTCCGCGGTCTTTAGGATAAGAAGAAGTCAGCCATATTCAGCTAAGCTCTCTTGCCCTTGAATGAGCAATTTTTTCTACTTAAAGCAACAGCACTCTGGAGTGTTGTACAAAGAAACTAGAAGTTGAGTGCAGTAATTCACATCACTCGATATTATTATTGTCCAAGATCAGCTGGAACTTACTTAGGCAAAGGATGGATTCATGCCCCTCAGAGCAAACCTCAGGGAAAGAGGGAAGAGGTTGGACCTTCAAGATGGTTAGGAAGAGGCCTGGTTGACCAGAAGTCTTTCCCCCATTCCTTGGTCCCTGCTCTTCTGTGCTTACTGGTTCCAAACTTTCTGACAAACAAGTGCTAGACAGCTGGACATAAAATTAGCAAAAATACTATCCCCACCTCCCTGTCCCCAACCCATAGCCCGTTGGTATGGACCATAGGTGTTTTAAATCACAGAAATACACTGGAACTAGAGATCACTTCCCCAAGCTAAGGAATGCTGATCACCAAAGGTGTGTGGGTTTCTGATGCATTCCTATAAAAGGGGGCTATGGGTTCACACATAAAAGGCTGTAAAAGCTGATTTTGCATTGTGTAGGTTAATGTAGGTTTGAAACACGGGGTTCAAAACATTGACTTGCAACATCCGAAGTTCTCACTGCTTTATGCCACTGAAAGAGGAATATGAAGGATGCCCTGCATTTAAAACACATTGCAAAGCTACCCTAAGAGACAGCAGCTCCTTTTATGTACCCATTCCTGGGACATGATTGCCATTTCGATTTTATCATCGTTTATTACTTTTGATTTATATTTCACACAGTGACAGGTTTCAGTGGAAAGTAACTCTAATGAGTGTTGAAAGAAATGACAGCAGAAAGGAAGAATTAAAGTAATGAAACTGTGCACTCGCTCGCCATTCCCTCCAGCTGCTCTAGAATAAGGGGACTTAAAAAGAGGGTGGGTGGGGGAGACACCCCAGAACCTGAAACTAACAAGTTTAAAATGTAATTATTTTGTTGGTGTAGCAATAGCTAGTGTTTATTGAATGTTCGCAGGTACAGGTAACTAACAAAAGTTCTTTACTGTTGTTATCTGAACTGACTCTCCAGCCAACTATTGATAAAGGAAAGCCCTGTGGACCAAACTCAGCAGTGTGTGTGTGTGTGTGTGTGTGTGTAATATCAGGTGTCATTTTAAAAACACTTCCTCATCTATCATCTATCTATCTATCTATCTATCTATCTATCTATCTATCTATCATCTATCTATCTATCATCTATCTATCTATCTATCATCTATCTATCTATCTATCTATCATCTATCTATCTATCTATCTATCATCTATCTATCTATCTATCTATCTATCTATCTATCTATCTATCTATCTATTCAGAGACTTTAATTGGCCTGTAATCAATGAGGCCCCCAGTATACATTGATCTCCACCTCTCCAGACTAAAATCGTAAGCACTCGATGCCATGAGATACCCAGATTTATTTACTTATTCAATTTGGTTGCTGGGCACCAGGTCCTCATCTCACAAGGTAAATACTATTGACTGAGCCATCTCCGCTGCCCCAGTTTTTTCTGTGGATGATTTTACTGTAGCAGAGTGATGCTCATTTACCGATGTCTGTCTGTCACCTCTCTCTGCTTGTATACTACAGAAATGAGTGGCTGTGACAGAAACTATATGAACCAAAAGCCTTTATTACTGGTGTTTTACAGCAAATTTAGTTTAATCCCTGCAAATTATATGGTAGTACTGCTATGCAAAGTCATAGACTGGTGTTTATCGCAATACTGATTCCAAACTTGGTCTATCTGAATATGCTGTATCCAGATAACTTCACACAAGAGACCTTGGCTGCTACATTCAGGATATTTAAGTTGAGATTAGACTATCACTGTAGCTGCGTGGAGGATATCACCTTAGTTAGTCTGTGTTTTGGATTCTTCCATGACCCTTATGATTGACGTGATGGCTAATCATGCCAGTTTGATTTGACTAAGAAACACCTAAGAGACTAGTAGGGCATAGTCTGGTGTGTTTGGGAGTGACTTCCAGAAACAGAAACGATTCCATCATGAGGACTCAGATCTAATTGGTTGATAGATAATAAATACGATGACATTATTGGAGGTTGGGAAAAAATAAGATCTATGGCCTGGTAGGGAAGTGAGTACTGGGGACTGGGTCTCTGAAGATCCCATTTCTCACTCCTTCCTGTCTGCATTGAGATGGAAAGGGTTATCATCGACCCCATGTTAGCATCTCCATTTTACTCTGCTTAGGGACCTGTGCCAAAGAACTCTAGACTGAGCCTCCTGAACTCATGAGGCAAAATAAACTCTTTCCTTGTTTAAGTTGTTCTGTTGGGTTCTTGGTGACAGTGATGAAAATCCTGACTAATATTGTTGGTGAAAGCTGTGGTTGGTCACCCTTGGCTTAAGAACAGCTTTAGACCCTGTCTGTCTGGTAAAGTCCCCACAGCTCATCCGTTAGAATGCCATGCTTTGGAGTAGCGTCTTCTGTTTCCAAAGCTCTAGGAAGATCTGGGGTAGCAGTGCCATCTCAGTGGGATCCTTGGAGATGAGATCCTGGCTCCCCTTTTCTCCTCTTTGTGGTGATTTTTACATTCTAGTCTCCATTTTCATGTGATGTTGTCCAGAAGTCCAGATCTTAATGTGATGAGGTCATTCTAGGGCCCCAGGCCTAACCTGGATTCTAAGGCTGCTTGGCAAGCTGCTCCTCAGGCAAATTCACTCTCTGGGACTCTGTGGTTGATCCCTGAGTGCATATGCACTGGTGTTGATGTCTCTCAAATTACTCATTGTCTATGAGTTTGAGACTTGAGGTCTTCTGTCAACTCTTACACTTGAGCTGCACGTGGGGTTTATCAACCTTTGACCCCTCCACATTCTGATATCCAGCAGCCTCCAGTACATGTGCCTTAGGGAAACAAAGGTGGCATCCTCCACCCTTGCTCTTGTCAATGTCTCATTTACATTCCAGGATAATTTACAGCCACCCCTGTGATGCCAGACAGAGGTAGCCATGCCCTTGTCCTTAGGGATTGTTGGAGACTATTGTCCTCCAATGCCAGCAGACTCCCTGATGATGCCTTCGCTGCCTCCAACCAGTGTGGTGGCATGAACTCTACATGTGGACACCGCATTGGTAAACATGTAGACATGCTTTGCTCAAATGGGACCACCCTTCTTTTTCTGTTCTTCATCTTTTCCCATGTTACTCACCTTTCTCATTAGAGGTGGTGTGTGAAAGACTAGGGGAGGTCTGTCAGTGTTGAAAGAAATCAAATTATAGGATTGCAGCAATGTCCCTAAAAACTTCAAATGAAAAAATGGTTGGGAAATCTGCTACAGTTTTACTATAAAGTACAAGTTAATGAATACAGTGGGGTAAAAAAAAATCGAATTGACATTCAATTCACATTTTCCTTAATGTTCTGGGTAAGATTGGCCTTTTGTTGTCCTCAGAGCACTGTAGCATCTTTTGAGGCAAGGAATCTGGGATTCATGAGTGATAATAGAGCCAGCATTAAATAAATGGCATGAGTGAAACAGAAATTGCTATGTGCATCCCAGGTGGCCACTAATATATGCTGTCACCCACCTCAGCAACTGGGCTTACAGAACATATTCTGTAGAGCCATGGTAATGGAAGCTGTTACAGTGTCTCTGTTCTTTTTCCTGAACACAAAATATGAAATTAGAATCTCAGACAATAAAGAACACAAACAGCTGGTTCTGGCACATACAAGAAGGGAGGATGGACAGATGCCACCTAATGATGGCATGTACTGACCGGCTAACAAAAAAAATAGAAACGCTTTTTACTCATTATTCTGAAACCTTGTTGGAAAATCATTGTGCTTCACATAGGTGTGCAAACTTATTTACACAGACAGGTGTGTAAATAACACAATAAAATTGCTTATATAGACAGAGTCCTTGAAATCCAGTTGCCAGAGTCACATATCCTAGAGACAGACCTGCTTTGTGTCCAGGATCTTTCTTGGTGACACTCTTGCCTGTGTTTTCTTTTTTCATTCTTTCTTTTTTTATGTCATTTAGGTTGCTTTTTCTTTGTGGTTTAATTTTTAACTATTAATTTTTTGTGGTATTGTGTACTGCTCAACTTCTTTCAATGCATGTAACTTTGTTACCATTTGTTTCTCTTTTCTGTCATCTGTCTGGCTTAGCTTCTCTCTCTCTCTCTCTCTCTCTCTCTCTCTCTCTCTCTCTCTCTCTCACACACACACACACACACACACACACACATACACATATGAGAGCTGATGCACACTTTAACATATTGCCATATCTATGTAGAATCTGTTCCTTGATTTAACAACTATGACGTTAGTGAACATAAGTCCACACACCTGACCCAGGAAAGAGAAGATAGAATTGCTTGCCTTTATTCTCAGATCTTACATCTAGACTCTTGATTCACAGAATGTTTCAGGGGGCACTACTCATTCAAATTACCACACATACCAATTAGGTTATAAAATCATTTGCTCCTGACTTCCTGTGCTGTTATGTGCTCACACTGAGCAGGGCAGGGCATCTGAGACACAGCAACTTCAGTGCATTTAGATAATGTATGGAGAAGGTGACAGGGTTTTGTTTTCTTTTGTGCCAATTTGTACATTAGCGTGTCTTAAGTGGCAGATTAAAAACTTCTTAAAGCATTAATGTTGATTAAAAATGTTTGTTTAGAGCTGAGTTTCAGGACAGCCAGAGCTACACAGAGAAACCCTGTCTCGGAAAAAAAAAAAAAGTTTGTTTAGGCTTGGTCAGGACTCTTACAAGATCCAAATCCCATTCTTGTCCTTCAACCATTTTAAAAGCCTGCTCAAACAGCTTTATCTCATTGTTTCCTATAGAACTACTTTTCTCTTATTAGGAAATTAACTAAAACCTTTAAATATAGAAAAACAACCCAAATCCATGCAAACATTTGTAAGTATGCATTTTTTTAAACTTTTAGTCTGTCTTTTTGTTTTAATAAAGAGGATGTCTTAGTCAGTGATCTATTGTTGTGAAGAGACACGATGACCACGGCAACTCTTATAAAAGAAAATGTTTAATTGGGACTGGCTTACAGTTTCAGAGGTTAGGTCCACTATCATTATGGCAGGAAGCATGACAGCATCCAGACAGACATGGTGCTGGAGAAGGAGCTGAGAGTTCTATATCAGGATCCAGAGGCAACAGGGAGAGAGAGAGAGAGAGAGAGAGAGAGAGAGAGAGAGAGAGAGAGAGAGAGAGAGAGAGAGAGAGAGAAGACAGAGAGTCAGAGAGACAGACAGAGATAGACAGAGAGACTGACTCTGGGCTTGACAAGAGCTTTGAAACCTCACAGCTCATCCCCAGTGACATACTTCCTCCATCAAGATCATACCTACCTCACTAAGGCCACCACACCTCCTAATCCTTTCAAATAGTGCCACTCACTGGCAACCAAGTATTCCAATCTATGGGGGATATTCTTATTCAAACCACCACAGTACAGAATCTAATAGTTCCTTTTTCTCTTCCTCAAAAATTCTACTCCAAAATGATACCATTTCTCCTATTCAATTAAGGCTGGAGAAGTCATTCATGTCGAGTCACTTTAAAAAGTGTATTTGACGACCATTAATTTTAGTTGCCACTTCTAATCTGTTTATTCCTTCTCCCTTCATGTTATGTATTGAACAATAGGTCCGTGCTGGCCTGGAGGACACTTCCTCCTGAGGATGGACTCTGATACAGTGGGAAACCCATTGGATGGAGGTAATGAGTGATAGGGCTACAAAGTAAAAGAAATCTGCTTTCCAGGGGCTCAGACCCAGGAGGTGACACTTGTGATGGAGACATCATTGTGTTAGGGAAAGAGGAAGACTTGTTCAAAGATGTGGAAGCTGGGAAGGCTGGAACAAGGAGTGGGCAGCAGCAGTGAATGGGATGGAAAGGGAGGAAACAGGGTGGTGGGATGGCTGGGGCAAGCAAAGGCCCTGAGGTCTGTTTTGAAGAGCCTGAACTCCTCTTTTCTCATGGGGACCTGGTGAAGATTACAGCTGGGATGGGGGCTTTAAGTGGATGGTGCTGGATTCAAAGGTTCTTATAATAGTGTGAACATGGGATTTAAAACTAGAGATTTTTTTCCCAGAAGCTTATGTACAAACCTACTATGTATCATACAAGAAGATTAATGTATAAATATTCATTGCTCTTCTTCCCTTTCTCTGCTCTCTCCAGAAAAAAAATCTGGCAGAACCACTGAGTAGGAATTGGGTTTCTTTTGGAGTTCTTTGAGAGACAGCTATGCATAGGGGAGAGAGATGGTTTTGAAAAGGTCAGCTCAGAGCCATTGGAAAATTCCACCAGGCACCCCTCCCCTCCTTGGAAGAGACAGATCAGAGAGCAGGTAGGCCGGAAGGAAGAGGCTAATTAAGCCCTACTACCTCATTCCCTAAAGAACAATCAGTTTAAAGGGTGTGCTGTTTCACCAATCATATTGTACCTAGTTGCTGATGCTCTATTCTGCCCCTGGAAACTGTATAAAAACTCACTGAATGGGCTACCTAGGGTCACCACCTCTCCTTTGGGTGCAAGATGACGACCCTAGCATGCTGGAACAATAAATTTCTCTTGATTTTGCATTGATCCCTGCTTTGTGTTGTTCACTAGGGGGTCCCTGGTAAGCTAACACTTGTCAGAATCTTACAGTTTAAATGTTGTAAGCAACACTCCTGGGAAGGGACGTGCTGCCAGCACTGTAGCTTTATCCCAGGCACCTTCTGTAGATGCCAATTCTGGTTCATGCACCAGTGAGGGTGGCCATGGAAGCACTATGGGTCAGGTTGGAGGCTGTAGGGAGCCTCAGCTCATCCCCCAATGATAGCCAGGAGATGAGGCATTCCAGAGTGGAACTTCCCATAGTGCCAGTGTTGGGAGTCCGGTGTGTTACAAGGGTGCCAAGAAATGGAGCCTTCGATACAGAATGTAGGTAGCTAAGGTCTGGTTACCATGACAGCCCATTCATTTGCTTATAGAGCTTTTAAAATGCCATCAGTTTTTCTGTGGAAGACTGATGTGGGAATCCTCGCCCACTCCAACACACTGGCTTTCTTTGTCAGCTGGTGTCCTGAGTGGTGTCTAAATGGACCTCTGGAGAGCCCTCTGGGCCCTTCTTTGATTTGCCTTTTGCATCCTGGAAAGGCCCCTTTAATTTGCCTGGCATCTGTGTGGGAAGGAACACTTAGGAAAAGAGCTATGAGAAGACAGTCTCCCTAGCAACCACACACCACGCTGTGTGTAGTCTTTTTTAGCTGGATAACAGGGTTAGAATCTGGCTTCTGCCCATATCAAGTGCTGTCTGGGGCTGGAAACATTAAAATGCTTTGAATCATTTGAATCATTTCTTCCCCTCCCTGTCCTCTGAGTCCTCCCTCCACTCATACACTATTTTTTGCTACAGCTTTGCCACAAGTGACAATGACCCTCCCAAAGGAGGCTGAGCTTTGCCTGTGGCCTTGAGCATCCTTCTTGGGAAGACGCTTTCTCTGCACTTGTAGCAGGAGAGGCTTTCTCAACTCTCAAGGCAGAAGGCTTTGCATCTCCCTCACGTGACCTGCCTGTCGTTATTGCAGCCAAGGTAACCGCAGAAACTTTTCTTGTAGTACAGACAAAGATGGAGGCAACCAGAGAGTCCTCCTGGCCTTGTGTCCTTAAAGAGCCAAACACTTTAAGAGTGTCCTTTGTTAACATTCTATATTAGTGAGCCAGGGCTCCCAGTGCAAAATGCTATAGACTGGGTGGTTTAAACATAAAAGTATTTTTGCAGAGCTCTGGATGCTGGAAATCCAAGATCAAGGTACCAGTAAAGGGGATAGCTCCTGAGGCTGTCTTCTTTAGCTTGCAGATGCCTGCCTGCTTGCTGTGTTTTCTCCACATAGCCTTTCATCTCTTCCTCTCCCCCTCCCCCTCTCCCTCTCCCCCCCCCCCTCTCTCTGTGCCCTTGGTGTCTCTTCCTCTCTGCATTAGGGCATAAGTTCTGCCCAATTAGGGTTCCATCTTTGTAAGCATATTGAACCTTAATTAAAAACTCTTAAGCCCTCACTCCAAATAGCCACCTGGACATTTAGAGGATACAGCTCAACATTCTCTGTCTCTGTATACTTGTAGTTCTGCATTGGAGTTCTCTGCTAGGCAGCATGCTCTCTGGAGGTTTATGGAAGTGTGTTTTCATCTCTTGATGGCTGCTAACATCCCTTGACTCATGGATGTGTGTCTCTGGTCTCTGCCTGTGTGGTTAACTTTCTTCTTCTAAGGGCCGATTTTTCTTTTATCTCTCTGCTATACACAACCATTGCGATTGACATTAGGGCCTACTTGGGCAATCAAGGTAACTATCTGAAGATTTTCAATCACAACTGTCAAGCCTTTCCCTCAGTTGAAAGTTAGCCCCATTAAAGTTAGCCCCAGGTTCCAGGAATGAGAACTTCATATTTTTAGCACTCTAATGACTACCATAGTTATATTATTTGTTAGGTTTTGTTTGTTTTAATAGTGGAGTCAACCTGCAAGGAGCTCTTGTTGGAAAGAGAGACTTTGCAGATCACATCCCAGATCACTTCCTTCGATCTCACTGTACAGTCACCACTGGGGTTTTAAGCACAAGACTGAGTCCAGGGAGCTGATGATGACTGTCCCTTGAGAGGCAAAGTAGATGATGTTCAAGGGTAGGAGACAGGACACCTCCTATGTGTTTCTACTTCTTGGCTGGTTAGGAAGGTGGATCTCCTTCCCTTGGCAGCCATTTTACTGTGGACAGTTTGTTGACCTATGGGTAGAAATTCCCTAGGGGTAGAGGGCCCTGTGGGAAAGTCTTGCTTTCCTCAAATTTTCACCTCCAGGGGGCTTGTCTGTGTTCTACTATCAAAACATTTGTTGGGGGTTCCTCTCATTTATCCAAGGCAGCTGATGGGTAGCCAATGTCCTTAGGAAGTCTGGAGAGCCAGCTGTATTTTTAATAACAGCAAACTCATTCTTTACTTGTTCCCTTTAAAACACAGTGGGGTTACTGTAGGGTTCTGCTTCACAACACTGCTTTATTTGGTCACAGGGGCTATGGTCAAACTGTGAGAATTTTATTGGATGCTAATCTAATATCTAACATCTCGTTCATCTGTTCTCTCTTCTAGCCATGTATGGTGAAAAGGCTGGTGCAAGAGCACCATAAATGCTGCCTTCTTGTTTCTAATCTCACCCTAATTTTATTCTCCTGCAGCACAGGTAAAGGTTAGAAGATAATCGTGGACTTCTTCAGGTTTTAACAGTACCCTCACTTTCCTTAAAAAAAAAAAAGTTCATCTGGTCATTACTGCTGTGAAAAATGCTAACATTTCAAGTGTAGTTTTAGGTTATCCCAAAATCTGTGTGTCTGTGGGGTGGGCATTCCTAATGGCTCGTCTCACAGGCAAAACCAGCAAAAACCAAACCAAAACAAAAGAATACCCTTGATTGGTTGGTTTCTGTTGCTAAGGTAGACAGGGCAGAGTCCCCTGATAGTGATTTAGAAGCATCAACCTTTGAAATCAGAGACTTACTGCCGTGAAGGCTTGAGACTGTAGTAAGAGAGAAATGCTATCACTCATGGAGAGCTTATGCTAATAAGTTTCTGTAGTACCTAATTTGGTTGATTTGTAGTTAGATAACACGAGCTGTGCGTATTTCTCCAGTACCATGGAGGGGACCAGACAACACTAACTTCCATAACTACCTTTGGCGAGAGCCACATCCAGTGACCGACAACCCTTTTACGGCTCTACTCCCACCTTCCTGTTTGGTCCCAGGCAAAATGATATATTAAATGAACTCATTGGTTCTTCTCTTCCAACTCTTTTGCTTCCATTAGATTTGCTCCAGTTGCTAGGGACCAATGCTCCTACAGTCAGCATCTATCATGCAAGTTCACATCCCATTGTGGATGACCTTCAGATGTTATTCTTAATCATTACAGGGGACTCCATGTAACGCGATCCCTCACCTAAAGGACCCCATCTCCAACAGTGGAGAAGCTGCACAGTGGAAGAATTATTTGGGATTAGAACTGTCTGTCCAGAGTCACTTGGGATTTACCTGTTTTTATTATAAACAAGGCTATCCATGGGTTTGAGCACAACACCCTTTAGAGTTCTAATGGACATTCTTTTTTGGCAATATCTGGTAAAAATGGACTTTTCCATGAAAGTGTAAATAAACAAGTTTTTTATTTTGTTTTGTTTGTTTGGTTTGTCTTGTTTGTTTTGGGGGGGGTCAAGGCCTTCAGTTCAAGCTCTATAGATTAGGTATGAATTTTAAAAACCAAGATGGCTGACTTTTGTGAGTACACTGTAGCTGTCTTCAGACACACCAGAAGAGGGCATCAAATCCCATTACAGATGGTTGTGAGCCACCATGTGGTTACTGGGAATTGAACTCAGGACCTCTGGGAGAGCAGTCAAGTGCTCTTGACCATTGAGCGATTTATCCAGCACCTTGGGGGCCAACTTTTAATAACAATTCTGGGAACCAGCTCTTCAGCAAAATTGATTCCAAGGTGTCCTCATCTTTAGGCCTCAAAGTGGGCACTTAAAACCTAGTCCTTGTGCCTGGAATGCCCTGAACAGAAACCCTACTCAGGGCTGGGCTGTGTCCCTTTGTTTGCTTTTGACTTTTTTTCTTCCCCAGTCTGCCCCTCTTCCCTAAGAAAATCTTACCAGTCTCCCATGGAACCTCTATGGGTACTTCTCTTCCAATGAAGCCACCCCAGTATTTTCTTGCAGAAACCTTAAGAGCTTTTTTCCACAGCAATCCTTTTGGCAACAAACTTCAGTGCACGCCCTATGGCCTACCCCAGTAGTGATTTTATTATGGTGAGCACAAGACCCTAATTCATTTATTCCACTTGCTAGTTTTCTCATGGATGCTAGTACCCCTACCTCCCACTGTGTCAGGAAGTATGCAGTCTACGCTGCTTCCATTCAGGCAGACGTTTCCTATCACCTGTGTTAGTCTGCTTCCCTCAGAAGCTTCTAGAAGCGTCATCACTGTCAGAATCGTAACAGTAAATATGGGAGATAACGCAACACAGTGACTATAGAACAGATTCCATTGTTACAGATCACTCCATAAGAGTTTCCATCCCTTCACGTGGTGTTCCTTGCAGTAATTCACTAGAGAAGGATGACCCAAGGAGTCAAGCTAGGAGCATTTGGACTTCCTCGCTTGAAGCATAACATGGCAACCATTCTCAGGTGAAAATTTCCCTGGATAAAATAGTGTGCTTTCAGAATAAAATGAGTGACCCTCTGGGCAGTGTTGGATGCATCAACTGTGTTACTATGTTGAGCAGTGACCATTTACTCCCTTACAAAGCAAATATCTTGTTTATCCAGCACCATGAGTTAATGATATGTATGGCTACTTTTCAGCAACACAGCTTTCTTGAGTCTCATACAGCTTAAAGAGGTCTTCGGGTGGCTCACCATGTGGTGTGACATTGAGAATGTTCTCTTGTTGTGCTGGATCTAGTCTGAGAGTACAGGTGGGGACACAGGACAATTGTATTATATTTACACCAAGGGCATGGGACACAGTGGCCTATTTATATACCTTAGTTGCTTACCATTCATAGTCTAGGAGGCCAATCCTAAATCGGAGCGTTTTGTCTGGGGCTAGGTTGCCAGTATAAATTCCCAAAGGTGAGACTCACTGCAGAGAGGGCAGCATCCTGAGCTGCTTTATTGTTGATGAAGCTCAAAGCAAAATGGCTCAGTCATCCCAGCTGGGCATTAATGGGAAGACTAGAAATATAACATATGCTCTTTTTTTTTTTTTTGGTTTTTTTTTTTTTTTTCTAAAATAGTTATCAAGTTAATTCACAGACTCACAGGTCAGCACCATTCCATGATTTGCAGTGGCCTTCAGTGAAAAGAGCTAGCTTGAGGCTGTATCCTGGGTTTCTGGTTCTCCTTTCTGCTCAACCAATTGTCCTCTATGCGCTTGTTGACAGTGATGCTGGCCCACTGAGATTAATGACTGTATATTATGAGGAGCAAAGGACTCTGATATTATTTTTAGCATGTAATTTTGGCTGGAAAATATAGTTTGTTCTTTGTTAGGTTTTACTGTCCATGAAAACAGACATCTACCTACAAAAACAAAAAAAAACAAACTTTGCCTACTTTAAAAGTGTCACTACTTATGCAAATGAAATATTTTTGGTATGTGGGTCACACACAGGTGGCTTGTCCCTCTTTTTTAGTTTACAAATGAAGTCCATTTGAGTTTCCTTAAATTCTTTAAACTAAGTGGAGATAAATTAGGATGTAAGTAGGATGGAGACACAGCTTGAGAACATCAAATCAGCTCTCAGCAGGTAGGAGTCTAAAGTGCCTCTTTGTAGGACAGAAAGTTAACTGCCGCTTGGGCACCTGCTCAAGACTGGACCAGGTCATTTTCTTATAATAGGAGCGAATTTGTTGCTATGTCAAGTATACCTACAAGTGTACTTGAAGATGTGTGTTTTAGTTGTTTGGTCCGGACAGAGTATGGATTTTGGAGAATATGGAGTTTAGTTTGGAAAAAGTGGGTAGACATGTGAGGGATGCAGAAGATGAGACCTTGCCAGAGCCGTTCTCCACCATGGCTGGAAAGGCAGCAAAAAAGATGGAGACACATCCCTCCCTCTTTCCCGGAAGTCATACAGCAGACAAAGGGTACAGTGAGACTGAATATGATCAGTAATGAAGATGGGAAAGTGTTAAGAGAGTTTGGCTGACACCAGCTACAAAAGATGAGCTCGTGCAACTTGGCCTTAGAAAGTCTAAGAAGTTTCTGACCCATGACTGTGATCCCACAGAAAGGAACACTGGGAGGAAGCAGAGTGGAGGTGCAGGACATGGGGTTGCTTAGTAGACTCAAGGCTCTAGGGGAAACGATTTACTCTTCTGTTTGGTTGGCCACCCAAAGTGGATCTCACTTCCTAAGTTCAAAGGTTGTCGCATGCATTATGATTCAAGTCCAAGGACTCTAAACCCCAGGCCATAGTCCCTGCTGCTACCGTGGTGAAGGTGCCCTAGGGATACATCAAGCAGAGGGAGCTGGCACTCCCTGTTGGCAACAAAGCTCAGAGTCAGGAGGGGTGCCTGAAGATAGACAGGAATCTGTGTGCAATTTCCTGTTCTGGGTTCCTTAACCAATCTCCTCAGGGCATCTTGCAAAGGGCAAGGGCCCTTGACTGGTCCTCTGAAGCTTCTGTGTCTGTAGGACCTACACAGCAAGGCAGCCTTTGTCTTACAGGATAAAATGCTGTAGCCAACCTTGAAGACAGGCATGCACAGGACTTTGGTGGCCCTGTGTCAAAGGCTTATAGTTTTAGCCCCCCTCCCCCCATCTCTGTCTTCTCTCCTCTCTTTTCTTTCTTCTCTCTCCTCTGACTCCTCTTTCTATCCTCTCACCTCAATCTCAATCTCTCCCCCCTCTTCCCACTTCTCCCCTCCCTCTCTATCTCCTTGCCTCACTCTCTTCCTCTCTTCTCTCTCTCAGCATGCAGGTTTGTATAAGCCAACAACAACAATAACACAAATGATTGCCATGTTCATTTCTCTTAAGTGTTCCTATTTCTAGAATCAAACTTGTAAAAAAGTCAAGACTGCATTCATCTCTTGGCTTATGTTAAAGGTGTGGGTACATTTTAGGACTTTTACTAGATGGTCTTAAAATCTTTTCGGTTCTTGTTTATGACTATAAATGAACACGTTCATTTTAGCATTTACTCTTTATTGCGTGGTATGATGTACCCAAGTAATGTGAACATGAGCTGTCCTTAAATACCTACCTCACCTCCAGGCTCCACAGAAGCATCACCCTGTGCCTCCTACTGGGAGGAGGTAACACCGGAGCAACAGGGACATGCTGATAACGCATAGGGTTGGGTTGATTTTGTTTTGTTTTCAAATACACACATGTAGCTTGCAAGGAAGCCCGAATGGAAACAAGACAAATAACACTTGATGTATTATGTATAAAATGTAGACTTTGCAATAAAAAGCCAAAGGCACATAAAAATATATTTCAACTTTAAAAATAACTTAGTTACAGTAATACCTTGCTTGTTTTTAACCAACATGTAGCTGACAGTCAAACTTTTGCAACATGGAAATAATATACAGGGATATATAAGAACCACAAGGAAAAAAAAATCCCAAATCCTGTAAGGTTGCTCCAATATGCAAAGAGTAAAATCATAACGCTGGAGACTTCGCTGTGGTGAACCCAAAAGATACAATATACAAAAGAGGCTAGGAAAAAAAGGCGTAGGTGCCAAATAAGTAAGTTTCCTTCTCATAACATGCAATAAATTGCCTTGGAGAGACCCATGGACCCAGCCCTCTTAGACAGCCTGGATTTCTGGATTTCTGCATGTCTACAAACAAAACCGAGCATGTATGAGCATCAGCAATGCCTGTTGAAAATGAGCTCTGACTCACTTCCTCCTTTTTCTTTTCTTTTTTTTTTCTTTTTTCCAGAACAGGTTTTTTTGTTTTGTTTTGTTTTGTTAATTTTTAAAAATTATTGTTTTCAAAATTTTTGCAAACAGGGCATGATGGTTAAAAAAATATTTTGTAGGAACAAGAGTGTTATTTTAGAAAATGCATCACACGGCTGCAAATAAAAACAGTCAGAGCAGCTCTTTCCATCAGCTGTGGTTAGTTGATTTTTTTGTTTTCTGCTTATTTTGGTACCTCTTACTCCCAAGAAAAAGAGCTGACTCCTGGCTACTTATTTTTATCCATGACATTCAGGACTTCATCCAAAAGTGAAGGCCCAAGATCCAACTGCAGGGAGAGCAGGGAGCCGGTCAGGTCAGAAAGGGATTCTTCGGATTTAGTCTTTGACTTCACAAGCTCACAGGAGGCAGGATGCTCAAACATGTCGTCCGCGGGCCAGTCGGAGGAGGACTGTTCCGACAGGCTGGAGGAGTGGCTGTCCCGGCCCTGGCTGGACTGCGACCCGGAGCCACTGGAGCCCCACGAGGTATCTCCCTGGCGGACTGCCTCGTTCTCTAACACACTACTTTGCTCCTGAACTTTCTCTTCCATGACAGGCTCACAGCTGAGCCTTGGCAACTTAGGACGCCCGAAGGACTCCTGCTTGGAATGAAATGTCACTGGGGACAATAAGGGCAGCATCAGAGCCTGGGATCCCCCAATGGTGGGGAGGGAGATGGCATTTTTGAGCACCGGGGAGGGTGTTTCTGTGAACATTGAGTCCGAGGTGCTGTTGGCCCGGAAGAAGTCGTTATGCCCTGGGAACTGGCCAGAGTGTGCCTTCTCTTGGTTTCCGGGCAAGAGCTCATAGTTCCCTTGAAGAAAGGAAATATCCCCAAAGACGTCATGCTGGCCCTCTTTGCCGATGTGTATAGTGTGACGAAAGTCCCCAAGGGGAGGACTGATCATATCAGGGGACAGAATGTCCCTCAGTTTAAATTTCTTTCCCTTCTTGTTGTTTGCCGCTTTCAGGTAAATTGGGGTCTTGGCAGGCATTTTGGAATCTGAGAATGTCTATTTCACAGACCGGGGAAAGAGTGACCTTCTGCGCGGGTATCCTACACTTCCAAAAAGTCCTTTTGGATAAGAATTGTCACATCATTTCTTCTCAAGTGGCTCTAAAACGAGACAGGGTCTGAGAGATCTTGCTCAGTGCAGGGCCACGCAGGTCTTTCCGGAGAGCCAGTTACATTATTGAGTCCCTTCCACAGCTCGGAGAAACCTGGAAAAGACACCAGAGCAGGTTGTCATCTCCCAGCCTCCAGGGCCCACTCAGGCCTGCCACTCCCCAGAATATTACTCCTGTGCCTGGAGATAAAGGCCCGGCCAGCTCCCAGGGAAAGCCCAACTTACTTCCTTCTAACTGTGATAAGAACTCTAATCTCTGAGGGATTCACTAATAAATCCTTAGTTCTTAGTTCAGGAGAAAACAAAAAAAGGGGTACTTAGCCTCTAACCTAAAGCATCCATACTTTTAAAACATAGCTACAGGGGGTGGAGAGATGGCTCAGTGGTTAAGAGCACTGGCTGCTCTTCTAGGGGTCCTGAGTTCAATTCCCAGCAAGCACAAGGTGGCTCACAACCATCTGTAATAGGATCTGATGCCCTCTTCTGGTATGTCTGAAGACAGAGACAGTGTGCTCATATACATAAAAATAAATAAGTAAATAAATAATCTTTTAAAAACATAGCTACGGACATGGTTTTCTGAACACATCTGAGATTTTCATCTCCCTCTCTTCTCAAAACTGATGTCAAGGGACTAGAGACATACTCAGTGGTTAGAAGACTTTGCTGTCCTTATAGGGAACCTGGGTTAAGTACCCAGCACCCATATAGGGACTTACAACCATTTGCACCTTCAGGGGATCCGATGGCTCTCTAACCGCCATGGGTAGTAGCCATGTGTGTAATACACATACATATATACAGGCACTCACGAATACACATACAACTTAAAAATCCTGCAAGCAACATAGGACCAACTGGGTCTGTTTTAAAATTATATTCTTTGCTTTGAATGCACACTAACAAGACTGACAGTGAGTTATTGTTGAGATCTGCATACAAACAAAATCAAATGACTATCCCTAAAGAAGAAGGCTGGGCATTATCATTTAATAAGTGACACGCCTCACTAGAATGCATTCTTACTGATGGGGAGATAAGACTAAGGATGGGGTGCCAACACTCTGGAAGAACAGAGAAGAGCTACAGCTGGAAGCAAGCTGTGGTGCAGAAAACACTGAGCCTTCCTTCCACCCAGGACTCCAGCAGATCCTGGGATTCTGGGAAGAAAGAAGAAGAACTACTCCACTTCAAGACATACCTCGAGCATCTATAATAAGTTGGGCTGCCCCTGAGGATCTTTTGGAACATGACTGATAGGCGCATGCCCTGTCTCTGTGGGAGCTGAGGGGGTTCTAAAGTAAGCCTTCCTGCCTCCCGGGTGTTAATGCCTTTGCAGATTCAACTGTGACTTGCTTCTACCCAAGGAAATAAGGCAGCAGTCACTTCCTGGTTAGGTTACAGAAGCCCCCATCTGAGCTGAAGAGGAGGGTAAGAAAGGGAGAGTAAAGGAAGGGCGGGGAGATGGAGAGGGGGCTAAAAAACAAGGCTACGTCTAGAGGTGCCCCCGCATGCTTATGCACCTGACCTCACCCGTGTACCTGACCAAGCTCCCTTGCTGGCTTTGAAGTAGAAATTGATTTACCCCATCTAGTCTCTGATGACATACACAGTTCCGGTCCAAACCTTGGTCAGATCCCAGTGAGGCCCAGGCTCTAAGTCATGGCCAGATACCCACAGAAACCGTGACTTAGTAAGTGGATATCAATGCAGGTCCAATGTTAAAACCAAAGCATCTTCCCTGTAGACGGTATCTGTCGCAGGCATAAGTGATGAGCTCTGAGGAAAGTGCTCCAGGAGAGGTGTCAGTGCCTCCCCTCCCTTGCTGATGAAAAACTTAACCTTCTGAAAATCCCCCATCATCCCACCAACCCAAGTGCTGACACAGAGAAGCAAAATTCACATGACTCTCCTGAAATCTCTCACCCTGCTTCCCCTTCCCCTCCCAGTCCTCTGGCCCCAGGACTGACAATACTCCTAGGACTGGGTCAGACAGTGGCTTGAAGACAGTCCCAATTGCTTGGCAGCAGCTGGAGGCTCACTCCATCTGTTCCATATTTCTTTCCTTTCAGCAGGAGTTTTAAACTCGCTCATCAGTGACAGGTGACAAGGGCTGTGCTGTATGTTCCACCCACTGGCAAAGCCCAATACGGGGGAGGCATGCTGTCCAGCCAGCCAGGCCTGAGAAGGCAGAGAAGGCCTGGAAATGGGAGACAGGCAGCCCCGCTTGGCTTTGTGTGTGAGGAGGAGGCCTGAGGCAACAGGTTTGCTCCAATAGGACCTCAGATCCTAATGTTCTTCTTTAGCTTTGATTTGGGTCTTGTCTCATTAACAAAAGGTAAGACTTTACTACGTGGAGGGAGTGGTAGTGAATGCCTGCAAATCAGCATAGGAGAGGTGGAGACAGGAGGATTCTCATTACAAGGGCACCCTCTGCTAGTTCAAGGCTATTCTTTAAAAAAGCAATCACAACAAGCTGAAACCTTGGTAGACCTAAGAAAACACCAGTTTCTTTGCCATATAGGTACATTACACATAGCCCCAACCTAGGACCCCAGTGACACTTTCCTGCCCCAGGAGATGATAGGCAAGCCCTGGGAAGAACCACTCCCTGGGGCAGATTATCAGGGCTAGGATGGCAGCTGCCTTGGAAAAGATTCAAGGCTTGCCACTGAGGCCTGCCTAAGGCCTGTTGGGATATGTAAGGCCAAGAAGTAAGTACCCAGGGCAGGGCATTCCAATGCCAGAGTGTAGGTCTCCATCTCAGGCAGGGCCACTCATATCTGTTGTGTACGTGAATGAGAATGGGGGGTTGGGGATGAGGAAAGAGAAGACACACTTACTCCTATCTGAGGGAGGAATGTTCAGTCCCAAGGCTTCCTGGCTGGGCCTCTTAGAGCAGCCCCTGCCTGGCTACAGGACTGTGGGCTTTTAGCCGGAGGTTCCCTTGGCTTAGTAAAGGCTGGGGTTTATATTGGTGGCACTAAGACAGAGACCAGAGATAAGAGGGAAAAAGACAACGGTAGTGTGGAAACCTCCCAGAGCTAAAGGCTGGTAAATCAAAAGGGATGCTGGGTGGGGGCTGGTAGCGCGGCAGTCCCAGAGCTAAGGCAGTAGAGTAAAACTATACGCTACAGAGGGGACTATGAGAAATCTACAGAAGCAGCAGAGAGTAAGATGACCAACACAATGTGCCAGGACTAACAGCTGCCAAAGGCAATGGGAGGCAGGTTTGACTTTTAAGAGGGGAGATTACTGGGCAAAAACATCAGCTTTCCCATTTAAAGGAGTTGACATATATAGTGCTGGTCAGCACGCAGTAATTCCCACCCAGTCTTCTGTCCTCTCCCAGGATCTGTGAAAATTCCAAGCCTTGCTTATCTGCTAGCAGGTCTATTGTTCCTTCCCAGGCTCTTGGCTCTTTGGATCCATTATAGACAGCTAAAGTCTTCCTTCCCTAGTAAGAAGTGGCGGGTCTTGGAAAAGGTGTGTCCCTAGCACCTGGAATCTAATATGACAGTATTCTGTGAGAGCCTTTCTGCATTCATTCCCACAATGCTCTCTCACTCACAAGAACCCAAGAGGCTCCTGTTAGAATGCCCCATTTACAAACAGACACTACTGTGGCACAGACATTGAGTCAGCCTGAAAAGACCACATATTAGACCCAAGAATGACACATTCAACCAGTAGGCTAGCTTCCCCGTCTGAGGTGGTAAGCCGTTTAGAGAGCACAGTCTCTGGGAATTTAGTTAGCTCCCGAGTTACCAAGGGGATGCATTCCAGAGCCTGTTAGAGATACAAAGGAACACAGAGGAAAGAAAAGAGGCTTCTACATACACGACAGGAGGAGTGTGAACAGCAGCTTCTACATACATGACAGGAGGAGTGTGCACAGCAACTTCTACATACATGACAGGAGGACTGTGAACAGTATACATGACAGGAGGACTGTGCACAGCAGCTTCCACGTAGGGCAGCTGGGTGGTATCTTTCCTACTAGGGAATCATGTGCCCCTGGCCCCAGATTCTCCATATAGGGGTATAGTCCACTTAAAGATATGGGAGACACTGTTTATAGGGTATCCAATCAAACATTTGTAATAGCCAAGAGTTGGAGACAGCCTACCTTCAGAAGACTTGTACAGATGGTACAGCCATCCAAATTAGTAGTATTTACATCTAAGGAAGAATGAATCGTTTAATACAGCCACAGGGAAAGAGCCCGGCCACGCACATGTTCAAAGGAAGAAAAGGTAGGTGCAGAAGTGAAGTGTGTAAGTCTAACTGTGTAGGCTTGTATGTATATCTATACAATGTATCAATAGATACCGAAGAAACTAACAATGGTGACTGTCCTCAGACAGCCAACATGAATGGGAAGGGACAAAGGTGAAAAGGAGACAGCCATGCTCATCCTTTGAGACGTCAGCGTTCTGAACTACTGAATCAACCGGCTGTTTGAATAATAAAAATATAACAAGTAAATGTGCATTGCTTACACACTGTATTAGAGAGCCAGTTTTGCACAAGGTACTTAGGTCTGGCAAAATCCAGGTGTCACATGACGAGCGCTTATTGCATTTATTCCTGTGCTTCAGTCAGGACTCCACCACTAGCATAGACTCAGGGACATCCAGGCACACAGGGTGCTGGTCACTGACACCAGGCTACCCTTCCACATCTTCACCCATTTCCTGGGATCACGAGCTCTTTGTTCAAGCTCCAGTGTATCATACCTATGCACTTTAGCATCTGTGTGTGTTCACTACCATCCTCCATCTTTTAAAGACAGAAAGGAAGGTTTCTATGCACAGACCTTTCTCAGAAACACATCCCTTGATCCTGAAATCTGAAGTCTTCATGAGTGCAGACTGTGGTTTCCTTCCCATGATAGAGATGAAGAGGAGAGCCATTCATACTCATCTGGGGAGTTATATTCCTCAGACAGCAAGCACTCAAGTTCTGAGCACCGCTGAGGGAGGCTCTGCCAACAGAAGGGCTGAGCTCCCAGGCAGCCATTAGGCATCCTCTCCCAAGGAGACAGGCTACCCATGCTCTTACTTACAGGCACCTGTGAGAAACCCAAGATGTCAGGACACAGAGTAAGACCTTAGGGGGTGCTAAAGCCACACCTCTGATGGGGAGGGCAAATGGCTGGGTTGTCACTCCTGTATCAATCTAGAAATTCTATTTACTGATGACTACCTTAAGCATATAAGCAGATGATTAAAAACAAAAACAAAAACCCAAAGCAATAACATCTTAATTGTGGGGAAAACGGAACCATTTCTTCACTAGTGATCTTTGGTGGGCGTAGGGATGGGAGGATTTCTTAACTAAGGTTTTCACTTCCATCCTGCTGGGGTCACAGGTATATATCACTAACACCCTGTTTTGTTTTCTTTGGTTTTATCTATTTTCTTTTTGTTTTATGGAAATAGAGTCACACTGTATAACCTAAGCTATCCTAGAGCTCACTCTGCAGCCCCGGCAGGCCTCAGACTTAAGGGTATCCTCCTGCCTTGGCCTCCCAAGCATTAAGATTACGAGCAGGAGTCCCCATATCCAGCCTGCTTCCTCACTTAATAGATGGTCTTACCATCTATTTCTTCTGTCATTCTTGTGGCAAACAAAATAATTCTAAACATACTGTCATGGCTATTCTTGGTTGTCAACCTGACTATACCTGGAATGAACTACAATCCAGAATGGAGGGCACACTGTGAGGGATTTCCTGCTTGGTTAAGACAGGGGTGAATTAATCTACTTCTAGTTCAGACCTTTGAGGCAGGAAGACACATACCTTTAATCCAGATCTTGAGGCTGGAAGATATACCTTTAATCTGGACCATACCTTCTGCAGGAAGTCTATATAAGGACATAGAAGAAGGAAGCTATCCTTTTTGCCTGCTTGCCCTTGTCTTGTCAGCACGTCCATCCCTTCACTGGCATTGGAGCTTACCTCTTTGGGATTCCAGCAGATACAAAAGATCAGCTGAGACATCCAGCCTGTGAGACTTGAGTCACCAGCAGATTCTTAGACTTTCTGTTTACAGTTACCTATTGTCGGATTGTCTGGACTGCAGCCTGTAAGTCATTCTAATAAATCACATATATTTCTATCAGAGAGAGAGAGAGAGAGAGAGAGAGAGAGAGAGAGAGAGAGAGAGAGAGAGAGAGAGAGAGGAGGGAAGATACTCATTCCATGAGTCCTGTGACTCTAGAGAATTCTGACTAATACACATACCAATATAAGCAGACAGCAAGGGCATGGCGGGGGGGGGGGGCGGGGAGAGAGTTATAAAAAAACAAATTACTGACTGAAAAATCAGTTCCTGGATTGCTCAGAATTGAGTGTACTGACAACTTACTAGGTTGTGAAAGAACAAAGAGGTTGAAATTTTGAGGGAAAATCCGTTTATTTTAAGAAAGGAATGCTTGCTTTGTCTACTAATTATTTTTAGATTAATTCTTGGTTGGGAGAAGGATACAAAAAAATGTCCTGCATCTTGCAAAACAGGTTGCAATGTTAATTCAAAACACACATGAGGAAGTGAGGGCAGGTGGTGTGAGTGGAGGATGGTCCCTTCCTGAGGGACCCCTGGTTGCTTTCCTCTCCTCTCCTTGTAGGAAGTGAGTTGGAATTCAACTTCCCATTTCTGGCTTAGAAGTCAGAAAGAGCCTTGCTCACGTGATTCAAGGGCATCCCAACTCAATCTTCTCCCCCACACCCCTGCCCCTCACGTCTGTACTGGGAATGGGACCCAGAGCCTAGGCAAATGTCGAGGCGTTGAACCACCAAGCTCTACTCCCAGCTCCAGATTTGATCCTATCTCCCTTTTGCCCCAGCACAGTCACCATGGAGCCAGGAGACCTCCCCTAGCACCCAGCTGCAGCACCACCATTTGCACATTAACAAGCAAAATTATATATTATCACTCTTTCCTGTCTGTATAAACCAACAGTCTTAAGGAAGCATGATGGGATAACTACCCTCCCACCTGGCTCCTAGCGCAGTGTCTCCTGTGTGTTTCTCTGTGACCAACCAGGAGGAGAAAGTAGTAACTTTTCGGCCCCTCCACTTCATTCAGGCTCCTGAACTGTACTGGCCCCTGGACTGTACTCCTCCGAAAGGGATAAAGGCTACCTGGAACGTGTTTCTCCATGTTCTGGGGAGGGCAACTGGAGGTCAACCAAGTAAGGTGAAAGAAAGCTCTAAAAGGAAACTAATGGTACACTAATCTGTAGTGATCTGAAGGATTCATTTCATTGTAATGAAAAAGAGATTAAATTGTTCAGGGCAGGGCTAGGGCCGATAAGAAGGAAAATTCAAGGACACAGAGCTTGACTTCCCTCCAGGGAGGAACTAGAGAACCAGATTTCTTGAAAGATGGAATGGGGAGCCAAGGGAGCTAGAGAGGGACAATGTATACTCCACAGAAGGAGGGCCTCACAGCGGGAGGAGCCGGAATTCTGGAGCCTCCCCCAAGGTGCATGGAAGCCTTCTACAGGGGACACTCTCATTAATTTCCCCAAGGCTCCATTTCACACTCCCCAATAAACAGGTCCACAGACTAGTCCCTGAAAAGGCTTTCTGTTCAAACACAGCCCTGCTTTCACTTGCTAATGACTAGCCAACCTTTGCTATCAGGAAACCTAAGCATCATTACAAAGCACTCCAAGGCCAGGCCAGTCCTTTTACAACTCTGGCAGGGGCAGGGGTACCTTTCTAGGGAAAAAAGTTTAATTCACAGAGAAGAATTTTGGTATTAAACATTTAACACCGAACTTAAAGGGCTTGGAGTGAGAGGAACAAGACCAGGGCATGCTTTTCATATTTCTAGCCTGTTCTACTCCACCCATCAGAAGATAAGATGTCTTTTCCATCTTTAGAGTCTTATCTTCTGCCCAGGGTTCTTAAACTGAGGACAGTTGTTGCCTCTTGCAAAACTGAGCTTCTCAGAGCCCAAGGTTCCAGCCGAGGAGCTCTGCCCTGCAAATCCTGCCAGGCTGAGCAGGCTCTAGTTTATGGACCCACTCCGAAAGTCTGATACACCCACCTTCAATTATTTATAAATGGACTTCTCACTTATGATTAAACAACAGCTTGTATTTACTTTCTTTTACAACCCCAGTTATATAGGGAGCCACAGATGCCATGTGGGAGACTCACTACTAATTTATGTACACTCCTCACATTTACTGAACTTAATTGCGCTATTTAAAAGATTTTTTAAAAGCATAACTAAATGACAGGACGCCCACCTCCCAAGGTTCCAACACTTATGAAGAGAGCCCATTAGGGTATTTATTTTGTTTTTTTGTTTCTTTTTTTCTTATAAAAGTGAGTTACAAGGGCAGACTATATGGACATTGAGTCCTAACAGTTATAACAAGGTAGGCCGAGGGCAAGTTCTCTCATGCCTGTTTCATTCTGCATGACTGGTTTTACAGAGTCTTAGCTTCAGTGCTGGCCAGAAGCACCCAGCAGGCCCTCGAGGACTGTCCTTGTTGGTAGGAATCCATCAAGGACCTTACTGTGAACTTCTCACATACTCCATAGCTAATGGATCCAACTTGGTCTGCGACCATACAAAGATAATACCAAAAAAAAAAAGAAAGATTTTGACCCTCTTCTTTACAGCACTGTTCAGTCATTCCAATTTTTGCCAAAAGCCAAGATCTCCCAGGACTGCTTAGTTGTTCAAATAATAGAGCGAAACAAAGCCTGCCAACATTTCTGTCAGCAGTTGCCTGTGTGCAACACCAGCTCTGACAGTAGGTAGGAACCCAGAAATCCAGACTGTGGACTCTTCAGAGGCCCGGTGCGAGGATGTCTCGACTCCTTTGCTGTTATGATACATTCTCACACTGGGCATTCTGAATTCTCTGTTTCTCCTTTGTGGTCACAAAAGGGACAGACTGGGGATTTCCGGGCTATCCTTGCATCTTGTTAGGGCTGACTATATCACCCACGCTCCCTGAATGGGTTAAAATCACAGGTTTCTCTGCATCACATGTTCACTGGCTATGTGGCCATTTCACTCCTCTGTGTTAATTACACATTTGTCTATATTATGCACATATATCTGAATGAATGCATGAGCTCTCTAACTAGGCTGAAATTCTATGAGCTCAAAGTGGGCCTGCCTCCTACATCAATCGCAAAGCAGAGTGAACTTCAAATTTTGAAATGTCCAATCCATATCCAATTTGATTTTTCTGTTCCAGCAGACAGGTTGATTGGCTCCAAGAAAAGCAGCCCACAGTGTAAGTTGTCTCTGTAGACAAGACAAATCTGAAATGCTGGGCTCTTTAAAGAATTTATACATGTAATAGCTGATAGATGAGAGCTTGCGGTAGCCCAGGCAGGCACTCATGAAATACTTAGGCCACACCACCTAGGAACACTAAGCTCATGGTTCTGGTCAATCATCAGGAGCCAGAATTTCTGACACATTGTTCCATCAATTGGATAACACGATATGTACCAAACAAAATGATTGCTCCCAAAACCCGGCAGCCCCAGAGAGAAGGATGCACAGAGACTGCAATAACGATCGCAGCAGCCCCCTGCCTGACTTGGTCAGATGCCCACAATGGGTGAAGACTCGCCCGCCCAGCTCTAACTCACAGCTCATTGCTGGTTTTGCTATTATGAAACATAATCTCAAAAGGAATTTGACTTTGTGGTTGGTTAAGGTCAAAAGATTAAAAATTTAAAGCAACAAGAAAACCTCCGAGCCTCAGGAAAGAAACCAAACATCCTGTTCTTAGAAAATATCCCATGTTGTTACTTCTCTTCCCAGAGGAAGCACTCACGTGACTGTGCGTGTACAACCTCAGGGCCCCACTGCCCTGGGGACAATGCTCCCTTGGTCCATGGCTATTCGCACTTAACTTCCCTTCTAACTTTCTGAAACCAAGAACTCTGTGTCCCAAGGTGGAATGTCTTCCTTACCTTCTTCCCACCAAACACAATTCATAACATCCTCTGAGACCTGCTTGAAAGCCATTTCCTTCTGGGAGGAAGTTTTCTGACTCATCTCACTGAATCCTGCGTAATCCTGCCTCGACGCTGCGTGGCTTCTGGGCTTTCTTAGGTCTCGTGTAGAACTTACGTCATTTGTTATTTTCCTGTTTTCTGCCTTTGTGATTTTTATGCCTATCTCAAAAAGAGTAAGGTAAGCCATGGTACTATAAATGAGAGCTACTGTGGGGTCTTTTTACATGCTGACCACTAATACAAGTCGCTCAGATTTCACTATATAAGCTCTTCTTCTCTTTCTGCCTATCTCAGACATCAAGGGCCTACAATAGGTGAGTCAGGTCTAAACCCTTACCTGTTTTGGTAAATAAAGTTTTATTGGAACGAACACCCAGTGAACGCGGAGTTGTTTCTGTATTCTCCATAGGACAGCAGTTCTCCTCAGAGGGTAACTTGGCACCCTCAGCAAGTAACAAAACAAATGTTTAAATCCTGTGACCTCAGGTGGAAAGGAGTGGCTAGTGGCACCTCATGGACACAAAGCAAACATGCTGTTGAACAGTCCCTCAAAGAAAATTATCAGGCCTTGAGCCTCAATAGACTGAAGTTGAGAGACCACAGCAGAATCACCACTGCCAGAATTGATACCCGAGCAGAGACTGCATGTGGCCCTCAAAGCATCCTGAAAACCCCTTCCTGAAAAGGTTTGAACCCTTGCTTTAGATACTTGCATCTCTACAAAGCTTTGTTGTCCACCCCCATCACACCCTGCACAAGGCTTCAACTACCATTTCTAATGATAACTTCCAGAGTAGAACTTCAGCTCACACAGACCTACTTTTAAGTCTAGACTAGAACCACTCAAAGTGGTCCATGGACCAGACCAGTCCATAGGTAAAGAAATTGAAAGTAAGGTCTTAGATAAAACTTTTTTGACATTGCCATAGCAACCAAGCATATGGTTGGTGTTAATGATAAGTCTGGGGTTTGGCACTGTTGATCTTGCTGTGTGGGGTCCGAGTCATAGATTTCACTGTGCACAAGAAGTAGCATCAATTCTGCCACAGATTGAAAATTGAAGTCAAAGGCAAAACAGTGGCTCTTCTCAGAGAGTGTGAAGCACTGTGTTTCTTTCCTGCATTCTGGGGTTCCCTACTTTGCTTTCCTGGGAGACTCCATCTTTCCTCCCTCTGACTAGCCATGGTGAGGGCCTTCTGTGCTTTCCTCTCTTTCTTTGTAAATGGCAAAACCTAGCTATCATTTCAACCTCTCCCTAGCTTCATTCTCCTGTCAAGCCTAAAACCCTATCACTGAATCTCTCCTCATTCGCCCCCCACAATTGCCATGTTGTACATTTGCCTCTCCTCTTTCTCTTCTTACCTAGAATCCACCCATAACCTTAAAACCTTTAAGAGGCAGGCCCACCCTTACAGCCTGGAGATAGGACTGCACATGACCACACAGGCAAACCGAGGAGCTGCCCAGCCCTGCAGCTGTAGCTCTTCCCTGTTGCCAAGGCCTCTGGAATTCCTTAGCATCATGTGGGCATCTGACATCCACTAACCATCACACCGAATTGTAGTTACTGCTTCCTTGCATGTCACCCCCACCCCGATTAGGCTGTCTGTCATCTATGAGAATTAATTATTTTACTCATAGAAGGAACTAAAGAGAGCATATATTTGTGAATGTTATTTAAAGGGGGAAATAGCTTCTACCCATGCCTACAAAGTGCAAACCAGTATCATATTAGAGAGTTAAGACTACCTTGGGCCATTCAATGTAATCTTCTGATTACATTCAAGTTCAACTTAAAGAGTGAGATTCTAGAGAAGCAAGGAGCCCGCTCTGCTGACCACTCCTTTTAAGTGGAAGTAAGTTCAGGAGAATTGGGCTCATGTGACCTAAAAGCATATGAGGAAATATCAGGAAACCACAAAGGGCATCCTATAGCAAAGGGAAGCCCTGGGTGGGGCCTGTAACAGCCACAAGAGAGGGCTCCACTTCATTTGAGAACAGCCTTCTCAAGGCTTACAGAGGATGGAATGTCCTAAGGCCCAGCAAATACTTGTCTCCATTTGGTCACTGTGCAGAGCCTTTGAAAAAGTATAGAGTAGTTTAAACACACACACAGTCTAAATTATTTTCAAAATGAGGATAAGACTCCTTGTTGACTGTTGCATCTATTTTTAGTGATATTGAGATCTTTGCATTCAAGAAATGTGGCCAAGCAGGTCCTAGTTGTCTACTCAGCATCTGGACTCCTTTGCTTCTTTGAGAGCTGCTAGGTGGGAAGATTAGGTTTGTCTCTGACTTTGGCAAAGCCCGAGGAGGGCCCTGATGAAAGCACAATGACTTGAAGGATATAGCAGCTGTACTTCTCTCTAGATAGCAGGGGACCCACAGGGACCCCTCCATGTGCTAGTGACAGGCCAGAGTATAGAGCTGCCTTGTAGGACTTGAGTAGCAGTAGGATGAAGTCAACAAGAATCAGATGAATAAGTAGGAAGTCCTGCAATTGGGTTAAAGCTCGTTACATAATCACATAAGTGCAGAAGAAGGCAGGATGTGGCTGGCAGCTCTTATAAAAACAGACCTGGACATCTTAGCTTACTTGTGAGCTGAAGTGGTGACAGAGGAAGCTAAAGCCCCTGAAGGCTCCCTGCACGGACCCCAGCCAGACCCCCTTCTTTCCATCTCCTGCTGGGTTGGAACTTGTCTGGAGACCCCATGTTATAAGGTGCTCTAGAAGCCGGTGTTCATCTAAATACTTTCTACCAGCTTTAGCATTTCTGTTCCCCTTCCTGGTGTGACAGTGCTAATCGGTGCCAGTGACTTCCTCTTGAGACTTGAGTTTCCTGCTCTGCAAACTCTAAATAGAATTATGGGCATCTTTTTGAGGCATGAAGTGCCTGGCAAATGGCTGGTAGGCAATGAGCCCCAAACCCAGGGAGAGGTAGATGCTACTGATAGTGACTCTGAAAGAGCAGTGCTGCATAAGGTCGGCTTTAGAAACTCACAGTTGGAAGCTGCATTAGTCTGGGTTCTCTAGAGGAACAGAACATATAGAAGGACTATATACGATTTATTGGAATTGTTTACAAGCTGTGATCTAGCTAGTCCAACAACGCTGTCTACCAATGGAAGGTCCAAGAATCAGTCCAGTAGTATCTGTTCAGTGCCCAGGGCTGATGTCTCAGCTGGTCTTCAGTATAAGCCAGACTCCTGAAGAAGTAGGCTCCCATGCCAGTGATGGCAAGAGGACAAAGAGAGCAATCCTCCTCCTTCCAAGTCCTTTTTACAGATTGCCACCAGAAGGGGAGCCCCAGATTAAAGGTGTATCTTCTCACCTCTCAAGATCTACATTAGAAATGGGTCTTCCCATTTCTGATGATGTAAATCTGCTGCAGGTGTAGCCAGCAGCTTGAGTTTTAGGTTAATTCTAGATACAGTGAGGATGACCACCAACAATAGCCGTCACAGAAGTGTCTTCCAACTTTATTTCTTTTAGACTTTAGGATCTGGATACCTAATTGATTGCTTTAACTAAAGCGTAAAGTCTTCCAAATGATGCGGCTCCTGCCTAAGACAAAACTGAGCACAAAGCAATCCCTGTTTGGACTCCATACACAACAATTGAGACCCAACTGAATGTGCTGTGTGTTCCCCAGCAGGCTGGTGGCAGCGATCACCTCTCTGCAAGTGAGCCACTGGATTAAGGAGTCCTTCATGAAGGATCCTGGGATAAAAGCCACCAGCTCGAGCATGAAACTAATCTTACCATTGCACCCCGACTCAGCATGACTAGAAGACATTTCATTCTGAAGACATCTAAACGTGAGAATACCACATGCAGTTCAGCCTGCCCAAAGGGAGCCATGTGTCTCTAAATATGACCTTCAGGATGTCACCAGAACAAGACAGATTCCCAAATGTCTAAGCTGTCCAAACAGAAGCCTGTCTTTGAAGTTTCTGCCTTCCAGTCTGCGCTGGCTCCTTAGAGAACTACATGGCTGTTTTCCAGCCCAAGGCCCCTCTTTATTATTAACAGGATAGGCTAATGCTGGTAAGTCACATGGATACTGGCTTATTGAAATCTAGAGCTAGAGATGATCTGCACTCATGAAACACCAGATCCTGTTAGAGATGACAAACAGGCTTCCAGAGGCCGGAATCACACCATACGGATGCACACCAAGCTGTCAACCTGTGTTTTCGGATCCAGTCTGTGCTCCCTCTGCCTGCTTCCAAGCAGAACCACCACTTCTGATTGCCAGCATCTTCCTGGTTTGGTCTTCCTGCTCAGCAGCCTACAAGGCACACGCACAACACACAAGTCGTCTGTGCAACTGTGGCTTGGTGCTCCTGAAAGTGAGTTTTCTACCGGAGAAGTCCTGCAGCCATTGTGAGGGCGAACCACTCTGAGACACAGTGGAAGCCTTGCCCACAGGGAGTCACTGCCACTGGTATAGTGGTTACTCTGCAAAGCTGTGCAGGAAGAGGGTCAGCACGTCACAAACTGGCTTCCTGTAGTTCACTTTCCTGGTCTTTCTGAGTCTTTAGGAATGCTTTATGTGTCAATCCCATGGGGTCACTACAGGATATGACCACTTAATACTGCTTAAGAACCAAAGGCTAGAAGGCCAGTCCTAACTTTCTGAAACACACAGCTTGCAAGACAATAAAAATCTTTAGCTTTTAGAAATGTCCTACTCTTAAGGTCTATTGTGAACGACTCACTGAGGCAGGCACTGATGACCTTATAGACACTACTGAGGCTAATCAGCTTCCATACAGTTTGGCTACTTAGAAGTGGGGTGGCGGAGATGGCACTGGTGGGCATGGTGGCATTTGTATATAGCTCCAGCCCCCAGGATGCTGAGACAGGAGGATCAGGAGTTCAGGGTCAGAAACAAAACCACAACAAAATAGCCACAGTTTTAATGTCTGTTTCCTACTATAAAGCTATACGGTTAGATGTAAAAGCTGCTTTTCCACCTGGCACACTTGAGTCTGGTACCCCACTCTGTAAAAGTTGACAATCGAAGTGCATCAAGGCTAAAAGGGAAAAAGATTCCCTGACCGATTGCTAATTGCTATAGATGTAGCTGGTTACTTAATATACTTTGTAGGATGTTGTTTTGTTTTGTCGTCTTTAAAGGAAGCGGACAGGAAAAGAGAAAATTCCAAATCAGGTTGGACAGCCCCAACTCCAACAGCTGTCCCCTTAGCAAACCTGAGTCATTTCCAGAGCCTGCCCTGGGATGAAGCTAGGACTTCACAGCTGATGAGAAGCAGAGGCCAGGCAGGTTGTCCTGGGCAAGGGCACTCTAGCCTGTAGAGCTTCTTTCTTTGTGCTATCTTTCACACCAGACATTTATCTAGCGCTGTTCAGGGCATGTTCACTGCTGTCGCAGGCCCCCTTCTGTCAAGGACCGAGTTCAGGGCCTTTCTGCCCAACCTCCTGCAGCTGCTAACTTCCCTGGAATTATCAGGGCAGTATCACTACTCCACAGGCACTGAGTATCCACTGGGTGTCAGGGGCAGCCAGGAGGGCATGCAATGACATACCAAACGTGGTTATTCAGCCCTATTACCTCTGACTGATCCAAGGACACGCCTACACAGGGGCTGTGTTCATTCCAGGATACTGGAGTGCCTTGTCCCCAGCTGGGCCATGGCTTTCTCTTTTCAGAGTTCCACATCTGCACCTAGTGAATCTCTTAATTTATGCTATAAACTACTCAGACCAACTCTAGCAGTTTCACGCTAGCTCTGCTATAGAAGAACAAGGTCACCATACACAAGACGGAACCAACCGCCCTTAATAATTAAGTAATTCAAGCTGTCTTCCCTACGGCTGGCAATTACTGTCACCTTCCTTTGGGTGGTGATACGGTGAGATGATACAGGATGGGTTCCTTTCCAGAGGCCAAAAGCCATAACAGTAATCATATTTCATAGCTCCCGTAACCCTCCACCCAGACAATGGCGGTGTGGTATTCAGAACTAGGTCAAACATACCTGAGTTCAAACTGTGCCCTGCTACTTACTTAGCTGTATAAACTTGACCAAGGTACAGAACTCGAGAGTCTAAGTTCTTGTCTGGAAAAGAAGTACCATATCATCTATCTAAAAGACTGACTATGGATATTAAATGAGACAATCACACAAGCCAAACCACTTGTCCAATATCACACAAGTGCTACATGCTAGAGCCAGGCAATGGACCTAGGTGGTCTTACCCCAAGGTAATAATGTCAGGCTTTCCCAATCCTTTAATCCAAAAAGGCACAGACTCCCATATAGATTTGGGCACTAGGACACACCCACAGTTAGGTATGCTCTTTATTGTATAGCTTTGGGCAACCTACATCACTGGTCTGTCTTCTGTTATTACACCTGTAAAATGTAGGCACTAGCACACCTTTCATAGAACGATTGTTTAGTAATGAAGAGGTTAACGAAGGCACTGAGAAGAGTACTTAGCTTAGCACCGAGGATTGTTTAGTAATAGAGAGGTTAACGAAAGCACTGAGAAGAGTACTTAGCTTAGCACCGAGGATTGTTTAGAAATGGAGAGGTTAACGAAGGCAGTGAGAAAAGTACTAGCTTAGCAGTGAGGATTGTTTAGAAATGGAGAGGTTAATGAAGGCACCGAGAAGAGTACTTAGCTTAGCACTGAGGACAGGCTTTGTGCTAGAATTACTTTTGATGTTCATTAGAATTCTCTGACCTGCACTCTTAAGAGATTTTTTTTTTTAATTGGCCTGGTTGAATCTGCTACTTGTTCTCTGGGAAACATAGTGTATTTAAAAATACAATTTTTAGGTTCTTAATGAAAATAAATCAGTGGGATTCTAGTTAGAAAGACACTAGGCTGAGCCTTTATGAAATCAGACTGAAACAAGGGTGGTAATAATAAAATAATAATAATTAGTAGTAGTAGTAATAAATTGGCACAATTTTTCTAAGGGCTTTTAGGTCGGGAACTGTATTGCCACCCATTGAATAAATGCTATGTCTAATGGGCAAAGGACTTGTGAAAGTTTTATGGCTTGGTTAAAAACCTTAGGGTGATATAGGTTAAAGAGATTTTATCCACAATGCTGTTGAATAGCAGGAAATTTATAAGTGGAAAAGGGCAGCTTTTGTGAACATGTCAGACATAAAACAAAACACCACATTAAAGGGAAGACTGGAGCGCAGATAGGGCTGCCTGGCTCCAGGGAGCCATTCTGCAATCATGGTCACAGCTTTCTATGCATCTTGGACCCCATTTAAATTCACAATAAAAACCAAGAAAGCAAATGTACACCAGGTACTTTACTCTCCACACCTTTCTAGGTGCCCTGAAGATAGGAGGCAGACTTTCAGGGTGCAGATTAGGGGGGTGGGAGGGAGCTCATCTTACTCCATGTCTTCAGGGGGCTGCCACAGCCTCGGCACCATGTTCCAATCATGAAATTCAGAATGCAAATCTCTAGCAGATGAGCCGGCTGGAAAACAGAAACTGCCACAGGCCCAGAAGGCTTCCAAAGTTCTCCTCTAAACAACATCTGTGAGCCCAGGGGCTGTGAGCCCAGAGACTGGTAGCCCCGTCTTACAACCATGGGTGAGGCCTACTGGAAAACCTAGGCACTTCCAGATGGACTGTCAACCATTCCTTGAATATAGATCTTAATCCTTTATCTCACACGTTACATTGCTAGACATTTCACAACCGCCTTATGGCCGAGTCCTTCATTCTGAAAAAGGTGTTTGTGTATACTGACATCTAAACTGTCCATCAAATCACAGTGGTGGAGGGATCTACAACTGTCCAGAAGTTGTACTCCCTAGCTCAGTTGTTAGTTGAAAGACCTTTTATAAGTCAGACCATTACAGGAGTCTTTTAATGGACTTAGGGATGCCCCTGGGGCATCCTGACTGCTTCCTGGGGAGGCTTATTTCTATTTCTCCCTGTGATGTTAAGGGGAAGTTCCTAAGTCTGGATCTGCTATTAAAGCAGGGACATCTGCTACCCTCCTAATATTTTCAAGGCGGCACCCCTCCTCCACCCCCTCCCAGAACTCGAGGATACTGTGAGGGCTACAAGCTGCCAGGGTGAGGAAGAAGCAGAAGGAATCTTTGTCCCCCTAACACATCCATCAGTTCCCTCCCCAGAGCCCCCACTACACACTGCACACAATCAGCAGCCCACTCCCCGCAAACGCACCAAGGCTGCAAAGATTCAGGCTCCAGTCCCTGCCTGACATTCCTCTTCCCACCCTCCTTTTAATTCACTCACTTTTTTTAAAAAAACAAAATGTAATTACTTGACTGTCAGCCGGGGCTGCACTCTGGGGCTTTAACTCCTTTCAACACAGATGTGCGCCCAGCTTTGATGCCGCTGTACTCGCAGCTTGTCCCAGCCACAGCCGGCTCGGTAATGTAACATTCAAGTGCGTATTTATTTTTAAACTGACCTCTCCTAGACGGTGCAGTATAAAGCAGGTCCTGCCAAAAAATATGCTACTTTCTATTTATAAGATGAAACACATGCCTTCCCTCCCAAAGGCGAGAGGGGGGTGGAGTATAATAATTCATAAAGAAAAAAACTGACTGGCCGGATCCATTCGTCCTCGCATGGCTGTGTCAAGATACTTAGTGAGAAGGAAGAGAAAAGAAGAGGAAGAAGAGCAAATAGCAGGAGGAAGAGGAGGAGGAGGAGAGGCAGGAGGAGAAGGAGAGGGGAAGGAGGAGAAAGGGGGAGTAAAGATCTTGTAAACGCTTCGGTTGTTCAGAAACCGCAGTCAAGAAAAAAAAAATTTTTTTTCCCCCAACTACCTGATCTGCAGGTTGGAGCTTCAGCTACAATGTGCTGCCTCTGTCAGTGCGGAAACTGCCAAGCTGCGCTGTGCACTCTCGCGGCGCGCCGCATCGGTGCAAACACACAACTAGAGGGCCGCGGTAGCCAAGTGCGGTTTGTTCTGCTGGAAAAACGCAACACGCGCCCAGAATGGCTGTCAATGGCCTGGAGGGGGCCGTGCTGACTGCAGCCCCACCCTAAAGAAGTAGGTGGCAGAGCTCCGCGTTCTGATACCCCCTCCGGACGTCAAGCATGATGTCCCCTTTGATCCTCTAAACATCAGCTCAACCAGGCGGTGCTGTAGATTATCCTCGCACCCTCTAAGTCTTCCAAGGCCACCATCTGCACTAGCTGGAAGGGGCTTAGGTTGAGGGTCGGACAGTCTTACAGGTGGAGAGACAGCCTGGGTTACACACTCACCAGCAGTCTCTAAGGCTCCTAGCTTCTGCCCGGAGGGCCGGGCGTCGGCCCGGGTCGCCTCCCGAGGGCGCACAGCTGGTGCGCGCAGAACCAGAGGGACGGCAACGGTTCACCGCAGAATCTGCTCCGGGACTGCGCGCGGCGTCTCCCGGGAGGCAGCCGCTGCGGAACTGGGTCGTCGGCGAGCGTCCCGCTGCTGTGCTCCCAGCGGCAGTTGGAAGCGCCCGCGACACTGTGCGCGCGGCTTCGGACGCCGGGCCTCAACCTGCCGAGGGCGGGGCGCAGGACGCTGGGCGGGGCCGGCGCGGGGCGGGGCGGGGCTGTGAGGCCAGGGCAGGGCGGGGAGAAGGGTGCGGGCGGACCTGGACGGTCCCTCCGCTGTACCTGTGTCCCCCACCTCCCCACCACCCCCAGACCCGCAGGACTGGAGGCGAGGCTACGGACACTTGGAGGACAAAGGGTACCCACTGTCACCTCCCAGTCCCACCCCTCCCCGGTTGTGGCTTCTCTCAGAGGCAAAGCCGGCTGGGGCTCCCCCAAGCACAAAGAAAAGTGGCGGGGTGCTCCCTTTAAAGAGGGGACCCCAGAGTGTTGCTGTCCGTACGGTGCGGGAGAACAATGGGACTCCGCCCGCAGCCCGGACCCTCGTGCTCACCCTCGTGTCCCCGCCTCTCCTGTCCTACCTAACCCACCTAGCAGTGCGGGGCTTCGCAGCGGAGGAAGGGGACCTGCGCGGGGAAGAAGGGCCACCTGACCGGGTCGCCGCAGCTCCCTGGGGACCCCCTGGCAGCTGTAGCTCTTGGGAGGGAAGAGGAGGGTCGCGTGCTGTCAACGTGCAGCCGGCTCCCCTTGCAAGCTGTCGCCAAAACCTGGAGCGCGGATCTGACGCGCGGGAGACGCGGGGTGGAGGCTGAGAGCCTGCGGGACGCAGAGAAACGCAGACGCAGCAGGTTTTTCCTGTCGGGAGGGTGGCGTCGCCTCCCCCTCCAGGTCTGTCAGAGATTGACCTAAAGCTGCGGAAGCGGGTGGCGGCTCTCCGGGACGCTCTGCGAGGCGGCGCAAGTGGCGCAGCTGCTGCTGCTTCGGACCGTAAAATTCCTCCCGTGGCGACACCTGCGCCTGTCGGTCACCCAGCCAGGGCCTCAGGACGACCCGCCTCTCTGTCCCTGGACCTCTGTAGGAACCCAGAGAATTAATGTTAATTGTCTTAATTGGTCGCCCTCTCTTCCTTCTCCCTTAGTCCGCCAGGTTGGAGACAGGAAAAGGTGGCGTTTTCCGGCGTTGATGTCCCCGCTGGCTTGGTTGACCTGGAAAAGGAGCTAGAACCCTGAGGAGTCGCAAGCTCCGGGCCTGCCCCCAACCCTGGGACTCTCAGGTTGCCTGGAAATCCTGGCACAAAGCGGAGCCCCTCCTGGAGACCTTGGCTTCCCTGGGCGCTATCGGGGTCATCACAAGGGTGCCCCCGAATCTGAATCGCTCTGAAACCTTAGACCGGGTGCACTTTAAGCCCAGGTCCTAAACCACGGTCGACGTTAAGATGAATTTATAAAGGAAGCGGACACAACTGTTCGGGAAAGCAAAATACTTGGGTGGAGTGTTAAAAGCCTCAAAGAAAATAATAGTTGGCAGGTTAAACGGCCATGAGGTCGGAAGTCAAATACAAAACCGCAGAAGTGATACCAGAATTTTGACAAGCAAAACAGTCGGTGAAGATAAGGGACCAGGCACTGTTTCCCTTCTCTGAATGACCGACTTCTCCGAAGTTGCCTTTGGCAGAACCTGGGTTCCACTCCGAATTCCTCAGAGTTTTACTTGGGGTTCATATTTCAAAATATATGTTCCATTTGGCACTAATGTATATATTTTATATATGAATTTATTGAAAAATATTAAATGTTACTGGCCTAGTTAGATAAAGGTATTTTTATAAATATGCACAGCTTTCATTACATATGGTATTTTTAAAAGTACAAATATGCGTGTATATACATTTATGAAATGCTGTATGAAAATTCCTTTTTTACGCATAAAAGCATTCCTTACACATATGACATGTGTGTGATTTTTAAAATTCGTTCTATTGTTAGCTGTCATTAAATGCAGTCCATTTCCACGTGTCTAAGTAAATAATTTCTTTTACAGTTTGTGCAAACATAGGGTGGCAGGTGGCTATAAGTTAAAACTTTTATGCCAAAACTCTGTTTTCATTCTTATGTGCTGTTTCTGTTTCACCTAGAGGTGGTTTCTTTCTATATGTGGTTTTAAACAAGTCTTTACCATTGAGCCCTAGACAGTGCATGTGTAACCTACCCTCTTCAAGGGTTTCTGGTGGTGCTGACTTGATCCATCCTGGCTTCCCTGAGGCTGTGTTATTTTATTTGTGCTGAACACCTTCAGTGAGGAAAAAAAAAGCCCTCATGTTGCGAATTTTCTTTCCAAATGAGTTCATTTCCTGATTTAGTCATGGCAGCCTTTTGGTTTCGTGGGTTTAGATTTTGTTAACTTCAGGAGGCTCTCCTGCTAAGCAGAAAGGAAAGCTTTGCTTAGTGACGACTGAGACTTCCGAGACTCTGTATTTCAGAGAGGGTTAGCCTTGGAAAAAAATCAGTGGGAACCTTGGAAGTCTAGGACTAATAGCTATAGCACGCAGGGCCTATGGATGAGTCCCGACCATCTCTTTGACTTCCCACTGAAGCCAGACTAGTGTTGCTTCCCCTAGGATGGAGTAGGGAGAACTGTCACGTGGTTTCTGTTCATGGCTGCCTTGCCAATACTTGCTCTCACTTGTCTTCATCTCACCATATCAGACTCCAAGCTGCCCTTCAGTTTATGCCTGCTGAGCCCCAGTGTCCAGGACACTTCTTCCTCCAAAGCTTCAAAGCCTCCTTTCTCCCTTCATTAAGATCTTTTTTTTCCCAAATAAGACTTCAAGAGTGAGACTTTCCCTCCCCTAAAATAGCAGCCCCACCCAAATTCCCTTTCCCTGAATAAAGCAGGAAGAATAGTTTCTTCATGACCTGACATGACATCATATGTATTTATAGTGTTGGTTATGGCCTGTTTTCTGTGATGCATGGATGGATGGGCATAAAGTACTTTGTAGCTTCTGTACCTAAAACAGGGCCTGGCACGTAATAATGACAATATCTGTTGAATAAAAAGTCCTTAATAGCAATCAGCCATGAGTCTAAGACTTGCCTTATTGACAAACTCTATAGTACAGGATAATATTATATTAAACATTCCTGGGGTAGACCGCACAACTGCTGAAACCAAAGTTCCAGTCCCTTTACTCTAGTCTAACTGAAGGAGAAACACAAAACACATGGAACGTTTTAAGTTCTAAAACTCAAACATTTGAAAGGAAAGCTTACAAAAAAAAAGCATCTTTGTAGTCCATGTATAATGCATAACTATTTTTCTTCTGGCAAAGCTGAAATGTACTCGTGTGTGCTCAGCTGGGGTTTTCCTCCTAAAATGCCACATTCGGGTTGAACTGAAGCATATATGTTCCCCATTATCCACCCTCAAGTTAGATCTGAGGGGGGCTGTGCCAGTAAGAAACTGCAAGGTTGAGACTTTTTATTTGAAGGTGCTGGGGATGAAGCCCAGGGCACAGACTAGGTAGGCACACACACACACAGCCTATCACTGAGCTACCCTCCCAACTTGATTACAATGTTTCAAGTGCGTTTCTAGCTGCAGCTTAGGTGTTCCCCTCGCTCACAAACTTTAGCTACACCTGGGAGGAACTCTATACAATCACCCATGCGAATGAATTGCCTTCACTAGTTGCCAAAAAAAGCTTAGACATTTTCTAACCAGCAATTTCCTTGTAAATAAAGAAACTCAAGTCACATTTTGGTTAAGAACCTAGCTTCACCTAGTCGGACCAAGCCGGAAACGGTATATTGGAAACTATGGCAGTATGCAAATGGCAGGCCTGGTGTACGGGTTTAAGTGGGGCAGAAGGTCAGCCTGGAACTTTGAAGACAATTTGTGTGAGATTACCAACCATGGCCCAGCACTAATTCAATCCTGGATAAGACCTTCAGCTATAGACATAGGTGTAATCGATCTGATGGTTAGAGGAAATCGGTGACTGATGAAGAGCGTTGCCTAAGATCTATAGAGCCTTCGATACTCTTAATCATCCTTTCACGTGTATCTCACGCCATCCTCATTTCAGGCTGTGTTGTCTGTACTGGGTAGTAAGGTGCTTAGGCCTGTCATTTGCAAGCTGACAACTTAAAAACAAGCAAAACCAACCTTTCAGTTTCCACTCTTCACTTTGAGGCAGCTTAAAAGGCTTTTTGTGCAATGAGTCATTCTCATTGGGGAAGGAGACTCCCTTCCCCAGCTTTGAGAGGATAGTTGATTGAGTCATTGCTACCAGGTCTCTCTGGTTAGGTTTTCTCTCTAGGTATCCCTCTGTCTGCCTCCTAGTTGTCTCCAGGCTTCTGCTAGCTCCCCAAAGATGAAGTCTGCATCCTTTTCATCCTTTTGCCCTCTCATCCTTCTCCATAGGTCTTAACACCTGACACATTGATCAGATGTTTGTTTCATGTCCCCTGTGGCCCGACATCGGAACATAAACTGCAGAAGGACAGAAACATTGTGTGCTTCACTGCTACACCCTGACCCCTCGATCAATGCTCAGCACATATTGGGAATTTAAGCAGTTTTTTAAAAAAGCAAATAAATCCCAGTACTTGGTACCGGGCACGTGGTATTTATTGAATGCAACGATGTTTTGATGAGCAAGTGACAGGACAGATCTGCGATCCACTCTAAGTCATAGAGACAGTGCTCTCTTGCTTTATAGAGATCTCGGTCCCTACCAATTCTTTCCCTGAGTCTTTCTTCATTTGTGTATCTGCCTACAAATCTAGGCTATTGTATTCTCAGCAGAATTTATTTGGTGCCAGACAAAAATGTGCATCTAGCGCTGTGACAATGACTGTAAAGTGAGCAGAAAGAATTATTATTTCAGTTCTGTAGGAAGGGGAGGGGGTAAAAGGAGGTGGGGGGATCTCTGCAGTGAAAATTCTTCATGTTTCCTCTCCTCCATGGGCACATAGGTAACATACCCATAAGCCCCCTACACACACAGAGAGAACAAAACCTTGTACCTGCAGACACATGTTGTCTCAAAGGTCTTTTTGCCACCAGGCATTTTTCTTCTTACCCATAGTCAGTAATATCTGTGTACAGAGGTAACCTCATCTTCTGAGGGTGTGTGACAGGTCATTTAACTTGGATTCACCCTCAAAACAACCAGGAAATGAGCTTTAGATTACACACAGGGCTGTCCTGACATTTATATCACAGAAAATGATATCTAAATATTTGTGGGTGTGATCTTCAACTGTAGATGTGGGCACAATCTGATTACTAATGGAAAGCAATGACGAAGAGATCATTTGTGGACCACAACTGATAGTATTGCACACTTTTTTCTCAGGGATCCAAGGTGGCTTGCTCCCAGAGACCAGAATTTCCCTTTGCTAATATTCTACACTCTTGAATACATCTTTACTACTCGGTAAAGTGAATGTTTGTTAGATTTTTCTTTCTGTTTACTTTCTAGGTAGCAACAGATGAGTTAGGTATGTGACCTTGACAGCACTTTGAGCTATTAGGGCCACAGACTTAACAGGTTGGCTAACAATGGGAGGGAGCCCTGTCAACTCACACTCATGAAGTGCACACTTTGTGTCAAGAAATTGAGCTAGCACACTGGTCCTCTCTTAGAGCTGGCCTGTGTTTCTTTTGCTCTTCCACAGTACTTGGCTACATCTGAAAGTTATGTCCTCAGAGTCTCCAAATAGACTTTCCAGGGACATCTAGATGCCTCTGGCTGTGTCTCAGAGCACTTTCCCGAGAGTCAAAAAAAAAAAAAAAATTCAAATTCGGTACCCATATAAGAGTTGACTGACACACAGAAAAAAACCTTTGCTTTGTGTCTTAGAAACTTACACAACACTGCTAAACTGTTCTGAGGGAGTTGTCCTCTGAGAACCTACAGAAAAATCTTTGTCCCTAAGAAGGGCCTAGGGCTTCCTTGTTGTTTTTAAAAGCTTATCTTGTATGTTGTTTCTAATTGCCAGGCTGTCTAGAAAGCAAAGATAAGAGTTGTATGTCTTCATTCCATGATGCTGTGACTCCCAGGATTTATGGCACAGATCTGCTTGCTAGTGAACATGTTCTAATATTTTCCTTGTCATTCAGCTTCTGTTTGTTGAAAACCAGAATTTAAGGCACTGTGGTACTCCAAGGAATACAAAGATGAGTTGACTTCCTACTCAGAAGCTATTTAAACTTGAAGAGATGATAAAACAAGCACATAAGTAAACTAATGCAAGTTTACAAACACCTGATAGGAACACATATTCCTTGGTTTCTTTTTTGTTTGTTTGTTTGTTTGTTTTTTATCATTCTTTCTTTTTCTCTAAGGTCTCACTATGTAGACCAGGTTGACCTCTAACTCACAGAGATTCTCCTGCCTCTGCCTCCCGAGACAGTACTTGGCAAGAACACATATTCTGATGTTATCTGACAATAGGACAGTGTACACTGAAATGAGAAGCACGTGCCATGGATAATATAGAATGTACTGGTGTGGTAAAACTAACACATGGCTGTCATTGGTAGTTTTCAGGACTTTTCCTAGTTGATATGGAGTTAAAAATGGGAGATATAATGGACTCACATTCCAGGTGCAGCTTCCCCTGCTGAGCTCTAATAGGAAGTTCTTCCACCCTCTCACCAGCGTGTACTGAAAATCCTTCCTGACTCTTCTGGACTCTGTTATGAACTCAGTATATGTGTTCCCAAACTCATTTGTGAAGCACCTTAATCCCCAAAGTGATGGTGTTAGGAGGTGGGTGGGGCCTTTGAGAGGAGGAGTTTAAGGACACCAGGACGGAGCCCTTGTCATCAGGGCTAGTACTTAGAAAAGAGATTCCAGGGAGTTCTCAGCTCTTCTGCAATGTGAGAACCTTGGAGTCAGTTGCCTGATAACCGGGAAATGGGTCTTCATTCAGAGCAGATCTTGGCTTTCACTTTCCACTTTCCAGCAGCCTTCATAATTGAGAGAAATGATCTCTGTCCACCACCTACTATCTAGGCTAATCCCCTTGGTATAGCAAACCATGCAGACCAAGAGAGACTCCAAAAAGTGCATCTGAAACCACTTTGAGATGATCTGCAAGTGGAGAGTTTAATTGTAGATAGTGTAATAGGTAATAGTGCTTTGATGAACATGGGATGATTCCAGAACTTTCCGTCGCACAGGTCTGATGCACCACATGAGGTAAGGATCTTTACAACTTAGGTAAAATGGCCAGACACAGAGGTTGTCCATGAGAGCCAAGGACTTCATTTGTGAGTTTTATGGAGTACATTTGGGATCCCTAGCATTACGGTGAAGATGAGGTTCATCTCTTTTCTCCTGTATCTTCCTCCCTCTCCTCCCTCCTCTCCATCTCTCTACAAGTCTCCTTATGCTTTCCTTCCCACCACTCTGAGACGTGGCTTCCCGAGATTATCTTTTGCCCACAGCATCGCCCACGGTCTCCATAACGTTCTCTTTCATGTGCGTCCATGGGTATGTGTGTCTGCATCCTCCATTTGACTGATGTTCCTATGTTTTTCTTCTTTGAGCAAAAGGACAAAAAGAGATCATGTGAACGAATGCAGAGAGAATTATAAAGGGTGTTATTTATTAAACAAGACTGTTTTTCAGTTATTTAATAGAATCAACCTTCTGTTAGGGCCTTTGTTAATTTTGATAAGGAAAGAGAGACTCCAACTAGTCAAGGGTCAGCATCACTGAAAGGGAAACGTATTTGAAGAGAGTTGAAAAGAATTAATAGGTTGCCAAGGTTGTTAGAGGCTCAACTGAATCCCTTTCCTCATATGTTAGAGTTTCAAGCTTCTAGATACCAGAATAACTGTATTTAAAGATAATAAGAGGGATAACTCAGGCTAAGTGAGATCATGTAAGTCAACTCAAATCAGTCTGACTGTCATCCTTATTAAAACTTTGGGCATATAAGTAGACACCAGAGAGAAAGTGACCACCTTCAAGTTAGGGAGTGAAGGCCAAGGAGAAACCAACCCTCTAATCCTAGCCTTGAAGTTTCTAGAATTATGAGGAAATAAATTGCTTTTACATACTTTAAGTATGTAAGTCTTCTAGTCTGGCATTTTGCTATGGTGGCATAATAAAACAGATGCAAATCGTGGACCTATAAATATAATGACAGCACTATTAGTGAGGACAGGCTGGCTATTCAGGGGCTGTAAAAAAATTACCTGTGTTCAAAAACAAGTGGACCTGGGGTTTGTTGGCACTCTAGGGACATTTACAAGGTATGGCCCAGCTTATGGGTAACCAACAAGGTAAGACAGTTGTTGGGGTACCTGAGTGGACCCCTAGACTTGCTCTTACGGGCCCAGCTAGCTTGATAGCTGGTTGCTTGTCATAGTAGCCATTTCCAGTCTATGTGCATTCACATTAGTAAAAGCTGGTCTTCTGCTTACTCCCAGTTCACAGAACTCTCAAGACAGAGATTGCCAGAAAAATACCAGTGACGGTCACCAGATGAGTGCCTTGCCTGGCTTGCCTCCCAAGTTTTTTATCCTGAAAACAAAAGACACAGGTGCATCTGATGATCTAATGATCCTCAAAGCTACACGGGATCTTAAAGTTCATCTACTCTTGGCTCACATTTCAAGGCCAGGGAAACCCAAAGCCCCAAATAAAGGTACAGATTGCTGTTTGAATGTTAAATGTCCCCCAAAGGTCCATGTGTTGAAAGATTTGTACTGAAGGGTTACAGTATTGGAAGATGCTGTAGCCCATCAGAGCCTGGCCCTCTCTTTGAGAGATTGCCTTTGAAGGGAAGTGCAAGATGCTGTCACTTCATTTTTCCATCTTAGCCATTGCTATTGATTCCATTAACCACAGTCCAAAAGCAACTGGTCCAGGACCTTCAATGCTAGGCAATAAACTTTTTCTCTTTAACATAGTAATCTCAGGGGCTGGTAAGATGGCTTGGTGTGTCAAAGCAATGGCCACGCAAGCATGATGACCTCAGTTCCATCTCAAACCCAAAATGGAAGGACAGAACTAATTCCTGAAAATTATCTTCTCACATCCATGCGTGTGTTACAGAACTCACGTGTGCACACACACAAAATGATACCAATAAGTGAAATTTAAAATTTAACTTTAACATTAAGTATTTCACTATGGGAATGAAAAACCCTCCAACACTGAGGCTCCCCCTCTCCCCCAGATCATTCGGTTAGTAATAAAGATCCTAGTATAGAAGTTTTAGATTCTTTTTCTTCTTTTCCAAAATGTTTTTATTTGAAATGGAGCTTTTATAAAGAGTGGGATGAGAACGTGTCCTGACTTTTATGACTATGGGAGGGTTGTGGCTTCCAGAAAAACATGTGCTCTGGAGTCAGCAGTCAGACTCAGTCTCCAGGCCTGGGGCCACTATACCTCAGCGCTCTGAGCTTTGCTTTATATTTGTAAGGGTGGCTTTAGTGTGTGTGTGTGTGTGTGTGTGTGTGTGTGTGTGTGTGTGTGTGTGTGTTGGGGGGAGGTTATAACAGCACATTTTGAGATTGACATGAAGATTAAGTGATCAGTCCTTGTGAATGTGATAGCCTTATTCTTTAACACACCTTCATACCTGTTTTCCCCACCATACAGGAACAGCCCCACTCTGTCTCTGGGAACACCTCTCCTTCTGGACTCTGTAGAGCAGATGTGTGGATAAGCATCCGACTTAGCCTAGGAGAGAAGGGATAGCACCTACAACCTAGGAGGAGAGAAAAGGAAAACAGAATAAAGATCACTCAATGATTAACAGTTAGGGCATCTGCAAACACTTAGATTGTCGGGCAAGCGGGAAGACTTGAGAGTTGTTAAATGGCAGTAAAAGTACTAGGCGAATCTCCCATCTCCAGAAGGGTCACAAAGGGTCACACAACAGGTGCATAGGCCTGCTTTGCAAAGCATGAAGGACAGAACAGGTGCAGCACTGACCACCCCATACCAGAAGCAACCACACCTTAGCAGGCCCTGAAGGAGGAGGTCCCAAGCATCTGGGGAGGGTTCTGCAGTGTAGACTTAAGGAACAAGGAAGGGAAGCTGCTTCAGTTGAGTGCAAGTAGACAATCAAATCCTTGGAAAGAGTGGCTGGAATATCTTTTTTTTCTAGTGCTCTAACCCTGGGGAGCCTTGCTGATTTTGAAAGGGAGCAGGCTCTCAAGAGTTCAGCAAATTCCTAGAGGCAGGGAACCACTTGCCTTGGAGGGATGTCTTTCATATGCAAACCAACTAATCTAAATGCACACTCAGTCACCCACTTTATCAGGCTCTCCTTTTGTAGACTCAGGATCTCCTGGCCTAATCACCCCAGGCCAGGGCTAGATAAGCCCCTTGACTCACTTTGATAAGCCATTATGAACAGTTCTGAAGTAGCTCCTCTTCTCTTGGTGGAAAGAGAGACCTGACTTTATTCACATAAACCAAACAAGCAAACAAATAGAACAAATAAAAAAACACACCTTCCCTCACCCTTCCAGTGAAAACCACAGTAAAACTCTTTCTTTCCTCTGTCTTTCTGTCCCTGTCTCTCTGACTCTCTTTGTCTCTGTCTCTCTATCTGTCTCAGTCTCTCTCTCTTCAGCATTACCTCATTGTCCTTTTATTTGAGAATGGTGAACATGGGCACTTCAAATGGAAGGTGCAAGATGAAGGTCTCTACATAATACACCTCACTTCTGAGAGGAACCTATAGAAACACCCTTTCTCCTTTAGCCTCAGTCACTTCAAACTATCCCTAATTGTTTGTGCCAGTGACTCAAGTCTCTTATTTATTTAGGTTTCAGTTTTACACTTAAGATTTTGGTATTTTAAACAGTGTTCAAATAGCATTGGGACATAGTGGGTTTTTTTGTTTTGTTTTGTTTTGTTTGTTTTTCCATATGAAATTGAGAATTGCTCTTTCCATATCTGTGAAGAACTGTGTTGGAATCTTGATGGGGTTTGTGTTGAATCTGTAGATTGCTTTTGGTAGGGTGGCCATTTTTACTATGCTAATCCTACCAATCCATGAGCATGGGGGATCTTTACATCTTCTGATGTCTTTAAGGGACTTGAAGTTCTTGTCATACAGATCTTTTACATGTCTGGTCTGAGTTATCCCAATATATTTTATATTATTTGTGGCTATTGTGAAGGGTGTTGTTTCCCTATTTTAACTTTCAGCTCATTTATCATTTGTATAAAGAAAGGCTACTGATTTGTTTAAGTTAACTTTATATTCAGCCACTTTGCTGAAGTTGTTTATCAGCTATAGAAGTTCTCTGGTAGAATCTTTGGGGTCGCTTATGTATACTATCATATCATCTGCAAATAGTGACACCTTGACTTCTTTTCCAATTTGTATTGTCTTGATCTCTTTTTGTTGTCTTACTGCTCTATAGCTAGAACTTTGATTACTATATAGAAAAGATACGGCGAGTGGGCAGCCTTATCTTGTCCCTGAATTTAGTGGGATTGCTTCAAGTTTCTCTTCACTTAATTTGACATTAGCTGATTGCTTGCTGTATATTGCTTTTATTATGTTTAGGTATGGGCCTTGAATTCCTGATCTCTCCAATACGTTTAACATGAAGGGGTGTTGTATTTTGTCAAAAGTTTTTTCAGCATCTAATGAGATGATCATGTGGTTTTTTTTCTTTGAGTTTGTTTATATAGTGGATTATGTTAATGGATTTTCATATATTGAGCCATCTCTGCATCCCTGGGATGAAGCCTACTTGATCGTGGTGAATGATGGTCTTGATATGTTCTTGGATTAGGTTTGCTAGAATTTTATTGAGTGTTTTTGCACTGATATTCATAAGCAAAATTGGTCTGAAGTTCTCTTTTTTAGTTGGGTCTTTGTGTGGTTTAGGTATCAGAGTAACTGTGGCTTCATAGAGTGAACTTGGTAGTGTTCCTTTGGTTTCTACTGTATGGAATAGATTGAGGAGTGTTGGTATTAGTTCTTCTTTGAAGATCTAGTAGAATTCTGCACGAAGGCCATCTGGCCCTGGGCTGGGCTTTTTTGTTTGTTTGTTTGTTTTTGGGTTGGGAGGTTTTTTAATGATGGCTTCTATTTCCTTAGGGGTTGTGGGACTGTTTAGATAGTTTATCTGGTCCTGATTTAATTTTGGTACCTGGTATCTGTCTAAAAAGTTATCCATTTCATCTAAATGTTTTCAGTTTTGTTGAGTAAAGGCTTTGTAGTAAGATCTGGTGATTTTTTAAAATTTCCTCAGTTTCTGTTGTTATGTCTCCCTTTTGATTTCTGATTTTGTTAATTTGGATACTGTCTCTGTGCCCTTTAGTCAGTTTAGCTAAGGGTTTATCTATCTTGTTGATTTTCTCAAAGAACCAGCTTTTGGTTTTGTTGATTCTTTGTATGGTTCTCTTTGTTTCTAACTGGTTGATTTCTGACCCTAATTTGATTGTTTCCTGCTGTCTACTCCTCTTAAGTGTGTTTGCTTCTTTTTGTTCTAGGGCTATCAGGTGTGCTGTTAAACTGGCTTGCTATGGTGGGAGAACTTGGTTCTGATGTGTCTTCTGTTGCTTATGATCTTGTGCTTGTCTCTCACCATCTGATTATCTCTGATGTTAACTGATCTGGGTATCTGGTCTCTGTCTGGAGCTTGCCTCCTGTGTCTCTACGTTGCAGCAGATCTCCTGGGGGACCTGCAGACACACTGATCTGCCCCAGTGGAGGTGCAGATTGGAAGGGCAAGGAACTATATTAAGGGGTTGCAGCATTAGAAAGTTTAAGAACCACTGGCATAGAACTTTACAGAAAAAGATGATCTTTTATGCAAAATTTAAAAATCATTTAGGAGGCTGGAAGAGTGTTTAAGGGATTATCTCAGAACAGAGTATAAAGTATGACAAAGCAATCCACCTATGTACAGATGATGAAGTGTGGGAAAGTGTCCACCCGAGTACATCTGGAAATGAATAGGTCCATAAGATTAAAGGCATTCCAGTCTATCAAATTTCTCTGAGTACATGGGTTAATAATGACAGAGTTCTATAAAGTACACTGGAGTTGATCTGTTAAGAAAATAAATAGCTGGAAGTAGGAGCTCGAGTCTTCATTGTAAGAGGTACAGGCTTGTAAGATTTATCTATGGTGGGTTGGAGTTAGAATGTCAGCAATATATATATATTACAAATAGAAGTTTTCATGACCTATGACTATGCATGTAGGTTGACATAGACACATTTCCACATGAACATACAAACATGAGGGTGAGCCTAGAGACCATAGCATCACAGCTGCAAGGAGCACACCCAGATCTTGGTACTTAACATCCTTCTCCAATAAGAATGAGCCAGGGCTCATTAAAGAAATGGCTGGTTCTTGGGGAGGCTGACGAAATATGTAGGATGAGTCTTGAGCATCTTGAAGTTCTAGAAATAAAAAACAACTACAGCAAAACACCATGATGACTATGTGACAGGAACACAGAGGTTGACAGGAAACTCCCAGTGACCAACTCTACAACAATTTGAGCAGTATCACAAGCAAAATTGAATTATACTCCAGAGCACATAAGCAACTTCCACAAGACCATGTATGTGCATGACTGATTCAAAGAAATAGGGAACAGGTCCCATTAGAATAGTGTCAAATGGTTTATATAGACAGTCGCTGAAGAAGTAAGTTAGAGATCCTTGCTCTTTCATTGCAGGATGAAACTATATGACTTCATTCAAAGAGCACCTTGTGAAGGGGAGGGGGCAGAAGAGAAATCTAATAAACGGGAGCCTGAACAGGTGGCTAAGATCAACATCAATAGTCACAATTCCTGTTGTTAATAGTGGCCTTCATGTGGTGTGATCAAAACCCACTTTATCTCTGTGATCCTCACCTTTCAAGTCCATGGCCTCCATCCAATCATAAAAAAAAAAAAGATTCTCTCTAATTGCAGGAAATTTTACAATGCCCCAGGACTCTGAAGACTCTCAAGAATGCCAGATGTCAAGGCACGTTCCTGCAAGCCCAGGACACTGGGGACTGAGCTGGGAGGATTGTGAATTCATGGTCAGATGGGTTCCCCTGTCTCTAAACCCACCATATCGATCATCAACCCCCAAGCAACTCTTAGAATGTGGCACTTCAAATACAAGCCTAAGGAGACATCGTAAGTAAAAGTAATGAGGTGTGTTGTACAGGATCCAGGCACAGAAAAGATACTGGGGTCACAGAGGAAACCCAAATAATTAGGACCTTAATTAAAATAGCATTGTAGGGTTGCAGAGGTGGCTGTGCATTAAGACCACAGACTGCTGTTGCAAAGGACCTGAGTTTGGTTCCCAGGACCAAGAATTTGGTTCTTCCCACCATGACAAATTGCTCACAACCACTTGTAACTATAGTTTTAGTGGCCTCCAAGGGCACCAGGGCATATCATACACATGCACACACGCATCCATGTATGCATGTAATTTAAAATAAGCTCTTTAAAACTGTACTTTAATATTGCTCATTAGTCGCTAACAGGGGAGAATGGTGTATTATCTTATAGTTTATTTGCAAATTTAGAACTATTTAAGAATTTTTTTCTTAAAAATAAATGTTGAGATGGCAATAAGGGAACCGTCATGCACTGGTAGGAGGGATATAAAGCAGTCACTATGGAAGTAACCATGGAGATTCCTCAAGAAACCCAGCTACACCACTCCGAATCAGCATGCCATAGAGACACTTGCACATCAGCTCACAATAGCTAAGTCAAGGGACCAATCTAGGAGTCCAATTACAGAAGGATGGATAAAGAAAAGGTGGCAAAAATACACAATGGGATTGCTTTCAGCCACTAGGAAGAATGAAATTAGACCTTCAGGAAAATGGTTGCAACAGAGTTAATCACGCTAAACATGTTAAACATGTTAATCACGTTGAAGAAATTAAGCCATTTGCAGAAAGACGAATGGTGCCCTTCTTTGTCTTATATATGGCTACTAGGTTTTATGTAGATACAATAAAACATTTGTGTACATAGGCATGCCATCACAGGAGAGATGCAGCTGTCTGGGAGAGTGAGGGGGCCTAATGGCAGAGGTGAGGTGAGAGAAAGGGGAAGACAAAGGGGGGACCGTATATTCAGTGTATAATATACACAGTATAATGTCCTCACCTAACACAATGCCATGTACAATGGATATATAATGAAAAAAGTTAACCTGCAGGAGAGAAATGCTGAGAAGAGGGTCAGTAAGTCCTCTATTATTTTAAAAAGATGATTTCCATCTTTTACTCATTGTTCTATAATTGAGGACTTGTGGTTTTAACTTCTTTAAAATATAAAATGATAGAATTAATAATCCAGCAAGGTAAGCCGATTTTTAAAGCACCAAGTATGCATCTACATAAAAGTATATTTTTCAGATTTTTTTCTTGTTTTCATGTATATATGTGCATGTATCTGTGTGAGTGTATGCCTTATTTATTTAGTGCTTTCAGAGGCCAGAAGAAGGCATCATTGTCTTGAAGCTGCAGTTTAAGGAGGTTATGTGCCACGTGCTAGGGGTACTGGGCACCAAATTCAAGTGTTTTGTAAGAGCAGGAAGCACTTTTAACTGCTAAGCCATTTCTCTATCCCAAGACTCAATATTCTTTGTCCCATACTGATGATATGAGTGGTCATATGCCCATGTGGTTGCATTATTAGGATGAAAACATGAAGTCTCTATGACAAAAATAAACTCTGTATTGGCAAATTGTTTCAGTATACAGAATACTACTGAATGAGAAACTACTGGACATCAAGACTTTAGAGTAGCGGTTCTCAACCTGTGGGTCATGACCCCTTTGAAGGTTCAATGACCATTTCCTAGGGGTCACTTAAGACAATCAGAAAACACTAATAATTACAATGCAATTAATAACAGTTGCAAAGTTACAGTTAGGAAGTAGGAAGGAGAATAATTTAATGGTTGGGGCTCACCACATGTGAAACCTTACTAAGGTTAAGCAGCTTTAGGAAGGTCGAGAACCTCTGCTTTAGCGAATGCTGGTGAACCTGGACTCTTACCTGTCAGTATTAGGTGACTGGATTTTGACTCTCTGACAAGAGGCTCCTGTTCCATCTGGCCTAGTATTGACCAACATATGGCTCTTTGGGTGACAGGCTCATGAGTTCAGATTGTTTTGAATGTTTAACAGTTTACTTGGGAATCTTCTGGAAGTTATAGAGTCATATCTTTACTCTCTCCAAGGAGATAGGAAACAGGGTGGCTCTGAAAATCTCTTGTGGATTCCATGTAGCTCATCAGCAAATAGACAAAGTAAACGTCTGCACCATGGTGGAGGGTCGGGGGTGGAAAAGGCTTTCTAGTGGTATAATGCTGGCATTTACAACCTAAACACAGGGCTTCAATGTCTTCCATTTATTCCCTCAGACTTACAGAATAGTTGATATGTCCAAGGGCTGTGCTGGGAACTGTGAACAACAGACAGATGAATTAAACATGGGCCTCACTGATCTTTCCTCAAGGAGCTGATCACTGATGCAAAAATAGTCTCACATAAACAATGAAACAAGAGAGAGTGACCACTGGGGATTAATAATACTGAGAAGATTTAATTATTCAATTTTCCTCTGCTATTTAATAAAACGCATGGGATCATATGAAACCATTTATCACTCAGTCACACCTAATTACATCTTTGGCTAAAGTTCTCACACTGTTCTATCTGCGTCCTTCATTTATAGTCTTCCAAGGTTCGGTTAGTCATCAGGTAAAATAGATGGGAGTAGCTTAGCTGACTTCTCCCAGCCACTGGGATAAAATATGCAGCATTTAGCAGGCTACAAATATCTTCTGCCTGGGCCTAGACCTACCTACTTCTGCAAGCCTCATCTGCCCACCTGCCACGTTCCAAATAGTGAGTACCAGAGGCGTTCCACATAGTGAGTGGTGGAGGTATTCCACACTGCTGTGTTCTTTCACTCTCTTCACTCTCCTCAGGACCCCTTCCCTGCCTTTCCTCCTGTGCTTCATCTGACATAGCAGTGTTCTTTGCATCTCAGCAGGAGAATCATCTGTCTTAGGGTCCCACCCACTGGGCTATTACCCCTCCCCTGTGCTACTACAGTTCTGTGCAACTCGTGGCCCTGTCCCATCTATTAGCTTCTGGAATGTACACCCATCTTCATAAGTCCTTACCCACCCTTACACCATCCTTTGGTAGCCCTCCTCCCTTTAGAGGTAATCATTCCTTCCTCTGATGAGTCATTAAACTTTGTTTATTCCTCCATTAAAGCCCCAGCTGTTTTGGCTTTTTGTTATTCATTACTGTGGTCTACGAAAATTTTGCTGTTGACAGTGTGTCAAGCTTGCTGTGTAGTCAGGGATGATTGCGAACATCTGATGCACCTGCAGCCATCTTCCCCCTCCTTTTATTTCACCTATATGCAAGCCATTTCAGAAGACACCCGTATCTATCTTCTTTATCATATCTCAGCACAATACCAGGCGGAACACCTATGATTAAGATCATTATTTGTGTGGTTAGTTGGGCCTCTAGGCAACCAAACATCCCAAAGGAGGTGTAGAGGGTGTTTCACTTGGCCCCATTTCTGGACATTCTAACAGGTCACACCAGTCTGTATCAGACATAATGAACCACCCACAACCAAGAGATGGGAATTTAAAGCATGTGTGTTTCATCTCTCAAGATACCTCTTTTGCATCTATGACGAAGCACAAGGAAATAGTTGGGATCCAAACCTGCAGTATAAAAGGGCAGCTTGTCAGCAATACCATTGTTTCCCGCCAGAGCTAGCAGGCAGCTTCGGCTGCACATTCCACAGACATGAATAATATCAGTTGTGATTACACTTCAGCATCTCCTTCATCACCAATCCCGTAGACACGGAGTATAACCTAATTAGGAAATGTGAAAGCACCCGTTTCTGGGAAGGAGCATTAAAGGGAAGAGAGGGATCCTAGCTTCTCCCTGATGTGGGTGGGTCTCACTGAGAGTCACATACAGGTTGGAGTCTGGCAAAGTTCAAGGGTAGACAGGGCCTGCCTAGTCACATTCCTCACATAATCAGTAAGAGGGTGAGAAAGAGATGCAGCTGGGAATGGAATACCTTGACTTCCGTCCTATAACACTTTCTTCAGTGCACAATGCAGGAGATATCAGGACTGATAAGTCAATCAACTCTTAATGTATTAGTATAGTGAATTTTCCTTGTATAATACTTTTATTGTTTACTGTTTGGACTCCTCTCAATAAAGACTCTGAATTTTTTTTTTGGCTGACAGCTCCTCATCTGTTCATTTATGCTTGCTTATCTTTTCATTGTGATACTTATGTGGCACCTGGAAGGTATCACTCTGCCTTCCAACATGCAGAGAGTGGAAGATTAAGGTTGTCTGCTAAGTTAATGTACAAGAATCAAGCCACTGTCCTTTTCTTTGTACACAGAAAAACATTTATATAGCTATTTCTCCTTGCATTCCTCCAGTCTCAGTGAGCCCCTGATAGGTTGCTGTTTATCCTATGTCTCGGGTACTCTGGTGTTAGCATTAGAGAACAACCAGAAAGAAGTAAGAAGAACCCGTGAGCAGGAGATATCAAGAGACTGTCATCTGCTCTGTGAGCAGGAGATATCAAGAGACTGACTGTCACCTGCTCTGGGATTGAGCACCCAACCAAACACAGAGCCCGGGTCAATTGATTTAACTTACAGAACTTCAATCTTCTTTCAAAAGTTAAAGTTGATCTTTAACCCTTGAACTTTGCCAGATACCACCAACCTGTGTATGATCCTCAGCGAGAGCCACCCATATGAGTGAGAAGCTGGGATCTCTCTCTCACACCCCTAATAACTCACCCCAGCTTCTGTTGACTCCGTATAGACTCTAGAATCTGTCTCACCTTGACCATGTGTTCTGAGATTTGTTGGCGATAAGACATGGGATCCCAGCAGCCCAGATCACGAGAATTCCTTGTCTTGAAATTCAGTTAAGCCAATCTGTAGCATTCTTATAGTTTGATGCCCGTGTTTCCAAGTGTTTTCTGTATCTTTCATTTTCTAAAACATGGCTTCCTGAAACTCCTGAATAACCCTGCAATTTTATTGCTTTTTCTTTCCCTGAGATAATATTCTGGTCTTGAAATAGATTTCTATGAACTATTAGATTCTCACTTAATTTTGTTAAGGCTGTAAGGATGGGTGAGGCCATTCTGCTTCTGTCTTCTAAGGGAACACATGTGGCTCTGTCTAGATGCTGTTCAATTGCCTTGGCTTCCATGCATTATTTGCTTATCCTAGGTTCTCTTGTCACTTCTGTCCTTACCTGGCCCAGAAGTACAGCTATCCCTATTTTTCCTGGAGGCCATCCTTTACTAAAGCATCTAACAACTAGATAAGAAAGAATAATTTTAGGCTCAGAGGAATTTGGTGCCTTTATTAAATGCATATTTAACAAATATCAGAGGCAGGCCTCAATGAACGATTCCTTTCTCTAAATAGTTTGTGGTTTGTCTAAATTCATACTATTTGTTCTGAATATCAACCATCAAGGTTTTGAAAATTAGATAGGGCCAGAAAAAAAAAGCGTATCACGATTTAGGAAATCAATGCTGTATTATGATTTTTGTCACTTGATAGACTTCTTCTGGTTAATCATTTATTTCTTCTGGATCTTTCCAAACTGTTGGAACAGAATATCTAGCACCTCCAGACTCAGACAAAGCTGCCATGTGGGTGGGAAAAAGGTGACAATACCCATGGATGTCAGGTATGAACAAGTAAAGGTCCCAAAGTCCCTTTGGGGTTGTGTGGAATGGAGGCTTCCGTTTTCCAAACCTATACTATTATATTTGTGGTCAGGCTCTTGGGACATCCCATACCAACTAACTAAATGCTTCTGGGACACATATTATAATTCACTGAGTAGCTGAAGTAACGCCTGTGTCATGTTCTTGCAATGCAATAATGAGGGTTCAAATCTATTAAGGAGTTGTTCTTAGTAGAATTGTCTCCTGCTAACCGTAATGACTTGGCCGCTAATGACGCAAAGTAGAGAGGAGTCATTGAAATTTTTTCCTAAATTTTGGTAACGAAATAACTGGTTTTAAGCAAACTGCAGGAGGCTACTTGGAAGAGAGAGAGAGAGAGAGAGAGAGAGAGAGAGAGAGAGAGAGAGAGAGAGAGAGAGGTCAGATGCTATGAAAGGAAACTGTGTGCAGATGTGGGGTAGAGAAACATCAGGGAACGGCTCTCTGGTGTCACAGTAATCAGATTAGAGTGAGGACAAGGAGCTAATTGGGAGCTAAGAAAGGATTGTAGGCAGTGTGGCCTTAGAAGAGAGGAGATCGGCACTGTGGAAAACAAGATGATTGTTAGGGAATTTGGCCTTTAGTCACTTTGGCCAGAGCAAGTTCAAGTTTAGAGAGAAAAGTTTATGCAGCTTAACTCTAATAAGGTGTGGTCAATGAGATGACAAATTAGCTACCTCACCATGAGGGGACAGGATATGATCCATAAATCAAATCATATATTTACATATCTAATATTTAATATATAATACACAAGGTACAATGTACAATCTATACTCTATAATAATGTATAATGTATATAATATAATATGTAATGTATAATATATAATATAATATATAATACATACTATATAATACATACTATATAATACATAATATAAAATACATAATATAAAATATATAATATATAACATGTCTAATGTGCAATGTGCCATATGACATGTCATTTGTCATACTTTGTACATCATCATATCTTCATATATCATATGTCTCATATATTATCACATCATACATCATATATGATGCCAATCACATATCATATATTTACTATATATTATGAATTTACTGTATATTATATATCTATTATATATAGTAGAGATAGGTGAGCAAGTAGCTTGGGTAACTGAGCAATGTTCACACATAATGCAGAACAGGAAAAGTGAACCCGAAGAGAAGAAACAGATTTCTTCCAAGCATCTTTGCTTTAGTCTTTGTCCTTCTACCTGGTCTATGATAGAGGACATTTTGATTAGAATAGAATTGGGTCTAAAGTAAAGGAAAAATAGAGTAACAATTAAGGGATGTCACAATGTAAGTGACTCCTTTCTTAAATGGTTGACTTGCATGGTGTATCAGTTACCTTCCATTGCTGTGATAGGATACCATGACCAAGACAGCCTATAAAGAAAGAATTTACTGGGGGCTTCCTATAGTTCCAGAGGATTAAAGTCTGTGACTATCACAGCAGGGAGCACAGCAGCAGGTAGGCATAGCACTGAAGCAGTAGCTGAGAGCTTACATCCTGATTCACAACTAAGCAGGAATAACAGCATGGATTCTGAAACCTCCCACTCCATAGTGGCATACCTCCTTCAGCAAGGCCATACCTCCTCCAACAATACCACAATGACTAATCCTTCCTAAACAATCTGCCAAACTGGCAACCAAGATTTAAAATATATGAGTGTCTTAGTTTTGGTTTTACTGCTGGGAACAGACACCATGAACAAGACAACTCTTACAAGGACGACATATAATTGGGACTGCCTTACAGGTTCAGAGGTTCAGTCTATTTTCATCATAGCAGGAAGCACAGCAGCATCCGGGCAGGCACAATGCTGGAGGATCTGAGAGTTCTACATTCCCAAGGAAGCTAAGAGCAGACTGTCTTCAAACAGCTAGGAGGAGAGTCTCAAAGCCCACCCCCACAGTGACACACTTCCTCTAGCAAGGCACACCTTCTAATAGTGCCACTTCCCAGTCCAAGCATATTCAAATGACCATAACAATCCTATGAGGGCCATTCTCATTCAAACCACCACACAAGGGAGAAAATCTGGACAATGGCTGATGTCTTAGTTGGGGTTTCTACTGCTGCAACGAAATAGCACAACCATAAAAGCAAGTTGTGGAGAAAAGGGTTTATTTGGCTTACACTAACACATTGCTGTTCATCACCAAAAGACATCAGGACAGGAACTCAAGAAGGCAGGAACCTAGAGCTAGAAGCTGAGGTAGAGGCCATGAAATGCTGCTTACTGGCCTGCTCCCTCTGACTTGCTCTGTCTGCTTTCTTAGAGAACTTAGGAACACCAGCCCAGGGGTGGCACCATCTACAGTGGCCTGGGCCCTCCCCTATTGATCAATTACAGCTAGATCTCATGGAGGCATTTCCTCAACTGAATCACTTTCCTTTCTGATAACTCTAGTTTGTGTCAAGTTGACACAAAACCAGCCAGCACATCTGGAAACAGAAGAGGAGAATTGGTCAGTGGTATCTGACCAAGAAGGAGATGGCATCTCTAAGAGAAGAATCCTAAGTGAGGGGCCATGAGGGGCCAGAAACCTAAAGTAGAGCTGATAGAGGCCAACTGGTACTGGATAACTTAACCAGATAACAATTGGAATAAACTTCCGTGGATGAAGGCTCCACTGGGGTTGCAAAAAAAAAAAAAATCAAAGAATTGAGGGTTCTTTTCTATCTGACATTCTACAAAGGTCTTTGAAAGGAAGGTTTCTCAGTTCCACATAATCTGATCTGAGTGTTGCCTGGGCTTTCTCAGAGATGGTAAATGGCTGAAGATGGATTGGAGGAAGGAGGAGGTACCTAGAGAAGGAAAGAGCCAAGAAAGGATCCCTAATGGAAGTTAGTGGGAAGCCATTCCAGGCAGGCTGCCTCAAAGATAGCTAGGTGAGGTGGGGAAAGTACTCATAGGGAGTTGTCAGAGTTTTGGGAGACTTAGAACCATCGTTTCTGTGCTTCTTCGCTGGTACTGCTTATTGAACTACTTCCTATTAACTAAGCGTCTATTGAAGTAGTCTTGTGATGAGAGTATTGTCAGGAGAAGACACATAGTTGGTCTTTCCTTTTCTTCTCTTTCTTTCTTTTCAAAGTTTCTGATATTACTAGATAAGTTGAGGCCACTGAGAGAATACTCCATCTAAAGCCATAATACGCTGGGAAATTAATGATGTAGAGAACGTACAGAGGGTTTTTCGGTTATACTGACATGAGGAACATTTTAGAAATGGAGATGGCCTCAAAGCCTTCATTTTTGGTAGTGTTGCTGACGAAGTGAGAGTTAACAGTCAATGGGGAGGTTGGAGAGGTGGCTCAGTAAGTTAAGAGCACTTACTGCTCTTGCAGAGAACCCAGTCCTGTTCCAGCACCCACGTGGTGTCTCACAATCACACATAACTCCAGTTCCAGCGGATCCGATAGCCTTTTCTGACCTCCTTGGGTGCCAGGCACACATGGGGCATACTTACACTCACACACACACACACACACACACACACACACACACACACACACACACACACATACACACACACATACACACACACACATTTAAAAAGTAGGAAATAAAGAAAAAGAAAATAGAAGCAGAGTCAGAAACAATGTTTTTGACACAAAATCAGTCATATCATATAGTTATTGTGAAGAGAAGACTGGGGATTTGATTTTAACAGTATCTCGTATTTGCTGTTCTTTATTTCTCATTATACCCTATAGTTTTTTAATCCCATTTTGTGTGTGTGCATGTGTGTGTATTTTCACATTTGAAGGACAGAGATCAAAATGAGTATCTTTTAAATGTATGCTCCATTTTTACATTATAATAATAGTAATAATAAACAGTTTATTATTATTATTGTTATATGCCACAGTATATATATGTGGATATAGAGAACAACTCTGTGGAGTCTCAAGTTCTACCTTTGTGTGGACCCTGGGGATTAATCTCTGGGCTAGCATGGCAAGTGCCTTTATCTGCCTAACCATTTTGCTGTCCCTTGACTATATTATTATACTTTATTTTTTGAGACACGGTCTCTAACAGAACCCAGGGGTTGCTGAGTTGATTAGGCTGCATGGCCAGAAAGTCCCAGGGACTCTGTGTCTGTCTCCCCAGCACCAGTGAAGTGTGGCTGAAGAATCAGCTGTGATTAACAAGAGTAAAACTTGAACTTGAGCCATTGATGCTGGTTAGCTGGAGTTAAAAACAAAAGCAAAAGCAAAAACACACGCATGATTAATAAGAGATTAGCATCAGTGAGAGGAAGTCCTCTCGGAAGCTGTGGTACAAAGGAAGCCGAGGCTGCATCTCAAGCTTGCAGCCGAACTTGGTAATGTGTAAGAGTCTTTTATGTAGTATGGTTTTGGTGGCATAAAATTCCCAGGACTAAAGGTGTCATGGAGAGAACCATAAAGCTGGGATGGAGTCCCTCCAGGGAAGCCAGAGGTCACTAGTGAGGTCATTAGGCCTCAGTTTCAGAGACCTAGCTGGGAGGTGTGGAGTGCATCCAGAGCCCATGAGCTGAGCTGCTTGCACTATAAATATCAGAACAGGAGAGGTGAGCAAGACTCCCAAGATTTGTAGACCCAGAAGACCATGAGTTGACTACCAGACATCAGATACTGAACTTTTTACACTGTTGAAGTTTGGTTTTGTTGTGATTTTAAATGTGCCCTGATTCTTCATTCTTGGAATTAGAAAGTATTATTTTGGGTCTCGTCGTAGCTCACAGTTAAGAGACCTTGGATTTTTTAAAAAGAAACACTGAATTTTAATGTGTTGAAAATTTAGAAGATGTTTAAAAGCTGGTCTGTGTTCTATATTATGATGTTAACATGAGACTTGGGGATAAATAAGGATAAACAATGGAAGGATATGGTTGGTGATGTGTTTGTGTGTTATATTGATAAGGGATCAGCTGTGTTGGTTAGGGCTGTTTTGTTTGTTTCACTTTGGTTTGGTTTGGTTTTCTCAATTTAACACAAGCTAGAATTATTCTGGGAAAATTCCTCCATCAAATTAGCCTATGTCTTTTAGAATTTTACTTATTAATGACTAATACTTTAGGGCTCAGCCCACTATGGGCAGTGCCACCCTGGATGGGTGATCCTGGGTTGTAAATGCAAGATGAACAAGCCATGAAAAGCAAGCCAATAAGTCGCACTCCTCCATGACCTCTGCTCCAGTCTTGCCTTCAGGTTCCTCAGCTTTCCTCAGTGATAGACCATCAGCTGTAAGATGAAAAATCACTCTTTCCTTTCCAATTGTTTGTGGTCAGAATATTTTATTACGGCAATAGGAAACAAACTACAATTATGTCTCAGGAGATTTCAAACAAACAAACAAACAAACAAACAAACAAACAAACAAATACCTCCATGAAAAGAGGGAAGAAATACTTGATATAGAGATTTCCAGCCACATCAGGTCCTAAAGGCTAATTTCTGTTTGATAGATAAGCTCTGTGCAGGCTACCCATGTCTTTGTTAGCACAAATGCTACAGTCCAGCCAAAGAGTCTTCCGTTTTCCCAGCAGAGATTTTATTTTCTTTCCCTCCACCCCCAGTGACATTTTAAAACTGAAATTCTATTTTATTTCTTTTTCAACTACTGAGTCTTCATATTAAAAATAACTTTCACCTTCTGCAGCTGGTCCAGATTAAATTCACCCAGTTCTAACCATTTATTCCAAGTTCTTCAGATACTTGCGAAATCACTTCATCTTTTAGTAATTTACATTTGCTGAAAGGTTTGAGAAAAACTATGTTTTGCCAATCTCTGCATATGATTGTATATGATGTATGCATTAGTCAATTCAGATAGTGACCGGCTTGTGAATTCCATTAGGGCCTCGGTTCTCTCTGTTGTGGATCTTCTCACATCACCTGGGTTGCTTCTGTCTCACTTCGCCTGTATCAGTTATTTTTTCATGGACCAAATTCTACAGTTCATTTGAGCAGGTGACTTGAGTGAACACGAAATCGCGGCTTCTCAAGAAGTTAAAACATATCTAAATATCAGAGAGGTCAAGAATGCTAGATAAGTAGGATATAAATATTTAGTAGATATTCTACCCGCTGAGTAGGAGAGAGTAAACAAGTGCCTGGATACATGCGGACCAGTAGGGCTCACCTGATCCATTTCCAGTGCAAGTTATTTCAGGATATTAAGTATTTATTAAGCACCTAATACGCTCACGTTGCTGTGCTCGGTCTATGGCAGGAAAGGCAAAGTATTCAGCTGATGACCTCAGAGGAAACAGACAAAGGGGAAAGCACACACTCTACTCACGGAATCAATGCAAGCAAATAACAAAGAGGACATTGGGATGCCAAGGGGGGACACTGAGCTTGGTGTGAGAGTGCAAGAAAAGATTCCTGGAAGATTAACACCAGCAAAAAGCTTATCATTTAGGAGGCTAGCAAGGGAAGAACGGACAGCACTGGGAAGGGCGAGAGACTGAGCCAAAGGCACAGGAGGAGTAGGTTATTAAGAGAAAGACCACGAAGGGCCTGCCTGTTGTCTGGTAATGTTAACGTGAGAGGCAGCAGTGTGCGGGAGGTTAAGAATGGAAAAGTAGGTGGAGATAGACTATGGAGGGTCGGTTTTGTCTGACAGGAAGTCCGGCCAGGTTGGAGACAGTCCCTGGACCACAACAGGCAGAAGGTTAACAGGCTCAACTTTGTGTTAGAGTGGCCTCTGCAGCAGCTGTGTGACAGGCAGATTTCCTGAGTGAATTAGAAAGGGGGAGATAAAGTAGATAAAGTAGGCAGGAGATGGTGGGATCTGGGTTGTATTGACAGAATCGTGGAGGAAGAACGGATTAGAAGGCAAGTTAGCAGAAAACGATGGAGGATGAGGTCTAGGGAGATGGTAGAATGTGCAAATGAAAAGAGAAAGAGGTGAGGCTGAGTACCAGATTTCTGGTTTAAGGGACTGGGTGACTGTATGTGTCATGGTGACAGAGGAAGAGACAGAATGACAGAGGAGAGAGGACAAGTTTAGTTTCATTCTTGCTGAGATTCAGATGCTCATGGGGCCATTCAAGTGAATATAGACCCACTTTTAAACTGAGAAGCTATCTGGGAAAGCCATGCTCTTGAGGGAGAGAGGCAGGTTGCAGTTAGGTGTCTGGGAAAAGGCAGAGGTGTAGGATGGATAGGTAATTATGGAGATGAAGTGCCAGATGGTTAAGAGGAGAGGAGGGGAGGGGAGGGGAGGGGAGGGGAGGGGAGGGGAGGGGAGGGGAGGGGAGGGGAGGGGAGGGGAGGGGAGGGGAGGGGAGAGGAGAGGAGAGGAGAGGAGAGGAGAGGAGAGGAGAGGAGAGGAGAGGAGAGGAGAGGAGAGGAGAGGAGAGGAGAGGTAGAAGAATGGCTGTACAGAGGCAGGAGAGGAGTGAGATAAGAGCATGGGAGGGTCAGGGAATCAGCATCAGCATCAGCATCCTATCTGGTGAACAAGGATGGCATCGCTTCCAGGCTTAAGAGGATCATCAATTTTGAGTATCCAGCATGAAATGTAGGAGTTTAAGGTCTAGGCTTAGTCTTGTGTAGCTCTAGTCAAGGATAGTTACATAGATAGTGCTTTTAGTTTCATGTGACAATCCTGTCTGTGATGGTGACATCTGAGTCACTGCTTTCCCATGTGTTGAGGGGGACGAAGACTGGCCAAAATCATACAACAAGATAAACATAACAAAATAAAAATGAAGCTGTGAGATATGTGTCTATATGATTTACCCGAAGTTAGCCAGAAGATACACGGTCAGAAGACAGGCATTTAACTGGTCAGAACACTTTAAATTCTCTTTTACATTGATGACAGAGACAAGGTGGAAGAAATAGAGAGATAAAGAAAACGAATGTTAGGAGATATAAACTCAGCAGCTGCAGTTTTCTACTCAGAAATAGTTTTAAAGTTACTTCTAAGAATGGAATAAACCTTTAGAAGGAGACATTTTTCTCACTTGTAACAATGGTTTTTTTTCATTGTTTCAAAGCTATTTATTTTTGTGTTACTCTTTGACTATTTAATCCACATTTGATTAATATTCAATGCCCTCTGAAGTCTTTTGATATTTCCTGTAAGTGCTCTTGGTGGGAAGCTTGCAGCTTGTCACCTCACTAATCAAGAGGTTCAACACAGGTAACTGGTCTGAAACAGGAGCATTTTTTTGCACAGACAGGATATGCTTGGAAGATTGGAAGCACTGAGCACTTAAGGGACGAATCTCAAGCTTTCATCTTAACTTTCTCCCCCACGCAAAGCATCACAGTGACTTCCCAGGTGAACAGTTTAGCATTTTTTCTTTTGCATAAGAAAAGTGATGATCAGCTTCCATAATTGAGTTTCATTTTCATCCATTAAAGGACATCATAGCAGCTGCCCTACTTACCCCATAAAACAGAAGGAGCAATGTGAGTGAACATGTAAAGCCTATTTGTGTTTAAAAGGCAAGCTCTTAGGGCTGCTTTTATCTTGTTAACCATTTCTCTAGTGCCAGGATTTCATGTTCATAAAACCTCTCCTCCCGGATACCTCAGATTTCTCTAACACCTAGATTCCCACTTCTACCTCTGCTGATGGCCAATCCATCTCTGCTTGCAAACCCATCTTCCATCTTAGACCCAAAACCAATGGTTTTCCTACTTACTACGGCTTCGATGGCTCAGCATGCCCTCTGCAGACCCATCTCCCATTGCGTCTCCTCCTTTCTTGCCTTCTCTTGCTCTGGCACAGTTTTCCATTTTTCATGGCGTGTATTCTCTTTTGTCAAATGTCCTATATCATGAAGACACTGGGGACCTGAATGTAACATAACAACTGTCTTCCCTCCCAACCCCTTCAGAGTGTTGTCGTCAACTCCCCTGTTAATCGAACTATTTAGCAAGAAGCATGGTCCAGTCCACCAGAGAGAGACATGAAGAGTACAGAGGGGTCGAGGACATTACGAGTGATGAGAGGGAGGCAGGAGAGTGAAGGACGGAATGCACAATGTGTGAATTAACTATTGCTATGTAACAGGCTTAGAAAGCTAGAGGAAAGGCATTATCATCATCATCATTATCATCATCATCATCATCATCATTACTATTATTATTTGTACTGTAGGTTTAGTTGGTTCAGGTGGACATTTGGCTTCTTTTCTATTTGCCACATAAGATGCCTGTTATTGTCACTCACATGGTCACACTCAGTTGAGGGCTCTATCTGTGAGGATCTTTAATCTCCCCAAGCCTTTGTGATGTGGACTCCATTATTCAGTGTGTCAGCCAGAAGGATGAAGTGACCATTGGCACCTAGAGTCCAAGGGTAGTATTCTCAGCTCTTGTGAAGTGAAGGCATGGGACCAGCAGGCTATCACTAATGTTACATTTTGCTTAAACAAAACAAATCACAGAGCTACACCAGGTCTCAGGGAGCACTTGATAGGATCAGTGGGATGCCTGTGCTGTGACAGACGTGTTTATAGGTGAACCACAGTGAGGGAGGAGAGAAGCTACAGCTAGGGTCTTCTCTCATTAATATGTGTGTGCTGTAGGCATCTAGAAGAGTGTTTATATTTAAGAGAAATATAACTATTCAGGACTAGGTGGTCAAATGTGTTTTGTCCCCCATGCCTCTAAATCAAGAAATATTTTGCCCTGAACTCTTATTTTGGGACCCAACAGGGCTTCCTAAGGTGTCAGTTCTGAGGGCAAATCTAATAAACATAGTCAGCTATCATAATTTCTCTTCATAAAGTGTTAGTTTAAATGAAAACAGTAAATTTTCCTCTTCTTCAACAACAAGAAGCCCTCACACCATTTATGTAGTGTAATTCAGAAGTTATAGCACACTTAGGGTAACGCATTTGTATGAGCAATGAAGTGAATTAATCCATAGGTATTTGCTTACTCCAGCTTCTGAACTCTAAGACTTTCTGTCCCATGAGGGAGAACAAAAGAAACAAAGCACACAAGGGGAAAGAAAGGACTAGATAGCCTGAGTTTCTCTGCATACTGTGTTGTCCTTTAGCTCCAGCGTTGGCCATGCCTGGCTCCATGCCTGTCTTCTGTTTCAAGAAGGGATAATAAAGTGGGATCCCTTCGCTTGGCTCCGCGTGCTCCTGTGGCTTGTTGGAGGAACTGCTATAAGATAATAAACATTCTGAACACTTGGAAGTGCTCTGAACATTGCTCTGCTCTCAGTGGACACAAGCATGCTCATAAAAACCATCTGTCTCTGAGGGGCATAGGTGGATTTCCTTGTAGAGGCTTTATTTGTTTTATTTATTTTAAATTGCAGTCACCACACATGAATGTAAGCCAGCCATGAAAACTTCAGGCACATATAACCCAAACTGGAAGGCTTCATTTATACCCTCTTTTAGGCCCTGTCTACGCCTCTCTTCACTGATCTCTCCAGAAGTAACCAGAGCTGCAATTTTGCAGTTCTCCCAGATCACTTTAAAACTTTAAAAATCTACTCACAGATTGAAACAATATTGGTTAGCATGGATTTTCATAATATTCATATATATCTGTTTCAGAAGCCAATGGCTTATTTTCCATGGCTGTCAAGCAGGACATTCTACCTGGACGGCAGATCTTCTGCAGCCACCCCTCACCCTCACGCCTTGTGTTTGTTGTGACTGAGCTTTATCATATGCTGTCAGATGCATTGTTGTAAAAGTTATTGGAAACATTACAAGACAATACCTGAATTTCATAATGAACTTACTGCGGTTGGCTGCTTCTCCCTTGATCTCTGTGTGAGGCCATTTGAAGTTCATACGTTGACTTTTACCTCAGACAACTAGTCTCTCATACCCCAAACCAAGACTCCTTTTGACCTCCCCTTACAATGCTGCATGGCTACCTCAGGGAACTCTGGTACATCTGCCTCTTCTCTACCTGCTCATGTGACTAAAATTCATGGCTTTTTGTTTGACTCATGTTTTTGTTTAAGCTGTACCAATGAAATAATCTCTTTACTAATTTTCTTATGGAGGAAGATCTTCTAGGATCTCTACTGCATACTAGGTACCACAGATGTGTAGATTTAAAGACTTGTCTCAGGAGACTAGACACAACTTAAGGGGTGTTGGGAGGTTTCTTTATGCAAGTATGTATCTGAACTGAGATCTGAGAGAACTAGGTAAATATCTCTGACTATCTCTGTCTGTCTCTGTCTCTGTCTCAGTCTGTCTCTGTCTCTCTCTCTCTGTCTCTGTCTCTGTCTCTCTCTGTCTCTCTCTCTCTGTCTCTCTGTCTCTCTGTCTCTCTGTCTCTCTGTCTCTCTCTCTCTCTCTCTCTCTCTCTCTGTGTGTGTGTGTGTGTGTGTGTGTGTGTAACAAGGTAAGTAAAAGTGAAGTATATTCCAGGTAAGGGCTGAGAGTATCCCTACTGATCCTGTACTAGGGAGAAACCTAGGGCTTTTATGAATCCCCAAAGGATATTATAATCAGAGCATAGAAAATAAGGGGATAAAAGTGAGAAATGGACACAAGAAGATCAATTTTAAAAGACTCAACATAGAAAGTAAATTGTGAGATCAAATGCCTCAGAACTTTTAAAACTATTTGATTAGCTCTTTAAAATATTAAAAATGTCCATTTATTCCTTCATACTTTGATAATGAAAGGCGCCCCAAGCCAGATATCATTGGAGGTAAAGCTGTGAAGAATGACCAGCTCATCTATGATCACCTACATTGAAGCAATACCATTTACTTCTCTTGTCAGTAAAAAGGCCACGCCATGATCCTATGTCCTTTCCTGGGAAGGTGGAGTGGGGGAAGGCTTCACTGAGACACAGGAGGGGAGTTGTCTGAGGCTGTTTGCTAACCATTGCTCACTTGGGGGAGCCTACAATGGCTGAGAGGATATAGGCATCACACTTGATTCATGACCTTCCTAACTCGGCCATCCTAGTTTTTCTCAATTTCATTCATTTATTCATGGTTCAGACTTCATTAACATTTGTAAACCATTTATTGAGGAGGTAGTCATAAAGAAAACCTATCTAATGTGACACAGGATTCCCAGAGAACATGCCTTCCACTGTCAGAGGCACATTAAATTAGGAACAGAGTTCATTTCTGTCTTCGACACAAAGGCTTGGCAGGACGATATTAACTACAGGAAGACACAAACATTCATGAGCAAGGATCCCAGACACAGCTGTTTCTAAGAAAAGGATTCTGTCTTCCCAAAATTTGATTATTCTGATTTAATCCACTTATTGGAATATTTTAAAAATAAATCCTGTCGAAGATATGGAGAGCAGTACTGTGCAGATAATATTGTTAAGATAAATCTTCATCATTTTTTTTGTTTGTTTCATGGGATATTGGTTTTTATTTTAGTTCTTAAACCTGGCTTGATATATTTATTGTTTTCAGCCCCCAATTCTGTTTATTTTACTGTCAGACTTTCAGATTTCCTGACTGATGCTTGAAAAATCCCATGATGGGGAATAGAAGGAGGAAATGTTTCAAAAATCAGGGAAAGCTTTTAGCATGGAAAATGGTTGTGCATGGCGATATATCTTCCATTGTCACGGGGGAATGGAGAAAAGGGAGAACACAGAGGAAAGAAAGAAGAAAGAAAACAGGATGCTATGGAAAGCAGAGAACATTTCCATGTGAAGGAGACAGGTGATCTATGTGATTCTAGAGGTGTGCCCCAATAAATAACCCAATCCCCAGTTTTCCAAGTTGCCCATGAAGCTTTTCTCTCATCTGCCTACTTGGGGAGAAAAATATTAAGGTGAAGAAATTTTATACAAGAACTCATAATTTGTGTGGCTCACCAAAACATGGGACAGAAATGATAAACAATAGGGTATGGAGTCATTCAAACCTACTTCAGCTGTGAGCTGTAAAGAGCATTTTATTGTTAAATTATGTTTATTTTCTTTATTTGTAAAATAGCATCATTTTGCAGGGCTGTGTATCTATGAGTGTAACTGCACAGAATTATATACATATAATCTCTTTATAAAGATTTCACTATTTATCTTCATAGCTGTTGTGCTTATACAAAGATAAAGAGATGGGGAATATGTTCTATGGATGTGTGGTGAGGTATGGGGGGAGGGAATGCCTCAGTGGAACCATGAAGAGGCATGTTTACCCCCTGAGGGACCAGCCACAGGACAGTATAGGAAAGAGTTTATTCAGGGCACGGGGAAAAGAGTTGAGAGGGTAATGGAGGCAGAGAAAGGCAGAGAGAGAGAGAGAGAGAGAGAGAGAGGGAGAGGGAGAGGGAGAGGGGAGAGAGAGAGAGAGAGAGAGAGAGAGAGAGAGAGAGAGAGAGAGAGAGAGAGACTGGCTATGAGCATGTAGGGGAGAGGGGAATGGAGAGAGTGTGGGAACAGGAAGGCAAGAACAAGAGAGGAGCAAGAGAGAGAGAGAGGAGGGGGCAAGCAGTCCCTTTTATAGTGAGTCAGGCATGCCTGGCTATTGTAAGGTAACTGTGGGGAGGAGCTTAGACAGAATGCTAACATTCTCCCCTTTTGGTTAAATTTAAAAAAAAAAGAAAAAGAAATATTAGAAAGAGGTGATAATGAAGCAGGAATAGGGATGGTGAAGCAGGAATAAGGTCGTCATGATCTTTAGCTACTTCCTGATGGCTTTGAGATGGCATGTCTCTAGGAAACCTAGAAGAAAGGGTATGAGGATGTTGGTCCAGCCTTCGCAGAGTTGGCTGTTTCCAGGGTCTATGGAACCATCTGAGGATAGATCAGAAGGAACAGGTCTAAGAGAAGCATTGTGTCTGTGAGACAAGGTTGCAGCACCTATAGGTTGCTTCTCTGGAGCTATCCTAGATGTAGTAAGTACCTGGACTTGACAAGATGCTGAAGCACACATACATATATGAAAGGTCAAGAACAAGATTAAATGCATTTGGGAGAAAGGAATTTTTCCCTTAAGATCTACATCTGAAACCCAGAAGAATCTCATCCTCTGGAATAAGTAGTAAGGGGGAATTTTGGGCTAGAGACCAGCAGATGTACTTATCTGGATGGAGTTTATTTAGTCCATGAGACGTAGATGTGAGTGGATTTCCTGTAGCTTACAGTTTATGAAAGAGATAACATCATGAGTTAACAACACAGTCTTTCAGATAAGCCTTTTGTGGTTCAGAAGGAACAAGAGCTTGTGGTTATAGAGTTGGATTGTATAGTGGCATGTTTCATTGGAGTTAGACAAATTTGTAAGAATTTGAATAATGTTCGGACAGTGGCATAGCAAGGAGAGGAAATACGAAACATTTAATCAATGGGAACCAAATTTAGGGAAGAAAGTAACGGATTACATCTGAACTGGTGCTAGATACTGAGTTTAGGTAAGGAGTTAAGTCTTTTTTCCTAGTTGTCAAGTTACAGTTACCTTAGCTGTCAATGTAGTTAGAAATCTGAGGAAGAATGAATTACAATCTAGCAGTCGTATATTCCTTAAAAAACGACAGAATTCATCTGTAGTCTAAACAGTCAACAGTTCCCTATGGTCTCAATGGCAACTTGGATGGAGTCAGTCTGGCTTTTAAGCCCAGAAGGTGGAGGGTTTTATTTTTCCTCCTGTGGAATGGATATGTGTGACATGAGAAATGGCTTTCCTTGATTTAGACAATAGAAGTCATTTGACTCGAGGTATCCAGTTTTGTCCACTGTGTTTCTCAGACCACAATCAAGCCAGTCTCTTGACGTTGAGTGTCCATGTCTTCTGAGACCTTGTGGGATAAACTGTTAAAGATTTTGGGAGATTTTTGTCTGTCATAAACTTAAGTATTTAATAATTAACAGACTTCTGACAAGATTGAGAGCTATATCGATTGGTCATATCTGAATAGAGTACATCATAATTTAATGGCAGTAGCAAAAATCATTATTTATCAAGACAGAATGGGAACGAAAATCTTAAGTAACTTTGACAGGTTGTGTAAGCAGAGAAAAACACATTTTGTATTAGTAGAGAAACACTTGGCTTAGAGTTGGGCCAGAATAAGAGAGCCGGTAGCTGTGGCTTGAGATTGTGGTGACAGGAAGAAAGTTTGTCCAGGCAGGTTCAGACCTGTGACATGAACTGAGCTGACAGGCAAGCCTTGGGAATGGCCAGTCTACAGGACAAGAGACAGGCATATGCTCAGGCAGGGATGGGGGTGGAAGGGGCACCCAGCCTGCAGCCTGAAGAGCACAGATCACTAGGAGCCAAGATAATGGCGTGCATCCCCGAGGAAGGGTGAGGCCAGGGTGCTGCTGAACTGAAGATGGTGTGTTTACTTTGACCAAGCAGGGTGGGACTTCATCCCAGGAGCTAGAAGCCTCAGCCCAGTGTTTCTGGCTGTCAGAGTCCGAGGTAAGCAGGGCAAAAGAAAGTGCTTAAAGTAACATGTTCTGTATTCCAGCAATAGGCACGCTTGTGGCGTGCAGTGAAGAGTCCAAAGGTGACAGACAGGGCTACAGTAGGCAGCCAAGCAGAGGCAGTGGTGGGCAGAGCGCAGGAGTCCCATATGAAAGATAGTGCAAGTGTAGGGGCAGCAGGTAGTGTGCACTCATTGGAAAGAAAGTCTCATAGAGTCCTTTGCAGGATGTAAGGGGTGGGGCCAGACCCACTTTTCATTCAGCAGAGCTAACAGTGAATGTGTGTGTGGGGGGGGGCAGCAAACAGAGTTCCTGGCAGGGGGTGGGGCCAGACCTAGTTTTCAAGTGGCAAACCAGAAGCTGCTGCCCTGGGCTGCGAATAAGCAAATGAGGGAGGGAAGGGGGAAAGCCTATGTTCTGGGATCACAACCGAAAAGGACCAGCTTAGTGGCCATGTAGAGATATTGCTTTCTGCTTACTGTGAGTTAGACCAAGATATCCCATTAAGTAGGGACAAGGCACCAAAGACTGACCCATGGGTGAGAGAATAGGGCTATTAACTGCCCATACCAGCGTCTTGAGGGCATCATCAATAATCAGAGAGATTCTAGCATAGGCCAGACCACCAGGTCATCATGTGATGGCCTGGGACTACACTCGGGACTGGTGCCCCTAAGCTACAGAGAGCAGTTCACCCAGCCCAATGATTTTTCCAGCAGTGAGAAAGGAACTGTCTCAAAGGAGAGAGAAAAATCTCACCAAAGGGAAAGAGTTCTAGAAGGAAGGTCAATGGAAAGACTGAATGTCTCCATCCTCAAGGGCAGCACAGGGGTAGCTTGGAGCTCAAGACTGGGAACATGTGGATGTTTACTCTGACCAGTGGGGGTGGGGGTGGGGTCACCAGTTCTCCGAAGTTTAGGCTAGCAAGCTTGGATCTCCGTGTGATAGCAGGGGATGCAAACCTACAGTTTCTAAATCCGAATCTAAGTACCAATGATGTGTTCATAAATAGATAATAAGAGGGGGGCATATGTTATAGGGAGATAGAGTCAGGTATGGGAGAAGGGGGTGCCTCAGCGGGTCCTCTTGAGGGACCAGCCACACAACAGTATAGTATAGAATAGAGTTTATTAAGGGAGTGGGAAGGAAGTTAAGAGGGAAAGGGAGAGAGAGAGAGAGAGAGAGAGAGAGAGAGAGAGAGAGAGAGAGAGAGAGAGAGAGAGAGAGAGAGAGAAAGTAGATGAGTACAGGTTGGCCATGAACAGGTGGAGAGAGAAGTGGGGTAGAGGGATGAGAGGATAGAGCAAGCGAGCAAGAGAGAGAGGGGAGGAGGCAGGCAGCCCTTTTTATAGTGAGTCAGGCACACCTGGCTACTGCCAGGTAACTGTGGGGTGGAGCTTAGACAAAATGCTAACAATAGCCATATTTATGATCCGATAATGCAATCTCAATGATGGGATACTTTTGTTATAATTCTTTCAAAGTACAGTTGGTATAGAGCTGTGATAATCTTGGCACACAGATATCTTCTCCCACAGATATCCACATCCTAAGCCTTGGAATCTACAGATGCTGTTTTATATGGCTTTTACAAATGTGACCAAATTAAAGATCTTGAGGTAGAGAAATATCCTGAATTATCTAGGTGAGCTCTTTGTAAATTTGAAGTCCTTTTAAGATGTATGCAACCACCAAAATCATGCTGTTCTATGTTTGTTTAAACAAGGTCTCACTGTGTAGCCTTGCCTGGTCTGGAACTTACTATGTAGACCAGGCTCATCATGAACTCACTGAGGTCTGCCCACTTCTGCCTCCCAAGTGTTAGGATTAAAGGCATCCGCCACCATGAGGGCCTATGATGACAGAAGAACACAATCACAAGGCAAACTATGTAGGCTGCTTTAGAAGGGCAACTGTTCTATTCTGAAGCCTGGAGCAGAAGCTTCATAGCTATGCTACACATCTGAACTCTCAAACTCTATAGGATAACAAATGTGTAGTTTGTGGCCAGTTGTTACAGAAGCCATAGAAAATGGATACAGTCGTGGTTGGAAAGAATCTATTGCTGTTTTCACCAAGCCACCTGCTTTTGGGTGGTCCATCTGCTGAGAGTCACATCACAGTCTTAAGGTTCTGTAGCTTTAAGTGAAGATATTGGTATTAGGGAGAGGGAATGGGAGGGCGAGGGCCTAAGTATATGTGAAGAAGCCTTATGGAATCAATCCCACAAGTTTGTAAGAACATACAAGCACACACACACATACACACACACACACACACACACACATACACACACACACACATACACACACACACACACACATACACACACACACACATACACACACACACACATACACACACACACACATACACACACACACACACACACATACACACATACACACACACATACACACACACACACATACACACACACATACACACACACACATACACACACACACATTTAAAGGGAGTTTGAGCAGACATCTAATGAATGGGTAAGTGCTGCTGTTCCCAGAGGACATGAGTTATTAAGTGGTTCTACCTAAACTGAAGTTCAAAAATAAACAGAACGCTCGTGCCAGGTATAGAATGTCTCCTTACAAGTGATTAGTCAGTGATTCCCCAGAGACATCCAAAACAGCACAGGCTAATGCCATTTATCTCTGTCCTGGATAGTAAGACCCACTGCAGGCACTGCCCACTTAGGATGCAGAACACAGAGAAGTCAACTTTGAAGTGGCCTTTGTAGAGTGTAATTTTAAAAACATGCTTGCTCTTTCCAGGGCCATACTCTCAGCTTGGCTCCGAGAACACACGGCCACTGGTATCACTCCTTACATAGCTCTGCCAATGGCTAGCAGGTTCCCTAGCCTGGAACTGCAACCACTCCTTCAACCTTTTGAGACTAGCTCTGCCAAGCTGCCAGCAATTGCCCTGGCTGCCCCCTTTTCCTCCTACCTACCTTAGTGCCGCAGGTGGAAAACACTAGACAGTTTTAATATTTTAAAACTAGCCAGATAAGTCAATGACTGGGCAAATAATTTCCTGTCCTAATTTTATTAACTCGCCCCTTCCATTCTCCTTGGCCTCTGCCCATGACAGAGGCTACAAACTATAGGTGCCCTGCTACCAACATGGCAGTTGCATTAGCCCCTTCCATTCTCCTTGGCCTCTGCCCATGGCAGAGGCTAAAACTATAGGTGCCCTGCTACCAACATGGCAGTTGCGTCCCCCCGTTCCAAAGCCTGCTCCAAATTCTTTTCTCTAGTCCCCTTCTCTTCCTCCTGGGACCCAGAAGTCCTACCTTTTCCCCTTTGCCCAGTGATTGCCTTTATTGACATACTCAAGAACCAGTTAGGGAATTAATACCTCCCCCTAAAACCTTGGCCACACTGCTGGATAGCTCACATAGTGCCCGAATGTGCTATGCAGGCTCCTGGGATAAAAAAACAGATAGAAAAGGCACCAATGGTTAACTCATCACAAGACCCTGCCTGCTGCAATACTGACCTATTGGAACAATGTGACCACAGATGCAATGGTGGCATATCAGTTATAGGTGTAACCAACCATCTTCTGATTGGATAGAAGGTCTGCTCCACAGGCGGGATTTCATGCTGGGTACTAGAAGATCATAGGCCACATAAGAAGACTTGTGGGGGACCTACTATTGTTATTTTGCTAAATTGCTATGCTGTCAAACTGCCTTCCAAATATTTATGTTTATACCCATAGGTTTGTTCTACTAAAAACTTGAGTGAGAGAAAAATGACAACTCATATATTTCAGTTTTCAAAAAAGTTAGCTGTTTTATAACTGATTTCGAAGGGCTTTTTTATATCTTAGAAACGAATGATCAGATTTATGTACTGGCTGCTTTAGACACTTTTCCTTTCCTTTCCTTTCCTTTCCTTTCCTTTCCTTTCCTTTCCTTTCCTTTCCTTTCCTTTCCTTTCCTTTCCTTTCCTTTCCTTTCCTTTCCTTTCCTTTCCTTTCCTTTCCTTTCCTTTCCTTTCTTTTCTTTTCTTTTCTTTTCTTTTTCTTGATGTATTCCTGCTAAATATTGCACAGGCTTTAGCTTCTTCTTTCTTTTGTTTTCTTTTTAAATTAGATATTTTCTTCATTTACATTTCCAATGCTATCCCAAAAGTCCCCCAGATCCCCCCTCACTCCCCTACCCACCCACTCCCACTTCTTGGCCCTGATGTTCCCCTGTACTGAGGCATATAAAGTTTGCACAACCAATGGGCCTCTCTTCCCAATGATGGCCAACTAGGCCATCTTCTGATACATATGCAGCTAGAGACACCAGTTCTGGGGGTACTGGTTAATTCATATTGTTGTTCCTCCTATAGGGTTGCAGATCCCTTTTGCTCCTTGGGTACTTTCTCTAGCTCCTCCATTGAGGGCCCTGTGTTCCATCCAATAGCTGACTGTGAGCATCCACTTTTGTATTTGCCAGGCACTGGCATAGCCTCACAAGAGACAGTTATATCAGGGTCCTTTCCGCAAATTCTTGCTGGTGTATGCAATGGTGTCAGCGTTTGGAGGCTGATTATGGGATGGATCCCGGGGTGTGGCAGTCTCTAGATGGTACATCCTTTTCTAGATGGTTCATCCTTTGCCATTTTCTTAATTATAACTTTTTATATATTTTATATTTTAAGTTAGTGTATGCTTGTAATCCCCAAACCCAGGAGGCTGAAGCAAGAGGATTATGAGTTTGAGCTCAGATGGGGGCTACATGGTAAATCACTGTCTTAAAACCTTTTTATTTTCATAAAAGTCAGGTATCATTTTTCAGAGTAAATACAAGACATTTTATCTTCTAAGAAATATGTACTTATCCTAAGAATGCAAATTTATAAATTTGTACTTGCTACAAAATAAAACTTTACTACTTTAGATTATATTTTGTTATATGACCCATCTCAAACTAATCATATTATATGGGGTGAGATATGAGCCAGGATTTTTAAAAATAGTTTTTTATGTTTTATATGGTTATCCAGTTGTTTCAGCTATTTGTTAGTAAGCATTTCTTCATCTTGTCATATTTAGTTAAAAAAATCAATTGGCTCTAATTTTGACATGAATCTAAAACTGCCTTAACTAAATAAGGTCTTAAAAACAAATCATTCACCTCTAGAAATAAACTGTAAAAACTCAAGGCCTGGGTTCTGTCCTATCTACCTGTTTCTTATCAGGCACATTTATGGTTTTGCTGGCCTAGTGTTATTCTCGGCTTTGGAATGAGGCATTAGGTATGTTTTCAAACTTGATTCTTTTTCGAGATTGTTTGGGCATTCCAAGTCAGGGTTAGGATCCAGCTTGAACATTTCTCATTTAAAGCCTGGTGGAGTAGGATTCTTGAGATAGCAGTGAATTTCTTCACCAAGGTCATCCTCTAAGCTTTGAGGAAAACACAAACCCCCTCTCGAAAGGAGACCATGGCACTGAGAATCTGCTCTTGCTATGGGGCAAGTGCTGAGCACATGACCATAGGCTGAAGGGATAGCTGCATCCATATTTAAATAAAAAGGTTTGCATCCACATTTAAATATAAATTCATGCTGTCTAATGAAGAACAGAGACAACTTTCTTTTATCGGTGGTTAATAAAAACTTAAGAGATTTGAGCTAGCTTCTTTACCATTGGAGGGTTTTGAATGTGTGGGTGAGTGGGTTGAATGGCAGGGGGTGGCTCATTTAGGTTGGTAATAAGTCTTGGGCTAGGATTGATTTAAACCTAGAGTATCACCTGACACAACCTAGAATTTTACAGATTTTGAACATGGTGACTAGGCCATAAACATTTGGGAATAAAGTTCTAGGTTCTCTGTCTTTGCCATATTGTAGATTTGATGTTATATCATTGAGAAAACACAAAGTACAGAAAATGGCCTCAATGTGGTACCAGATAGAACCATTATAGGTATGATGTAGAGATGCATGGGTGCTTTTCTTGGTGCTGGTCTGGTATGTCTGTCACTTGCCAGTCTCTATGCATTAACTGACAGGTGGGGACACATGAACTTTCCTTGCTCCATCAATCACTCTGAAGATTTAGCCTCATTATCAATAGGGGGCATGTCTATAGTCACTGAGACCAATTTATAAGTCAGTCTAAGAGGTTTTCTCACTTGTATTTGGGGAAAACTTTGAACGACTGGAGATTCTGATTGGCAGGGATGACGATCTTGGATAATTGATCAGGACCATATTCCTCCTTGCTCTTAGTGAATCAAACCACTGGTGACTCACAGAGTAATACAGCCTGCCTGCCTGCCTGCCTGCCTGCCTGCCTGCCTGCCTGCCTGCCTGCCTGCTGCCTGCCTGCCTGCCTGCCTGCCTGCCTGCCTGCCTGCCTGCCTGCCCTCCACTGGAGATGATCTTGCATCTTTCTCTCCCCTACCCTCTGAATTTGGAAAGCACTTACTGTCAGAATGGTAATCATGTTTACTGATCGTGCGCTAATTGCTAAACTTCATTTAATAATGTGAGAATGTGGCATTGCCTTCTGGTTTCAATAAAGGATGGGCATGAGAAAAATAGTAGATGGGTGTGGTGGTTTGAAAATACTGAGCACCATGATTCAAGACTAAAACAGAAAAAAAAATTGTGGGGGTTTGAAGATGAATATTAGGAGTTCAATGTCCTAAGAAGGGACAAAAAACAAAAACAAAAACAAAACAAACAACCCCCCCCCAAAAAAAAACCCACCACCACCACAAAACCCAAAACAAAACAAACCCTTCAGAGGATTGTAATGTATCAGACTGGTGCCTTTGTGATGGGAGTTGGAAAGATATCTATCTGAGGAACTAACTGATGCTTGAGTTTGCTTTAAGAAAACTCATGCTTGACTTTAACTTTGTAATATACACGTTCTTTCCCCACAGTAGAAGTTGTCAGACGGCTGGGTTCTTTTATAGTATTTTCAGCAATTCCCAGACCACATATTTTCCCAGCTATTGATATGCGCCAGTGTTTGAGCTCGGTTTGCTAGGGTATTAAAGGCAACAAATAGTGTTTGGAGGTAGAAAAAACAAGCAATGGAGTCCTCATACGAGATCACTCTACTGTGTTCCCATGTAGGGGTATGGTGCTCGATGCCCCTCCACAGCCCTCCTGCCAATGTGTCCCTTCATCTCCAGTTGGAATATGGTACACCTTCCCTATGGCAGTATCTGCTTTGGCAGTAGAGATTCTTCCAACAGAGAAGACTATACTACACTCCAGAAACATGGTTGTCACAGAAGTGTCCTCTGAAAAAGGTATGTGTATGATTGTGGGTGTGACCCCTCAGGGAGGAAAATGCCTTCCCACCCAAGAGTCACTTATAGTACCCAGACACCCAGTTACAGAGGTGACAGATCAGCTGTCACAACAGGGGGAAGCAGAACTTGCTTTTAATTATGGCCTTTAAACTAAGAACAAAAGTCCTCAGAAAGGGAAAAGTCTCAAAAGCAGGGAAGGCTGAAACTTGTCTGGACTGGTGGCTGCTTGTGATGGAGTAATGATTAAATTGAAAAGAGTAAATGAAAGTAATCTTAATGGAGCACTTGATCTCCAGGCGACAAACTGAGCACAGAACTTTATGCTCTGAAAGGTGACCACGTTTTCCATTTTAAAGCGATTGTTGTTAACATTTTTTACATTTATTACGTGTTTGGGGGGGGCATGCACATGTCTATGTGTACATTTGTGCAAGGTCACATGCTTAGATGTCAGATGACAGCTTGCTGGAGTTCTTTGTTCTTGCTAGGATCTGAACTCCATTTATCAGTCTTGGTGGTGCCAGTATCCTTACCTACCTGGCTACCTGGCCCCCGTTGTTGTTGTTGTGGTGGTGGTGGTGGTGGTGGTGGTGGTGGTGGTGGTGGTGGTTGTTTTGGTTTGGTTGGTTTGTTTATTTTTGAGTTAGGATCTGCCATGTACTACTAGCTAGTGTGGAACTCAGTATGTCGCCCAGACCAACCCCAAATCTGTTATGATCCACCCCCTCTGTTTTCCAAGTGCTGGGATTACAAGTGTGCACTGCCATGCCCAGCTAAGATCACGCTTTGAAACCTCACGGTTTTTGTTTTTCTATTTGCTGTGCCACTAGGATTATTTCACTGCAGGCTTAGCTCACATCTGGATACTCCTGAGCTGCATGATACTTTGCAATACGATGATTATAATCTTGGATTTTCATATTCCTCACTTCTGTGTGTTGAAAGGCAGTGGAGAAGAGGGAATAAGAAGACTTCAGCCTGGGACAGGAAGCTTTCTATTCGGAAAACTCAGCTGAATTGAGTTAATTGCGTTTTCAGCTGCAGAAGCACTTTACAAGGAAGAGATCAAGTATATTATAAGGAAGGCATTACTAATAAGTACGTTGACTCAAACCTGGCCTGGAGCCTTGCAAAGCTTCTGCAGGTTTCCATGGAGACAGCAGAAGAGGCTTGTATGAACTCGTTAAGATTCTGAGATTTGCAGTTAGAGCGGTATGAACTTGAATTCCAGCCCTCCTGTTTACTTGAGGCTTAGGGCAGTTGCTTCACTTTCTGTGAGCTGGAAGCTAAGAATGTCCAACTATCCCCGGGGTGTAAATATAAAACCTGGAGTAAGGGTAGTACCTGGCATGTAGGATAGTATTAAAGAAGGACAACTTATCACATCCCCTAAAAACATGATCTCCTGGGGCTAGAGAGGTGGCTCAGTGGTTAAGAGCACTGGTAGCTCTCCCAGAAGACCTGGGTTTGATTCCCATTGCTCACATTGATGGTTCCCAACCTTCTGTAACTGCAGTGCCAGGGGATCTGCTTCCCTTTCTGTCCTCCCCGGTGATACTGCACACACATGGTACATAGATGTCTATGCAGGCAAAACACTCATATACATAACATACAAACAAACCAGAATCTTTTTTCTAATGTATCAGGTAAATAGGCTCTGAGTACATGTTCTACTGAGAAACCAAGGTGGCACTAAGCAGGAGAGGTAAAGACCAGGATGCACAAGGCTTTCCCTGAGTTCCTTAGTGTAGTGATCTTGGGCTAAATGAACGTCTGTACCCACAAAAGGGCATATACATCGCCACAGTGCTCACTTACAAGTCACAAATCTCCATTATGAGGCGATGAGACAGCTCAGTGGGTAAAGGGAATTGCTGCCAGGCCTAATGGCCTTAGTTTGATCATGGGACCCACAAGGTAGAGGGACACAGCTAATTTTTGGAAGTCTTCCTCTGACCTCCACATATGGGCTGGGTCATAAGTCTCCCCTGTCTTCAATAAATAAATTCAATTAAAAGGAAAAAAAAGCCCTTCTTTTCTTCTTCCTCTTCTTCTTCTTTCTTCTTCTTCTTCTTCTTCTTCTTCTTCTTCTTCTTCTTCTTCTTCTTCTTCTTCTTCTTCTTCTTCTTCTTCTTCCTCCATCTCCTCCTCCTCCTCCTCCTCCTTCTTCCTTCTCCTCCTTCTCCTCCTCCTCCTCCTTCTTCCTTCTCCTCCTCCTCCTCCTCCTCCTTCCTTCTCCTCCTTCTCCTCCTCTTCCTCCTCCTCCCCTCCTTCTTCAAACAGTTGTCGCTACAACCAGGAAGTGAGGAGCTGGTGCCTTCTGCTCACAAAGTAACAATGAACAAAACTTTCCAAACTGCCTGTTTTGCATGTGTGAAGTTGGCATCTTGGCATGCCATTTGGCAGAAAGTTGCACGGCACTGAAGTTTTCATATGGATTACGAAAGTCTATAAAAACAAGATCGCAACATAGGAAGCCGATGCTGGAATGGGCCAGCTGACTATTAGTTACTCGTTGCAGGAGTGACAGCTGCCTAGATTATGCCCACTTCGCTTTTACTCGATACTCTCTTTACCTAGGGCTCATTACTCAACATCTTTCCATTGAGAGAAGCATCCTTAAGATGATGATGATGATGATTGATGATGATGATGATGATAAACTTGGCAGGTCCTTGAGCCACTTTGTTTTCTAGGCCTACATCTGGGTCACTGAGATAGATTTCTAAGCCATTGTACATTTGTTGTTGCTGGGTTTTTTTTCCTTTTTTAGGTGAGAGTTTTGAGTGGGAGATGCAAACAGATACACAGAAATAAGTCAGCCACATGCCTCCTCTGGGCATCTGATTTGTCCTGTGATTATGGGCTCAAAAATAGCCCAATGCTTAATTACACATCTAAACTTAGTCCATGAATTTGCATGTGTAAGTAATCAGAGAAGTATTTGCTTAGAAATGTGTTCCATTTCCTGTTTGCTGTAAATCAAATTACTGAACAGAAGATAGGATTCTGAAATATTCCTCAAAAAATGTGTTGAGAGTGCCAAACTGTACTCCACGGTATTGTGGGGTCTCATGTCCCAACTAGGTTAGACATTGCTTTTCTAAAGGAGGCTCCCACTGACAATTGGGACATTGACCAAAGTAGGTCAGTGACTTGCAATTCATGTCCTCTCTTACTCTCTGCCCAAGAGAAACTGGCTGTTAACCATACTGGTCTTGACATGTTATATTGATATGAAAAGTAGTAAGAACATTTAGTAACATAACATGCATAAGAGACACATTATAAAGGGCTGGAGATAGCGCATCATATAGTACTGTCTGTCTCCAATTCTTTAAATTAGTCATTTACTCATCAATTTAAATGTTTTCAAGTGCACTCTATACATACCAGGTTTAAAAGACAATACAGATATAACCCCTATGTATAAGAAAGTGATAGTTGAGAATCAGTTGAAAATAAAAATTAAAAAAGGAAACATTGTAGCAGGAGAATTTAGGCAGACTTCACCACACACTGTAACGGGTGCCATTAATGCCAGTAAGTGAATTCAACAAGCAGGCTTACTTAGCCCCTTCCGCTTATAGGTCCTATCATATACACACTCTTTCCAGGTCTTCTGTAGTAGTAAGAGTTCCTTATTGTCTGACCAAATACCTAAAGAAACAAGACAGCAAACATTTGGTTTGTCTCCTTGCTTCAGAGGTACCAGACTATGGTAGCAGACAGGGTATGGGGGAAGGGCAGGTTATACCATGATGCCATGAAGCTGAGCAGAGGAGAATGGTTGTACTAAAGGTGTTCTCTCATCCCTTCTATCTTAAGTTTATGATTGCTGTGATGAAACACCATGAGAAAAGCAACTTGGGGAGGGAAGGGTTTATTTGGCTTATTCCACATCACAGCTCATCATCAACCGGACAGGAACTCAGGCAGAGCAGGAACCCAGAGTCAGGAGCTGATGCAGAAGCCACGGAGGAGTGCTGCTTGCTGACTTGCTCCACTTGACGTGCTCAGCCTACTTTCTTAAAGAATCCAGGACCACCAGCCCAGGAATGACACCACCCACGATGGGCCAGACCCTCTACCATCAATCATCGATTAAGAAAATGCCATATAGGCTTCTTTTCAGCCCACTTTTCTAAAGGCATTTTCTTCTTTTTTATAAGCACATTTTATTAAACATTGTTTCTTGAAAACTGTTGCAGGATATAATGTGCTGGCATATTCCCGTGCTTGTGCCTCTGCCCGGGCGGCCTGGCTGGCCATGCACTAGCGGGCAATGGCCAACGACCTGTTTTTATCTTGTAGAGACTGACTCAGAACTCCACAATCCCTCCATCCAGCTCAGTAGGTTCCCTCTGGTGGTCGTTACCATGCCAGCCCCATGCTTCAAATCCCCCATGGCCTTTGTGGTGCACATCTGACAAACCCACACTTTGCTGCCGTACCTTTCTCTCTTGAACCCAGATGAGCCACGGTGTGAAGAGAAACGCAACACAAACTTAGTTCAGAATCAATGCTAACTCAGTCTCTGGGCACAACAACTAAACCCTAATCTTGTAAATCTTAATACAATCTAATCCCTCCGGTGGCGAATCCTTGTGGATCCACCATGATACCGGAAAACTCTAGCAGCTACATCTTACCCATCTCTTGTCCCATTCCAAAAGGACCTAACTCTCTTCTGCTCCTCTCTTCCTCCATCCAACCCTGAAGTCCCGCCTACTCGCCCAGTGATTGGCTCCTTTATTCATTAGGGGATTGGTTCGCAAGAAGTCACCGCACTATGACTCACTCCTCATCCACAACACATCCCAGGCGAGCAGAATTAACTTACAAACAGCACCAGGCCCGTGCCCAACAGAAAACAACTATTACCAGTTCATGATTGTTCATGTTTTCTCCCTATTGTATTATTCTCCCCTTTTCTTTCCATTTCTTTTTTTTTCTTAAAATTTATGTATTATTTTCTCATATATTAAATTCTGACTGCAGTTTCTCCTCCCCCGACTCCTCTCAGCCCCTCCCCCTATCCCTCCACTCTCCCCCAGATTTACTCCTCCTCCATTTTCCTTTAAAAAAAGACATTTTCTTAATTGAGGATTTTTTTCGTCTTAGATGACTTTAGCTGTGTCAAGTTGACATAAGACTGCCCAGTACTCAGGATCCCGGTCCATGGGATACTAATTCCTATACCAGGGTGGATCTCCCTTGACCCATGAGTTAATCCTTTTGGGAACTATCTATATAGACATAACCAGAGATGTGAATGCACTTACCTCCCAGGTGCTTCTCAATTTAATCAAATTGATAGTCCAAATTAACCATCACAGCTTCCCAGTAGGTGGGGGACACTTCCTCATCTTTAAGTCTTAGAATTGGCCATGTGGTTTGCCTTGATCAATGAAATACAAGCAGAGGCTTCAAATGGCTGATAGGTTGGCCTTTGTCTTTGTGTGTGTCTTAGTCACACTGCAGGTGGAAGAAGGAGAAAGAAATGCTCAGTGCAGTCCACTGAGGGTCTGTGGATGTGTTTGTTATATGACCTGTCTGATGCAGTAGGGCTACTATTGGCTTAAAGACTCCCAGGAGTCCCTAAGACATAGTAATAGCTGAGTGGAGACATGAAGGATAAAATGATAAGTGGTCTGTGTGTGCTTATATGAGTGTGTGTGTGTGTGTGTGTGTGTGTGTGTGTCTGTGTGTGTGTGTGTGTGTCTGTGTGTAGTGTGTGCGCATGCGTGAGTGTTGATAGGGAAAGCTGAGTGGTATGGATGAAGGGAGGGGCAAACCAAAGGAATAGAAGTCAATGAGGGTATATGTGTCTTGTTGGCTGAAGCAATTGGCAGAGCCAACAGTAGTGCATGGGACCTTCATCCTAAGGAGAGGGAAAAGCCACATGTTTTAAGATGGCCTCACTGGATGCTGGTCTCTGGAGTGGCATTACTGAAGACTTACTTCAGAGTTTCCCATGCAGAAAGCTGCTCAGTAGCTGAACCTGTGCTCCTTTCCTGTGAGGATACTATTATTCTAAATATTACTAAATAGTTTTGCTTCACATTTAAAAATGCAACAATGCACATTGGTTTGGAAGGAAAGCATTTTGAATGGGGGTCTAAATGGTCCTTTTTTATTTCTTTAAAGGAACAGTGACACATTAACTGTCCAGGTTTTGTCATCTTCTTTGAATAATGTGATGCTAGAGAAACCCGTAGACTTAGTGGGATTAGATCACTGCACTGTGTCTGAAATGCACATCTTATTCAATGGTAATAACCAGGCTGATGTCACTTTAAGTCATTCCCCACACTGCCCTGGCCATGACTCACAAGTACACCGTCAACACATATTTAAGTATATATGCCTCTTTTCTCCCTGCCCCAACTTTTCCAGCTTAGAACACTTTTAACCATGTAGGGCAGACTTCCCTGAAATTTGACTAACACTTGACTTCATACTCTGATGAAATTTGTAAACTCAAAGCCCCAAAGATCCCCTTTATACCTCACAAGCACAAATGGTCAAAATACCTTTAAAAAGCCACAGATTTTATCGAATGCTCCCAATCCACTGATTAACCAGAAACTGCTTGATCATTTGCCAACAGCCTACCTATAAAAGTGCCCCATTATAGGGAACGTCCCAGACCATAGAACTGGTAAGTTCCAAGTGATGTCCAGAGAAATGACAGGTTTTGTCTCCAGCACTTCTCCAGGATGAAAGCTGGCCTCTGGAAAAGTTTGTTATCAGGGTTCTATTTCCAACTCTGCCACAAGAAGACACATGACCTTGAGGGCAAATCACATGAGCCTCTGTTGTCTTTGGGCTCCCGTTTGTCAAATTAGATGGTTGCACTAAGTAATCTTGAAATGCCTACCTCTTTCTGAGCCCAGCTCTCACAGTTGGCATTCAGTGTGTGGTTGGTTACCATTTATTCCCTGAATTTATTCACATGAGAAGAGGCATAAGAGAGGCTGAAAGGAAAGCAAGCTGCATACAGGCTGAATTTAAAGAGCTTTCCTATACACAGAAAGAAACAGTAACTATAAGGTAGCTTACATCACTCTGTCTGCTTTCAGAGGCTTTTAAAATTGAGTTGAGTCTTCACCACAACATACCACCACACCTCCTTGGACAGTCAGGAGAGCTGTCCCTGTCCCCCGAGAGCTCCAGCCTTTAGGAGAGTGGGTCTTGCCCCTCTCCTGGGCAGTACAGTAACATTGACCCTTGTGGACAGGGTCTGCGTGAGTTAGCCACCCAGACAAGAGCAAGGGAGAGCTGGCCCGGCAGCTTGTCTACAGTGAGGTGCTATGAGGGTGGGGGTGATGCCCTCTTCTCCTCCCCCTCCCCTTTTGCTACATGCAGTAGTCCAGAGAGCTGGCTTGGAGGGCATAAGAGTGGAAGCTCTAGCCCTACTGGCTATAGCGCTTGGAAGAGTGGATCTTGCACCTCAACTAGGCAACACAGCAGAGCTGGCCCTGGTGGTGAAGGCATGGGTGAGCCAGCCCTGTGTGTGTGAGAGTGGGAGAGCAGGCCCAACCACTCACAGGCTGCAGCACTTGAGTAGGCCCCTCACCTTGACTGGGCAGCACATTGGAGCTGGCTTTGGAGGTATGAAGGCAGGTGAGCAGGCCCCATGGCATGAGAGCAGGAGAGCTGACCCTGTTTCCTGCCGATGTCAGCTCTGGGTAGTCTAGCCAGAGCAGTGCTGGAGACATGGGCCTGGTGGTGGGGACAAGGGAGCATCAGTGAGATGAACAGCTCTGCTACCACCCAGGCCCCTGTTGTGGGAAATATTTTAAAAAATGGACTAGCTGACTTCCTGTACTACCACCAGCAACCAGGGGACAACAGTTCCAGCCAGGTGATTTCAACTCTCTCTGGGCGGGTGTTCCCTTGGCAGATCACTGCTGCCAGACACTCACATGCAAAGGTGACTCTCAGCCCTGCTGGCTCTGTCTCTACCCACCAACTCTCCGGTGGGGCTGGAGCTCCCAAGTTCCTCTTGTTGCCACGCAGCCCCACACAATGTCTGTCTACCCCATAGTCAGCCATCACAACACCCATTTACCTGGTAGAATCAAAACTCTTAAAGCTTATAATTAACCAATCAGATTGATGTATCAATAAATAATCAATTTATAAGATGTCAATACAATAATTTCAGAACCAATTGATAATGATAAATGCTTTATCTCAATTATTCTAACCTTATGATATCATAACTACCTGAGGCTGGTTAAAGCCATTCTGGTTCAAGTCCTCCTCCATCTCCCTTTCTTTTTTTTTTTTTTATATTCTCTTTTTTTAAAATTTTTAATATTTTTATTACATATTTTCCTCAGTTACATTTCCAATGCTATCCCAAAAGTCCCCCATAGCGCCCCCCACTTCCCTACCCACCCATTCCCATTCTTTTGGCCCTGGCATTCCCCTATATTGGGGCATATAAAGTTTGCAAGTCCAATGGGCCTCTCTTTCCAATGATGGCCGACTAGGCCATCTTTCGATACATATGCAGCTAGAGACAAGAGCTCCGGGGTTCTGGTTAGTACATCATGTTGTTCCGACAATAGGGTTGCAGATCCCTTTAGCTCCTTGGGTACTTTCTCTAGCTTCTGCATAGGGAGCCCTGTGATACATCCAATAGCTGACTGTGAACATCCACTCCTGTGTTTGCTAGGCCCCGGCATCGTCTCACAAGAGACAGCTATATCTGGGTCCTTTCAGCAAAATCTTGCTAGTGTATGCAATGGTGTCAGCGTTTAGAAGCTGCTTATGGGATGGATCCCTGTATACAGCAGTCTCTAAATGGTCCATCCTTTCATCACAGCTACGAACTTTGTCTCTGTAACTCCTTCCCTGGGTGTTTTGTTCCCAATTCTAAGAAGGGGCACAGTGTCCACACTTTGGTCTTCATTCTTCTTGAGTTTCATGCGTTTAGTAAATTGTATCTTATATCTTGGGTATCCTAAGTTTTGGGCTAATATCCACTTATCAGTGAATACATATTGTGTGAGTTCTTTTGTGATTGTGTTACTTCACTCAAGATGATGCCCTCCAGGTCCATCCATTTGGCTAGGAATTTCATAAATTCATTCTTTTTAATAGCTGAGTAGTACTCCATTGTGTAAATGTACCATAATTTCTGTATCCATTCCTCTGTTGAGGGACATCTGGGTTCTTTCCAGCTTCTGGCTATTATAAATAGGGCTGCTATGAACATAGTGGAGCATGTGTCCTTTTTACCGGTTGGGACATCTTCTGGATATATGCCCAGGAGAGGTATTGCTGGATCCTCCCTTTCTTTACCTCTTCTGAAACATTCCCTGTCTCTGCAACTCTTAGCTCCGCCCCCCCTTTTCCCTCCCTAATCACAGACCTCCTGCTGCCCTAATGTAACTGGACAGGGAAAATCCTGTAACAGGCCCCTAGATCCAGGGCTCTGAGATAACCCACCTCAAAATCTATATCATCTATGAATGGTTGGGATGCACGAAAGGATTAGTCCTGCTGATCCATAGCTGCAGGATCTCCATGACACAGAGCAACAACAGGATAAGTGGGTAGAATCCAATCATTGCAATGAATACTTTCAGGTGAAAATGTGGACAGAGGGATATATTGTGGAACACACTGTGATATACTACAGCTTTCACAATGAGATGTTTTCTATGCGTTTTGTGTTGTTGTTTGTTTGTTTGTGTGCTTTTTATTTGGGGGAAAGTTGCAAGGGCAAAGGGTGGATATGAAGGAATGGGGAGATGAGTGGGACTGGGGTACATGATGTGAAATTCACAAAAAAATCAATAAAACATTTTTAGAAATGAGCTGATATCACACAGTCTGGATGGGTCTATAGACAGAACAATCTGAGAGGCCTGAATGAGTCAAAAAAACCTAAAATACTCAGAAATAAGGCCCTCCTTTACTACTGAGACCTGTTTTATTTAGTATCATTGTTAGACTTCTCAGTTGTTGTTGGTAACTCACTAATTCAAGGGAGTTTTGTTCTTAAGGATGAAAGTACCTCGTGGACCATATAAGAAACTGGCCTTTCAGTGACATTTACTTCCAGGAGGAGAGAGGTTGTCAGGAGCCTTGGCATGGCCCCTCTCTTTGCCTGTGGCTTATGTTCCCCCCCGCACCCCCCCAGCCCCCCCGTGTAGACCTTGCAGCCTTAGATAGATACTCCTTTATTTAAACACAACCAAACACACCACACACCTCCTTCAAGGACTAAACTTCACTTTGTTTTCCTCTCAAGCAGCAGTCCATACAAATTAGACATTTTTGCAATCCCAATTTAAAATTTCTAAGGAGAATCTTAGTGTTGTGATTGGCTGGTACGGTCAAGTGTTCACTACATGCTACACTCACCAGTAGCCATGATGAGTTCTTGTGTTCTCAAAAGTGATTTTTGAGTAGGAACTATGAATTAAACATCTCTAAGGGGGTGCTACTCATACTGTATTGTAGGTATGCAATGTCTCATAGAACCACACAATGACCCTCAGATAAACAAATGATAGTCAGCTGTAGCCAAAGGATGCTGAATGTATCTAGCCAATTGGTTGCTGGAAAACCAATCCTCTTGACTGGACCTTCGAGTCCAACTGGATCCAGAAACTCAGATCTGACTAGCCAGCCTGGCCTTTAAAACATATCCCCTCCCCATTTCACTCTTTACAGGAGACAGGGTCTTCTTTTGTAGCTTCTACTGGCCTGAATGACCTTACTACATAGACCAGGCTGGCCCATATCTCACACTTTACAGTTTTGTGTCTTTGTGCCTGTAATGGGCACCTTTAGAGAGAAGAACTGGTAAATTTGTCTTTCCCTTCCTGCATCCTCCAATGATTTCACAATGGTTTCCAATGCTTCTGAGACCTTGTCTCTCTTCTCTGAAACCTTGTCTCTCCCCTCTTTATTTAGAGGTAAAGATTTCAAGGGAGTACACTCCTACATGGCAATCTGATGGAATGCCAGCATTCTCTTGGCTCTATCTCTACAAGTAGTCCCCAAACTTAAGTTCCATATGGGGAGAAAATGGTTTTCACAGCAACCATGAGCCAAACACTTCTTCTCCAAAGTACACAGGTCCACTGGACATGACCCAGTTTGACACATTCTAAATTTATTTTCTTAGATTAGGAACTTCATGCGGATTTAAGAACACTAGATGTGGAGATCATTTGAGCCTTGATTTGGACTTATTTAACTTGGCCATTCTCGGGGCCAAGTCTTAACTCAAGTGGCTACAGTTAAGATATGGAATCTTTGCAAAGCTGAGCTGAGCAGTCTTTGTTTGGCGCTTGGCATCTGGTACATGTCAGATGGTCCAGATTGGATATTTCCTTTCCTTCTGAGAACACATCTCTTACGAAGATTTGGTCCAGTCTTGCCAATGAAGGAAGCAAGAAACTCAAGCCAGCCTGGAGTCTTGTAAGCTATGGAAAACTGGCTAAATTCACCATGAAAATGATTCAGAATGATGAAATGAGTGATCTCTTTCTAGCCCAGTTCTTCATTCCTGTGTCAGAAGCAACACGCTCATGTACAGTTGCTGAGATATGACTATACTATAGATGTTATTAACACCTCTGCCTCTAGTCTAGAATTGTGATCATATGATTTAAAACATCACCAAGTTTATTGGCGACTTACCTTTGATAAGTACCATTTGCTGTAGAATTAATAATACTTTTTAAAAATATACAATGTTGGAAATTGAGCCTTACCACTGAGCTACACTCCTAGCCTTGGTTACCTGCTTTTAAATATAGAATTTTGACAGGCTCATAGATAGACACTCATAACTAAAATGAAAAAAAAATTTGGTGATACACAGCTGAAAATGATAGCTTATCTAAGCATACCTACTATGTGCTAATAAAGCCGTGTCCACTCTACTGATGTTAAAGATCAGTAAGATGTGATCCCAGGCAGAGAGATAGTTACAACATACTAGTGAAGACTACAGAAAACCAGGATTATAATACTCAGAGATCACAAAGATGATAATAACTCATTTCATCAGCTGTGGTCTGCTGAAGGAACTAGCCCGTGTGGTGTGTCTTGTATAGAAGCTCAATGGAACATGGGAATCCTGAGATGTCAGAGGCTTATCAAAGGATGGGGTTATTCAGAGAAGGCTTTCTATACACAGTAAGGAACTGATGTTTTACTTAGCATAGGCCTCCTATAGAAGAGCCCATCTCAGCGTCACTTACAGGCTGGGAGGTAGAGAAGACACTGTGAGCCCCGAAGTGACCCAGTGTTGAATGTCTCTGAAGTTCCATCTGTGGCACTGTGGTGTCAATAATGAGGGGAGGCAGGAAGCAGGGTCCTAGTTACTTTTTTGTTATTGTTGTCATGACAACTTATAAAGAAGCCACTTAAAGGAGAAGCCTATTTTGACTCATGGTTTGAGGGGTTAACAGTTATCGTGACCGGGTAGGTGGGGAGCGCCATGACAAGATGGTGGGCAGCTACAGGCAGCAGGGGGCTTCTGGCAGCCTGTAAGTCAGGCTCAAAGTCAGGAAGGAAAGAGCAGACAGGAAGTTGTTGAGGTTATAAATCTCAAGGCCTGCTCATCATGCCAACCTTGTTCACTTCCTAGAGGTTCTAAAGGTTCCCCTGAGCAGAGCTGGCAGTTGGAGGGCAAGTGTTCAGACGTGTGAGGCAATGTGGGACATTTCACATTCACACCACAATACAGGGCGACCCATGTGACACTTGTGTTCATAGGAGTAATGGCAAGGCCTGAGGCAAGTCTCTCACTGGGCTACTTAAAAGGCCTGGTGACTGTACATGGAGGAAGGGCACTGAGGATGAGCCGTGCTAAAACGATTTCCCAAGAAGCACCCCAAAAGCATAAATTAGCATTCTTTTAAAAATATCTGAAATATTTCAAATTCATTTCCCAAATTTGAGTTCAAACTCAGCAGTGAAGACAGGTTGGCAGTTTGAGCTTTGGAGCCTCTAAAATAGAGTTCTCTGATAGAAAACATGTGCTAATTTTTCACCGATGAGTCTGGGAACTCACATCCACAAGGAAGTGAGACCATGTTATTTCAAGAAATAAAACCGTGACCGCAGTGTCCCGTTCCTCCTGAAGCGCACTTCTCTTGAGTTGGATAAGAAAAAAAAAACAGGGAGCATGAGGCAGATTTGTGTTTTCCCTAGAGGAAGCACAGTTGAGACTATCCAGAGAACATTCTGATACTGAAGAATTAACTACTTTCTGGGATCTCTCTGCAAGCTGGAATGCCAGCGCTCGAGTATCAGAGAAGGCTGTTTTGGTCTGTTATGAAGAGCCATGGAATGTAGATCTTAAACCATTTCATCACATTCACCGGGAGCACAAAACACATCTTATTTCATAAAGAGAAATGTGAATATGAAATACCAAAAATGAAGTAAAGATTATATGGACGTCTTTAATGAATTTAATGAGTGCTCTCTGTCTCTCTGTCTCTGTCTCTGTCTCTGTCTCTGTCTCTGTCTCTGTCTCTCTCTCTCTCTCTCTCTCGCCTTCCTTCCCTTCATCCTTCCCTCAACTTCTCCCACCTCTGTCCCCTCTCAATACAGCGTTGGGTGTTTTTCAAATTTGATAGAGTCCAGGTGTAGAGAGACTGAAGAATTTCAGTGCTTCTCTCTTCAAACCCTGATGGGAAGAGAATAGAATAGAATTCTCAAGAGAATAGAATACTCCATTCTGTAGAATTCCAAACAACTTTCCTTAAAGCGAATCGAGAGCTTCATTTACTCACAAGAAATCACCTGGAGACTTGCAAGGTTTTGAGGTAATGAGATGGCTTCACAAGGCTGAGTGAATGTTTGGCTTTCTCTAAAAAATGTAGCCATTGAAAAATAAACAAGACAAAACAAAACAAAACAAAACAAAACAAAACAAAACAAAACAGACCGGTTAGAATGCCTTTAATTGTGGCAGTAAGGTCTGCAGAGAGGGAGAAGACCTCACAAACCAAAGGGCTTGGTGAGCTGGTGTCCTACCTTTGACCTAGGACATCCTGTGTGTGTACATACATAATCTTTGATCTTCCTCTCAATTTGAAGGAATAATTCTTAGGTAAGGGTTCTGGGGTTACTCCCTGTCCAGGAAATTAAGTGCCTGTAAGCGTCTATGCCTTACATGAAACTTGACTTCAGTCCCGCAGAACTGGTACCCTTAGTGAGTTAACCGCTTGGCTACACTTAAATAAATAGAAATACTCCGGTGGCAAAGAGTGTTGGAGTTTATAAATCTCCCAGGTCCTGGGCATATCTGCCATCTATTAGCTGAAATTCTATAATTAGAGAATCATTTGTTACGTTAAACCTTGTTATTTCTTGTATACCTTAAGACCAGTCTACAGAAAAAAAGCACACAGTAAATCCCCGTGGAAATAGTTCAATTCGTGAAAGAAAAAACAGAAACAAAAACAAAATCCAAATCACCCAGGAGTTGTTTGGGATGTATATAGATTGTGGTTGAGAATGTAGATTTATGTAATTGCTCTAGAAATCAATTTGGGAGATTTTACTTCTGGCAAAGATAGAGGAATAAACATTGCAGCTATCTATCTGAAACAAGTGATTTAAAAACCTGATAAATTGGGTAAAACATTTTTTTCTGGATATAAAATGTCAGATAAAATAGACAGTGAACCCTGAGAGTTGAGCCTTCAGTAGCCCAGGATTCGTTGAAGTAGAACCTTTTGATGTGCTATGTTGTGTACAGTTCTTGAAAGTCTCAGGAGACTGACATTTTCATCATGATTAATGGGCCTATGTTTTGACAGCTCTAGCCTTACTCCGGGTTTTTTCTTCTTGTGCAGCTGAACCAAGTGGCTGGCTTGACAGTCACTAGTGTCACTGGCTGAGTGAGAGCCCCATAGACAACAGTGTCGATATGCAAACAAAGTACTTTATTCCTGAAAGATGAAATATGTCTGTAGGGCTGGCAACTACAGATCCATTCAGGACCCCAGCTGAGACACCTATTGCTGTGACTCCATTCCCAGTGTGTTTGCTATGAAAAGGTATCAGTTGCCAAAAGGCTCTGCCAAAGTGAGCATTCTTTGATGGCAGTCTGTACCCTTTCAAGTGCCAACGAAGAGTCCAGTCCTCTGAGTCACTTGAGTGCTCTCTTCTATGGCTACATTTTTGATTTGTTAGTGTCACTCTGCTCTGGTAATTTTCTTTTACCTATTTTTGCCTACATCTTAATATTCCTTTTGTTTATCTCTATTTGTGTTTTCTGGTGAGTTGCAATAAACTGCTTCTTTCTGAAATACCTTTGAGTTACTTGTATTGTTGTATTGTGAGACCCCGACTTAGAGCGTTTCTCCCTGGAAGGTAAAGCCCCTGGATGTTCCCCAAGCTTGTTTTCCCTGATCTTTAAAAATACATCCAGAAAGAAGCTCTTTGTTCTCTATAGCCAGCAAAAGACCTTTTTGTTTCTATACTGTACAACCAGAGATGCTTGCCTTCCTGTGCCAAGGACATGGAGATAGATGCGGAGAGGAGGCTGCAGCTCACTGCCCCCCTCACCAGAAAGGAACTGTAGCCAACTCTCCTCCCAACTCCTCCCAATTCCTCAGCTAGCTGTTAAAAGCCCCCTACTGTCACTGCTGAGGGTCCAACTCCCCTGCCCTGCATGGCGAAGGGACTTCGTCCTCAGCCAGCTGATAATAAAACCTCTTGCAGTTTGTATCAGGTGTGGTTTTCTCTCGGGACACTGGGGTACTGGCCAGCTCATCCTGGGACTTGAGTGGAGGCCCAGCATTGGGGGTCTTGCAGTATTTGTTAGTTTTCGCCCTTGTTGTATCAAAATACCTAACAAGAAGGAGGAAGGGTTATTTTGCCTTACTGTTTTAAAGAGTATAGTCTACCACAGTAGTAAGTCCGTGGAGGTCAGGTAGCTTTATCTACAGTAGTGGGATCCCGAGGGGACAGCTTCTTATATCTTGGCAACTCTGAAAGCATAGAATGGACTGGAAGGCCCACTCTCAATGGCTTAAGTCAGCCAGTTGGGCCCCATGTCCCAAACGTTCCATAGTTTTCCTGAACAGCCACCAGGTTGGGACCAACTGTTGAAGCAGATGGGCCTGTGGGAGATATTTCACATTAAACAGTTACATGTGTTAGTTGATTCAAGGATATAAAAGAGCCAACCTCTCTTGAAGGCTAAATTGTTATACTGAAGAACAAGATCTCCTTGATGATCTAGGATGACATAAGGGAAACTTAGAAAGAGCCTGATGGATCCTCAAAGCTAAGGAGATAGAACTGGGGGTCTGGGGGAAACTCAAGTTCATGTAGAAGAATACGGGAGAGACAAAAAAAAAGTGGAGAATCCATGTTTGCCTGTGAGAGCATTGGTCAATACTCACTTGAGAGGAGAGCATTCAGTGATAGCTGGAGAAGAGCCTTCTGAAATGACTACAAGCTGCAGTGTTCACACCATGTACACGAGTACAGCTCACACCAGGCCATGCCAGTGCAACTCACACCATGCACACACACAAGGGCAGCTCACACTATGCACACTGGTGCTCACACCACACACACCAGTACAGCACATTCCTAGCAGCCATGCAGGGAAACTGTAATTTGCTGGCATTCGGAAGATTGATTAGAATGGCTTTCCCTTCCATCCTAGAGGAGTAATTCTCTCTAGACCATGGGTTTCTCTTATCCTGATAATAAACCTTTAGAGAAAGACCTGTCTGAAAAGAGAAAAAAATATACTTATCTACATGTGTATATGTCTGTAGGTGTGTATGATTGTTTGATGTGGGTGGGTGTACATGCGTGCGTGGAGGCATGTGTGTGTGTTTATGTGTATGTGTGTGTGTGTGTGTGTGTGTGTGTGTGTGTGTGTGTGAGTGTGCATTTATGCCTGTATCATTCTGTACCTTTACATACTCAGTCAGTGCCTCTCTCTTGAACCCAGAGCTTGCTGTTTCACAGGGCAAGAGCTGTGGGGAGTGCCAAAGTACAGCAGAGCACACTTTAAAACCACCACAACTCCATCAAGGACATAGTTTTAAATGTGAGACCTTAATATTATTGGGTGACCTATCAGGTCATATGACTAAATTAAACTATTTCTTACAGATTCTGAACTTTGCTATTCTTTTTAGGGAGGAGAAAAGATGATGTTTTATTCCTGTAAGTGGTTGAAAGGGGCACTGTTTTTTTTGTCAACTTGATACAAGCTAGGGTCATTTAGAAAGATATAACTTTAATCAAGAAACTACCACCAGGTCGACAAGTCTGTGGGGCACTTTATTAATTGATGTGAGAGGGACCAGCTGACTGTAGGGTCTGCTGCTCTTGGGCAAGTGGTCATGGGTGATATGAGTAAGCCATTGGAAGGAAGCCAATATGCAGCATCCCTTCATGGCTTCTACAATAGTTCCTGCCTCCAGGTTCCTATTCTGAACGTCTGCCCTGACTTCCCTTCACCATGAACTGTATGCTGTAAAGTGAAGTAAACCCTTTCCTCCCTAAGTTGCTCTTGGTCATGGTGTTTATCACAGCAAAAGAAGAACAAATTAACATAAAAGACAGCTACTGATCGTGTAGTTTTATTCACCCAAGCCAAGAAAGTAAGAATTGAGCCATCACTGCCACATTAAGTTGAATATCAAGCCTTGAAAGCCGGGGTTTGTTTTATTTTGCAGTTGCAAGGTGACAAATTTATTCAGATCCATTGTATTGGCCTTGTACCAACACTGGAGCTGACAGTAGTTTCCTCTATTCTGTCAGGCCTTGGAGATTTGATATGAATGAAAACTGTAAGAACAAGTCTCTACCTAACCCAGGTTGCTGTGATGCAGAGAACCCTGGATGAAGCCAATGTCAAACATCTGATAGGAAGGCAAGGGCTTAGGGGACAAGTAAGAAGGAGAATACCCTCAACTCAAGAGTCACTGCATAGGATAGCAAGGAGAGTTCCTTCAAAGTGAAACAGACAACGTGTCTCAAGAGACTCAAAGAATCCTACTATCAATGAGGAAACTCCCATAGATTCCCTCAAACTTTTCATCGACAGCCAGAGAATTGTAGCTAAGACAGAAAATAGTAAATGGAGGAAGTCGATGTGATTGGAAATGAGGGGTAGATGGGTGGTTCAGATATTCCTTTAATTTTTCCTTTCCTTTGAAGTGTTTATTTTTTATTTTAATTTAGGTATTTTATTTAATATTCATACATGCATATAATGTGCCTGGATCAGACCCATTGCCTAGTCCCTTCCCTCCAATCTATCCCTTACCAACACTTTTCCTCCCAATGTCATGTTCTCTCTTTCTCTTTGAGACAAGGTCTCTATATAGACCAGGCTAGCCTTGAACTCATAGAGATCTGCCTGCCTCTGCCTCCTGAGTTCTGGGATTAAAGGCATGTACTCCTACACCTAGCTCTCTTTTTCTTAATGGACACTTGAAGCTCCCTGTTTATGCATGGGTGTGGAACATCTACTGGGACATAGGTAGTGTCTTAGAGCCCGTATCCTTTCTCTTCCCCAGTAATTCTCAAATGCCAAGAGTTCCTCGGATGGAGGTAGACCCTTAGGGTCCCTTTCCCTCTAGCCTGGGATTTTGGCTGGCTTGCTCTTGTATAAGTCTTGTTTGTACAGTCCCGGTGACTGTGAATTCCTAAGTGCAATGGTCCTTACTACTCTGTTTTTATACCCAGAGGGTACAGACCCAGGAGCCTCAAGGCCACTCTGATTTTCTAGCTTGTCTCAGTGATGTGGCCTTGAGGATCTCGGCACTCTGTGTTCAGGAATGTATTTGGGAAATTATCATTCTGATGATAATCTTTTACAAATATCAAACTTGTATTTAGTTATATGGATGAGCCCATCACAAGGAATAGTGGCACCTAATTTTAGTGCCCCAGTTTACTGGTCTGTGATTTTATTCACATCCATAGAGGAAAAACAACAGGGTAAGGGGTTTAGTGGAAGCATCCCGGTAGGTTATTTTGCAGTGAATGAAAGGAAGGCAGAGGAACAGTTCAGCAAGCTCAAGATGACTTGCTGAGCCTACACTGGTGCTGACCTGGAGGAGAGCAGTCACATTTACACAGGGAGGCAGCGGTTATGTGCATCCCAGACTGCTTCTTCGTTAGTGCCAGCCTGCAGTAAGTGGGGAGGAAATGCACAATGGAAAATGTTCTGTTTCTGCTTCACACCATTGGATGCTGTATTCCATTCTCGTGGAATGCAGGTTTTGGAAATTCCACAAGTGTACCCTCATCTCGAGAACGTAAAGGGCGGTTTTATGTGGATATCAAGCACATAGATCATCGAAATTGGTATTTGAGGTTTACATACTAGAGGATTTTTTTCTTTTTTTAACTCGAAGCCTGCTTCTTCTGAACTAGAAGGCAACGCCTTGGGATTTTGCAGTTGTTTACATGGTACGTGTGTGTATGTGCCACAGCTCCTTCAAGTGGAAATTTTGAAATAAATTTAAATGTGGAGCTGGTAGTGCATCTTTGTGTCTCCTCCTACCCTTCATTTTGAACGTCTAGTTTTATCAAGCTTTGGTAATACTAAGGTGCTATTGTTAAAGTACCCTTATCATTTTATACTTATTGACTTGGAAATGGCTAGGAGTAAGTAGTATTGGTATGTAAGTATAAGAACAAGGGTATTTTTATTTAGATTTATCTTTTTATACATTTTAGTGCTATTTTATAAGATAGAACACACAAATCCATCAGAGTTTTCTTCATAAAAATTGTATTTTTCTTTTTAATATTCAAGACATTTCCACTAGCAAAGAAAACATGGCAGCTTCTACTATATAGTGGCTTAGTTCTTTGAAACTGTTCACAATTTCTTTTAAGATTTATTTTAAACTTCTTTAACCTGTGATTACATTCTCTTTATATTTCAAGCTACCAAAATCCCAGCTTCTCTCTCTCTCCCCCTCCTTCTCTCTCTCTCTCTCTCTCTCTCTCTCTCTCTCTCTCTCTCTCTTTCTTGCTCCTTCCTTTTATCGCACACTTCCAGAATTTAGTGACATATCTGCATCATTGTCCCAGCCTTCATCCCAGCCACATGGTTTTCCAGAGTCCTGATGTCCATGTCTGTCTCCTAGTGTGAGCACTGGCCTGTTTTCCAAATGTCCAAATCATAGTTGGACAGGCCTAGAAGTTTAATTGAAGACATACAGGGAGTTCTGTGAAAATGAAAAAAAGGCATAGTTCATAGCACAAAGGTGGTACTGTGGCTCAAGGGCCAAACCTCAACTTCTGAATTTTGTGCACCCACCTTAGCTCCCTGCTCTGTCATCTGACATACAGCTCTTTCCCTCAAGGGACTCTAGTCATCCTCCTTCATAGAATTGGTCTCCTGTTCTCTTCTTCCCAAAAAGTGTCCCACAGTACTGTCAACTTCCTAAAAAGGAAATACCAGCCATGAAAAAGTGTGAGCTCAGACCTCCAAAGGCTGGTCTCAAATAACTGTCTGAACTAAGTGGCTCCTGTCCATAGTAAGGGATATAACGTTTTCTCTACTTCTATAAGGCTATAGTCATTCTAAGCATGCATTCCATTTATAGTACAGAAGTCAGTAAGATGGACCATGTCATCTATATCTGAGTTTATGATAGCTTGCCTTCTCTCCAAGTAAAATAAGAGCATGTGTTTTATATTTGAGAAATCAAAAAGTCCTTTCCGTTCCTTTCCCTCCAAATATAGAATCTGTTTCAAAGAGGAGAGAGGGCAGATTTAAGGTTTCGAAATAATGAGGGATAATACTGGGGGGTGGGGGGGGAGTGTCCCAGTTCTATTGAGTGTTAGTAAATTAGGAAACTTTTCTTGAAGAAAGCAAATAAGGACCAAATATCAAAATCTCTTTGTATTTTAGTTTGCATGTATGTTTGTTGTGACATACATGTATGTGTGCGTGTGTGTGCATTCTTGACTGTGGATATCACAGGCTGGTTATAAGCACAATCTTTTACTTCTCTACTCTTTAGTTTTGAGACAGCATCACTCACTGAATCGAAGGTCAGTGATTCAGCAAGACTAGCTTCCTCTGGTATTCGAGGCATACACCATCATACTTTATATATAAGTTCTGAACATCCCAGTTCATGCTTTCATGAATGAATGAGCCATCTTTTGCAGTCCTTCCATTTCTATCATATGAGAAACAACATTTGATCGTGTTGCCTGGGAGCACCGGAGTCAGAATGGTTTTGGAATCTTGGCTCTCTAATTTAGTAGCTGGGCGAGTAACCTAAATTCACTCTCTCCATTATGCCCTCCATATTTTTCACAACCTACTTTAATCTGGCTCATGACTCACCAGAGGCAGAGGAAAAGAAAGGTTATTAGGATATGGGCTTCATGGACCTGTTTAAAAATATTTTTTTTGGGGGGGGGGGTGATTCCAATCTTCATTGTTATTTGCAGTCCAGACCACTAGCAAACACCAAACACGAATCAGCAGCTGTAGTCCCATTCTCTCAGCAGATATCACACAAATCAGCAGGGGCAGTTCAACCCTGAAGAAACTGTGAGGCTCGCCAAGTGGCCCAAGTCAGTGGAATTGACAAGAAGCTGCAGGAACCTCACAAGAAGTTCTTTGGCCAGTTTCTCTCTATGAGATCACCACAATTGAAGCTTAGCCATACAGTGTAAGGCAAACCAATACATGTGTGTCATCATGTGTCCATAGTGAGGTGGAGCAAAACAAACCAATGCTCGGACTCCCACTGTCTGTGGGGTCATATTTATATTCTTTGTAAACATCCTGTGTCCTTTCACATGTTTGCTGTAGCAAAATATCCTTTCACCTGTATCTGCTTCAGCAAAATATTCTTTCGCATGTCTGCTCTAGCAAAACATTCTTTCACCTGTCTGCCCCAGCAAAACATCATTTTAAGCTGAGTCTCCAAAGAAACCACAATGCTCCACTTTATAGAAGTACTTAAAATATTACCAAGTGTATAAGTACTCAGTAAATATGAACTACACTTGTGATAATGATTATGATGGTGTTGATGGTTATGGTGATGGTGATGATGAAGACTGGTGGTGTGATGGTGATGATGTCACCCTTAAAAGCATCTAAAAGACCCCAGAAGAGGCTGCTGAGGATTGCACTGAGTCTCCCTGACCCTTTACTATCCTCTGTGGTCACTCTCATGGATAGCCAGGAGCAGGACTTTGAGTGGTTTTTATTGTGCAGGATAAACAGGCAGAGCTGAGTCCAACTTAAGGTACAGAGTAAGAGTCTGAGGACCCAGAGGGCAGTGAGCAAAGGAGGCTGTGCAGTGAGGGTGAAGAGGGGAATGGGCTTTATGACATGAGGTATCTGTGTAAGAGCTGTCCATTCTAGGCCTTTAGAACCAAAGTCCTGCATATGGCTCTCCAAGCTGACTGGGGTGAGCTGGCATCCCGGACTCTGAGCTCTGGCTTTGGGCTACTGTCTCACACGGCTGTGAAACTCTTCTTCCTCCTCACAGCCCCCTCCTTCACTTTCTCTTTTGTGTGTGAGTGTTCCTGTGTGCAGACGCATATGTGTATGTAAGTTGGAGCACAACTTCAAGTATTGTTCGTCAGGCACTGGCCACCTTCTTAAAATCTAGACAGGCTTTCCTACTAGCTTGGAACACAGCAAGTAGACTAAGCAGGCTGGCTGGCCAGCAAGCTCCAGACATCTTCCTGTCTCCACCTCCCCACTGATGGGATTGCAGCCATACACCACAAGCTCCAGTTGTTTTGTTTTGTTTTGTTTTGTTTTGTTTTGTTTTGTTTTGTTTTGTTTTGTTTTGTTTTTAATGGGTACTTGAGATTGAACTTGGCTTGCATTTCAAGCATTCTACCCACTGAACCAATTCCCCAACGTCCTCCCTCTCTCTGTAACCCTCCCACAGATATCTCGGGAAAGTCCTTTAGGGAGTTTTTTTAGTGAATTAAGGGAACAGTTACTCAAACCATTCTTTTAATGGGTTCCTTATTATTAAATTTCTTCTTTCTCTTCCACTTCTGCCTTCTTCTCTTCTACACCCCCTTCTACTTTTTTGTTAGTTAGTTTGTTTGTATTTTTAAAAGGGAGCCTGTCTATGCAGTAGAGGCTGGCCTTAAACTTGTGATTTTCCTACCTTCACCACGTGAAGAGCTGGGATTACAGATGTATGCCACCACGAGTAAGTGGCTCTTTCTTATAACTTCAAATCAAGAGTGTCTTGAGTCCTGTAGCAGGATACTAAGTGAATAATAAAGACTAACATCATTTGACAATCTGTGTGAGTAGCCCTTCACAGAAGACAATGTATATTGGTGTATTTTCTTCACTGGTCCTATGACAGTCTTTTAAGGTAGTTGCAACCTCTACTCCCATCTCATTTGTCATCCGAGGAAACTTGCTACAAAGGGGAGCCCCCTGTATGAGATCACATGGCTAGTAAGTTGTGGGTCTGAGTTATAGTACATCTTCCTACCAAAGGAATTATTTTTTATTTTTGAAGTAATATGTGCAGCAATCATGGGCTTGCTTCATAAACACAGGGAAATGAAGAAATGGGGGACCCACCTTCCAAAGTGGATGGCACTGGGCTCGAACCTCTGCAAATAGGTGGTCATTTACAAACACAAGTCCACACATTCCCTCTCATGAATATGCTTCCCAGGTTTCTGATGGAAAAGAGTTGGAAAAGGCTGGCTTCACTGTAAACCTTTCTGTGCTCGCTTCGGCAGCACATGCAGAGTAAACCTTTCTTTGTCTTATCTGCATGGGGCATTTTAGGAGAGTAAAAGATGCATTTGGGGAGGAGCTAAGTGCAAGTCTGATGCCCAGAGTTTCATTTCAAGAACCCATATGAAGGTGGACACACACACACACACACACTTTTAAATGGAGAACACTGTCTAAAATGATGTTCCGTTAGGCTTGTAGACAAACAGTAACAGCATAAAGCATTGAGAATATGGTATTGAACTCTTTTATCTTTGAGGTTGTGGTAATGTGACAGACTCTGGTTTAGACAGATGTGTCTGTCTTGGTTCATCTGCATCTGTGGTGTAATATAAAGCAACTTATTGTATTTCACTAATGGTTAGTGTCTTTGTCTGTAAAATGGGCACATGAATCCCTACACTGTCAAATTTTGGGGACTATTAAAAGAGATTTTATGTGAAAATAATAGCAACAAATAGTATTGCATAATCAACTTAGGTTCCTTTCTCTTCCTCTGTTTCTATAGGTCTGGCCACTGACTGGTTCTGATTACCTACAAAAGCTGTGCATATAGTCTGCTACTGCCAAGAATGTGAACCTCCCTTTTGTTCTGACCATCTTTCCCGAGGATGCATGCTGTCTGTGCTTCCTCTGATTGGCTTCTTCAAGTCATCTCTGTCTCGCACTATGCATGCAGGAGCAGAGAAGCCTACTCCTCCTGTCCCTAAAGTACATACAGCTAGTGATCAGAACACCATCAAAGATGGCGATTGAACAAAGGAGCTGCATAGACCGGATGGTAAATTCACACTCAGGACCTTCTCAGGAGAGCTCTGCAATGGACATGGCTGTGTTTAACTCTTTGGCTAACCACACTAAAGCAAACAGAGACCACAGTGTCACTTAAGCCTAATCAGGCTTACGGACTGCCGTTTACTAAACATTCTCATCTGGAAGAGCTGATTCCAAATCATGTGACAGAGGAGCGCTTTCATCTGGAGCTTGGGAGAGATGCTAAAAGAGGAAGGGGAGACTGGGGACATGGCCCTGATCAGGGAAAGGATGGCTCTGGGTCTTTGCACTCATCCTTGTTTTTAGTGTGGTGTAGATGCTCAACACTGCCCAAACTGTGCCAGCTTCCATCCGGCCGTCTATCCATGCCATCAGCAGGGAATCATAGAGAGTTCCTTAGTAAGTCTGTGCACATATTCTATATGAGCTTGTGTATTTATGTGTGTGGAGGGGTGTGTGTGTGCACACATGTGCACTCATGCATACGTGTGTGTGTGTGTGTGTGTGTGTGTGTGTGTGGTGTGTGTGTTTGTGTGTGTTGGGGGGTGTGGGGGTGTATATATAGAGGACAGAATAATGGTAGCAAATGACTTTGTTTGTTTATGACACAGAGCCTCTGACTGGTCTGTAACTCAGCAAATACACTAGACTGCTTGGCCAGCATGCCTCAGGGATCTGCCTCTCTCCCCTCCCACTGCCTAGGCCTCATCTGCCATTTTCTATGTGGGTTCCAAGGAGCAATCTCAGGTCCTCATACTCCCAAGATGAACATTTTTTAGACTTAACCCTCTCCTCTGCCCCATGGAGTACTTCTTAGGACACAGTGGTACCCTGAGCATTGGTATACAGTGCCCAACACTTACAAAAAGGCACTTTAAAATCTTGGATTTTAATTATTTATTATAGTCTAGAACAATTTTATTAGTTTTTCAGTTTCCAAAAATGCATCCTTACAATTAACAGAGGAAGAAATCACCGTGGTGTATGTAAGTCAGGCAGTTCGCTGTCGCTGTCTTTCTGGCTCCACAGAGATGACAAAACCTGTCTTGCACTGAGCCCGCATATGCCTCTGAGCCTAGTACAGCACAGGGCAGATTTAACCCCTCAGCATCCTTACAAACAGCACAGGCAACCATTGTTTCTCCCTGACTGGCACCCACAGCCCTCGTCCTTCTTCTGTCTCCCAAGTGGTAACAGTGTCTTCACCTCCTGACACAGTCCTCCTAGAACAAAAGGTGGCAGAGAGGAAGAGATGGACACCTCTCTAAACCATGTGTGAATATAACGTTCAGATGCTTCTGGGAACCCTAGGAAGGGGCGAGGACACAGACAGTGAGAAGATGCCTAGCAAGCATGAAGTCACGACTGTGGAGCAAATGAATTACCTGGCTAATCACCACAGGAAAAGGAAGGAAAGATGGAGGCATCCAGACAGACTGACAGGAAAAACTCCCCAACTGTGAGCCGAGGCTGGGCCAAACTCCAAGCACTTGGAAAACAGCTTGAGATGTCCAGAAAATCTCAGATTTGATACTGGTGTGTGGTTTGTGCAGTCTTCAGGGTCCTTGTTTTCACTAGGGTGACTTCACAGAGCTCTCTCACAAGAGAGCCTTCCTTTGCTCAACTCTGTTACCCTTCTCTTTATTGTTGGCTGAAGTTCTCCTCAGAGACTGCAGATTGCCCTCAGTGAAGACTGTTTTTTCCCCCTTTGTTGAATATACTGAGCATACTGAGGACGCTGATTAGATCCAGTGTGAATTTTTCTCTTTTAACAAAAAGCGAACATATCTCCTTTAACTGAAGTAGCTGGCACTAATGTTGAAAATGTATCAAGTGCTTCCAGACTGGGTCTCGGTATGCTCTGTCCTCACATAGAGGTAACACAATAAGTGTTTGCATGGACTTTCCTTTCTGTGAGGGAGAAGAGGCTGAGACTGGAGGTGTCCCATAATGCACAGAGGCTTAAGTCCCACCACTGTAGGGACTTGTTGGGGAGGCAATTGAGACTCCTGGGTGATCTAACCTTTCCTGGAGACTAAGTGTTAGATAACTGCCCTAGAGCTAAGGGTTCAGTCGCCTACAGATTACAAGGCAGTGCATATGAAAAGAAAGGTGGCCTTCCACTTGTCGAAATGCCCCCTCAGGACTTCTGATGTGACCGTAGCAATACCATCAAACCCTGTATGATGCTTCTACATGGTACAAACAGTATGAAAATGAAATATTCTGTTCCTGAGGGTACAGCTAGAATGTGACTGGGAGATCAAAGACAGGACACTGCTCCACTAGATTTCTAGTCAGATTTGCCAACACTCAAATACTTGTTAAGATCTAAGTACACTGAAACATGTGTCATTCAGGCTAAAATTCAAGCAGTGATAGTCTATTAGAAGCCTATCCCACATTTTTAAGTCAGAGAACTCTGGCTTGGGTAAGTATTTAATTGATTCAATTGTAGGCAGCATCTCTTTTCTTTTGCTAAGAAAAATGAGCAAAAGTCTCTTAGAAAATCTTTCCTTTCACGGAGTCAGCTTATCATCATCTTGCTTCCATTTAATCCTCTGGTGTCAATCCCAGTGAGCCTGCAAGTACAGTTGTCATCATTTTGTGTATGGAGGAGAGCAGTGTGCCAAGGTAGAAGGGCAGAAAAAAGGAAGGCCTGACACTCAGTGTCTTCACAGATCTGCAACAAAAGCAGCAAGCCTAGAGAAACCTTTCTGTAGCTATGAGCTACATACACACACACACACACACTCACACATACACACATATACATATGTACACACATAATATACATATATGTACATAAACATACACATGCATGCACACACATAGACACAAGCATACATACAAATACACATACACACAAGACACATACACACCTCCACACATATGCATATACAAATACTCATACAAACACACATATGTATACACATATAGACACACATGCAAACACAAATACACATACACACATACACATATGTACATATACACATACACACATATGCATACACACATACACATATACATACATACAAACTTACATATGCATACACATACACACATATACACATACATGTACACTTACAGACATACACACACATAAACACACAAATACGTGCAAACACAAATACACATATGCACACACATACACACAAATACATGCACTCTCACTCATATACAATATACATACTTCCATCCACACATACATATACACATACACACGTACACAAACATACAAACATGCCTACACACACACACACACACACACACACCTCTTTATCTCAGGATGTGGGATCCTCCCTTCCCTAGAGCTTTCCGGGTCATGGCTGACTCTAGTCCTTTTATGAGCCTCTCCACTCTTGCGAGTTTAATGATCCAGTCCTGTCAGTTCTCTCACTAAGATATCTTAAACCAATCTACTTGTTATCTCTGCTGCCACACCTGTGGTAAACTGTCCAACACTTGGGATGTGGCAAGTGTCTTTTCCTGGGTTATTCAAGTGCTTTGCTTCCTGCCATCGGTGACACACCACCTCCGAGGCACTTTCTCAGCACAGGCTACCTCACCCTTTACTTCTTCCCCTAACACCGGAAGGCTCCGCCCTTCAGGGAGCCCAGGCCCTGCAAGATTCCTACTACTCATTTCTCTTCTCCCAGTTCTTGCCTCTTATTGCTGTGGCCCAGAGGCACTGAGTCTATTGCTGTCTACCCTGGCTTGCTCCCCACCCTGGTCATTTCTCAGGATTTACGGGGACTGCTCTGCTCATGTGTGGGTTTGGTTTGGGGGCTGTAAGCGCTGCAGAGACAGAGCTCACATCTTTCCTGTGATCTGTCTCTGTTTTGCGTAGTCTGTTGCTTGGAAAGTAAGTAATGTTCAGAAGACATTTGTGGGATAAAGGAATGTGTGGGATAAATGAATGAATGGCTGAATTCATTTCATTTGGATATGTTATGTCATAATGTGTAAGTTTTGTTTCTATAATATGATTTTTTCTACTTCAATACTTATTTTAAGCTATGTCTTTATAATCATATGTATACGCTATAATTTTCAATCATTTATTTTTTGCTTTCCAATTATTTTCAATTGAGGCTTATGCATATAAGATGATTTGAACCACATATGCACATTAAGATGCAAATTGATACTTTATGACATCAAAATGAACTCCTTGCCTGTTTGTAATACTTTTTTGCATATTATATTTATAATAACTAATTTCCAGATATTATTTTTTATAGTCTTCTTTAAATGGAAACACTGGAGAGACATTTTAAGGCTGCAATCTGTAAACATTTGTTTGCAAATGACATGTAGATGTTTTTGCTAGATGTTTGCCTGGCCTGTATGATACGTAGGATTGGACATACTGGATTTTAACCCAGCCTTTGACAGTCTTCAATATCTGTGTGACATAGACAAGCTGTCTCTTGCTTTCTGAAACTTTCTGAATTGTGCTATCAGAAGATAATGAAAAAAAATCAGAGACTTAAATTTTAGTAACCAATATTGTAAAATTGTGCCAAAGTGCCTAGCATGTAGTGGTTTTCACCTGACTTTAGATACTAGTATGAGTTTCCTGTGGCAACTGTAGCAAAGGTTCACAGACCAAGTCTCTGAAACAGCAGAGCTTTATGGTCTTACAGCCTGGAAGCAGCAAAACTGAGGTCAAGATGTCAGCAGGGCTGCTCAGTTCTCTTTGCCTCCAGAGGCCTGGCTTCTCTCTCTGTCTTCCCTTGGGATTCTTTCTCTGCCTGTGTCATAACCTCTTTTTTCCTATGAGGGCATCCATCACAATGGATTAGTGGCTACTTTCAGGACCTCAGATTTACCTAGTTACTTACTTTTTAAAAAAGCAATTTATTTTGTATGTCTATAATGTATATGTATGATTTGTGGAAATTTGTGAGTGTGTATGTGGTATGAGTGCGTATAATGTGTATGTATGCCTGTGTATGTGCATGTGTGGTATATGTATTATATGTGCACATGTCTGTGTGTACATGTATGCATGTGTGCATGAGTGTAGTGTGTGAGTGTCTATGATATGTGTATTTCTCTCTGTGTGAGTGTAGAGATATTCTTGGCACAGAAATCAAAGGAAAACCCATGGTCCTCACCTCCCAAGTTACATGAGACCAGGTTTGTCTTTTGCTATTCATGCTAGGCTAGCTGTCCCCTGAGTGTCTAAAATTGTCTTGTATCTACCTCTAACTCTCTACAGAAATAGTGGGGTTATAGACACACACTACTCTATTTGACTTTCAGACAGATTGTTGGAATTTGAATTAATGTTTGCCAAATGAAAGCCATTTCCCCAGCCCTCATTTAAATGACCACTCCAAAGATCCCATTTCCAAACACAGTCATATTCCTAGAGACGAAGAGTTGGGACTCTTAAAAGAATACAATAGACTCCGGCAGGCAGCATCAGGAGGCCAGTATGCAGGAAGAGCATCACTTATGTGCACATTAACGTGTTTCAGCATGAGCTTTCTTTATTCGTCATGTTTCAGTAAATAATGTATTACAGTGTGCTTAAAGAATGCAAGACTAAGGACAAACAACTGCAATGCGGATGGTGATCAGGCTGTCCTGGAAGTGCAAGCTGTGCTGAGCTGGGAGTTATGTTACGCTAGAGAACCTTGAGTAATGTGCCACCATGTCGCTCTCAATCCTTCTACTCGTGCCTTCCTGAGACCCCATAGTCACTCTATGCATCTTGTTTCACAGACCTCTATTGTAATACAGAAGCTTGTATTTAGCCCTGTTTGTTTCAACTTTGTTGAACTAGATCATGTGATATGAAATGCTCAACCACCTCTAAAAGGTTATAAAAGTGAGATCTTTCTTTCCCTTCGTTCTTGGCATTGACCTGAGATTCCTCAGTAGGATTCCCTGGGAGAGGTACTCTGACAGCTGCTCTCTGGAGAGGGTTCTCTGGCCTTCTCCTGCTCTCTCTCTCTCTCTCTCTCTCTCTCTCTCTCTCTCTCTCTCTCTCTCTCTCTCTGAGAAAGTCTTCTTACACTTCTTCAGGTTTAAAAGGAAGCCTCGATTTCCTGTTGGACACTATCATGTTTAGATCTCTCACTCTCTTGTAGTATTTGAGTCTAGTCCTCTTCCTCCCACCCCAAGACCAGTTCATGGCCTTGAGAACTTGACATTATGAGAAACCCTATCAAAGGGAACTGAGTTTCAGCTTCTTTTGCATACTGACCACTGCGGCCTCTACCTCTTCTGCACTTTATTTACAACCTGTTCTTGTGGCTCACTCAAAATTAAGATATCAAAGAGATATTGCTTGCTCATTGAGATTGGATAATTACCAACAACAGCCATGTGGGAACACTGCAAATGTGTATTGATAGAAGAGGGTGCATTGCCTAGTGGAGTATTGCTCAACTTTTTTTTTTTTAAGTCACAATATGCAACAAAATGGATGAACTTTGAAGATATCATGCTGGGTGGAATAAAACAGTCATAGGAAGACAAAACATCACGATTGCATCCATAGCTGGTATCTGAAGTATTCAAATTAATAGAATCTGTAAGTGGAATGGTGGCTACCTGCAACTAGAAAGAGAAGAGATGGGAGGTACTGATTAACAGTCTATACATTTCAAATAATGCAGATAACAAAGCTGTGGAGATCTGCTGTACAACACTGCACTTAGAGTCAGTAACCATATATTGCATGCTTCAAAATATGTTCAGAGGCTCAATCTCATGTTGTGTTTTCTTGTGTCGTGATAAAAAGAGTTTAAAAGGAAACAATACAAATGTTAAGGAAAGTTTTTAGGGAAATCTGTTAGTGTTTAAATAAAATAACTATCTGAGAAACTCAAGTCATACTGACTGGTTGAAGGGGAAACGAAAGAAAGCCATACATAGTGTTCTTGGAAAGGTATAGTAGACTGGGTGAAGGAAAGAAGAAAGCAGAGGTGACTCCTATTTAAAATATTTGGCTTCAGATATTGGCACAAAAAATACTTTTCTACTTTAAAGTAAAATAATATTTATTGCCATGGAAAGGGATCCACAATATTTTATTGTACAATGAGTGTGCCTTAAGCTATCACAGACAGCCAATTCTAATTTTGCTAGTATTTAAAGAGATGGGAATGAATGAACACATGAACGAACATCTAAAATATTGCTACTCAGCTCACAGAACTGCAAATGGGTTTTGTTCTCTCCAACTTTGTGCATAACTTCTAATCTTCAAAAGTCAAAGACTGTCTTTCTAATAAAATGTGTTTGCACACAGACACACAGCATTTTATTTATCCCTGTAGTTGATGGATATTAAATTGTTCCCACTTTTTGGCAATTGTGAATAATAGCCACGATGAACATAGCTACTAGGAACATTTGAGTCCAAGTCTTTCTGTAGACATATGTTTTTAATTCTCTTGGATACATATACCTAGGAACAGAATTGCTGGGTCATATAATAACTCTGTGTTTAACATTGTGAAGACATGCCAAAATGTTTTCCAAAGGAGACACACCATTTTACACGCTCTCCAGCAATGTAAGAGGGTCCAATTCCTCTCCAACCTTGCCAATAGTTGTTGCTTTTAGTCTTTTTGATTGTAGACATTCTGACTGGGTTCAGAGTGGCTTTCTTTTGTGTTTCCTTGATGAGTAGTGATGTTGGGTGTCTTTTCATGTGTTTGTTGACTATTTGTATATATTCTTCAGAAAATTCTTTGCACATTTTCCATGTGTTCGTCTAGACATTAAGCTGTAAGAAAATCTTACACATTCTAGATACCACATTTCTCATCAGGTTAAGGTTTTAAAGGCCCCCCACCCCCAACGTGTGAATTATCTAATTTTCTTGATGTTCCTTTGTAGACTTAATTTTTTTCTTTCCATGAAAGAAATCTAGTTTGAGTCTTCCCTTTGTTGCATATGCAACTGGTGATGCAGCTAACCAACCATTCATTCCCTTATCAAATGTACTCCTACATTTTCTTCTAAAAGTGTTAGCAATTGGGGTAATTTATTCGGGTATATGGTTCATTTCGAGTCAAGTTTTATGTGTAGTATGAGGTTCCTGTGCAATTTCATATTTCTGTCTATGAATAGCTCCACTTGTCTCTGTGTTATTTGTTGGATAAAAACTTATTCTTCCCCATTGAATTGTCTTGGCACTTTTATTGTAATGGTTAAGTTGCATGTGTTGAATTTATATATAACGGCTATAATGCTCAGTCATTTGGTCAGCTAGATGTTGCAGTGAAGGAATTGTAAGTCACCATGTGGGTGCTGGTATTTGAATCTTGGATCTCTGTAAGAACATCCAGTGCCTTAACCACTGAGCAATCTGTCCCACCCCAGTCATTTCTCCCTTTACCTTTACAAAGGACCCAGCTGAAATGTTTTTATAGATTCCCTTTATAGGGTTGAAAGTTTTTTATTATACTTTTTATTTGCTAAGTGTTTGAACTACAAAGAGATATTGCATCAGATATTCTTTGTTAGGTTGTTGAAATAATCATGTAGATTTTTGTCCTTGTTTTATTTATTTATAATATAACATAGATTTTTGTGTGTGTGTGTGTTGAGCTGCTCTAGAATTTCTAGAATGAATGTCATTTTGTTATGATGTAGAATTCATTTTGGACATTGGCACACATGCAAAATAAAAATTAGTATAATAAAAGCATTTATCAATAAAAATATCTAAAATAACGAGTCAGGTCAAAGAAATGCAGGATAAAATTCCTCTGACAACTTCATAATTTGAAGATGTTTTTCATGAATTTTTGACCATCTTCTCTAGAAAATTGTCTACTATACTTATATGAATCACCCAAAGGGGAAAATCAAAAGCGAGTGTAATACTGACGAATTAGACTTCACTAGTCAAATAGACCTCAATGCCTTATAGAGTGACTTTGAATGTCTGTCACAATTTCAAATACTATATTCTATTTCTCTTCAGTATCTCTATTCCCAATCTTTTGTTTCCAGATTCCTAAGGGTTGAAGGCAGTGAGTGTTGGCACAAGATGTGTAGGCAAGGCTCTAAATTACCCTCACACATGGTATACCCAATAATCAATAGTCAAGATAAGAACACACAAGCATTATGAGTGTCTAGTTACATATAGTTTTGAACCTCTCTCTGTCTGTCTCTGTCTCTCTGTCTCTCTCTGTCTCTCTAGCTCTGTGTGTGTGTGTGTGTGTGTCTGTGTGTGTCTGTGTGTGTCTCTGTGTGTGTAGGTACTCTCAGAGGCCAGAAAAAGGTTATCAGATCCTTTGGAGCTGGAGCCATACAACATGAACTGGGAACTGAACTCGGGTCCACTGCAAGCACTATTAATCTTTGAGCTACTCTCCTACCCCCTTAACTCTGTGTTTAACCATGGGCCTGTAACCTACGCACTCAGAGCTCTCTTGAGCCATTCAACTCTTGGCCTTACCCAAGCTTCAGCACTATAGGAATAGAGACTCATTTTCTCTTTAAAATGACAGTTGCTAATTAGTTTTTACAACTGTTTCTAGTGTGTCTTAATGCTCTTTTGTAAGGAAGTCCAGTCATTGAGTGTGGAATAGCTCCTGGGTGTACAGAGAAGTGGGGGACTATTATAAAATCCTTGAAGTATCAAGGCTTCACAGTGACATGGCAGTCATTGAGTTTATGCACTTTAAGTATCCATTAGAGGATGTGACTTCTGGGCACTTCCATGGTCCTCATCCTTCCTCTTAGCATCAGTATAGGATTCACTGCTAGAAGTTCTTCCTTACCTCAGATCACATGCTTTCTCTTGTTCTCTTATCAATGGAGATAAAGAACATCTGTTCTCTTTTACTGTCTCATTGAACTTAATTTATACCTCTGCAAACACTTGCTCAAAACTTAGTAGAACATTTCAGTCTGGCATGAAGGAAGGGGCCTCTGTCTTATCCCAATTAGTCTCAATAGCTTTGTGTTCTGGCCTTGATTTATGTTTTTGTTTCTGTTGGTATTTTTTCTGGGTTTAATTTTTGGAGTGGACATTTATTTTTATGACTAACTCTTCCTAGGAATCCTCAGGACATGTGACATTCCATGTTACTTGTTTAATGACTTGTTCCACAACTAGAGAGATGACCATGATAAGACAATGAATGGACACTTAAGACATACCATGTGATGGGGAGTTAGAAATTCAGTCCTGTCACTGTAGCTCCCCAGAGGTGGTGTGGATGGAGCACTGAAGATGGCCTTAAAGTTCTCTTATGTGAGTATCTACTGTCACTGCCAGTATTTCATACAAATGAAAAGTATTTAAGAGGGAAAAACTAACATGAAATGAGGCAGCTATGTCTTATTAGGAGACACTTCATTTGTCTTTGTTAGGTTTCTATTGCTGTGAAAACACACCATGACAAAATTAACGAGAGGAGGAAAGGGGTTACACCAGCTTACAATTCTCAGGTCACATTCAATCACTGAGGGAAGCCAGGGGAGGAATTTAAGGCAGGAACCTGAAGGCAGGAACTGAAGCAGAAGCCATGGAAGAACGCTGCTTACTGGCTTGCTCCCCATGGTTTGCTCAGCCTGCTTTCATATAGACACCAGGACTACTACCTGCTCAAGGGTGTCACCATACCCAGTGAGCAGGGCTCTCCTACATCAATCACTAACCCAAACCAATTCTCCACACACTCACCTACAGGCAATCTGATGGAGACATTTTTTCAATTGAGGTTCCTCTTCCCAAACAACACCAGCTTGAGTCAAGTTGGCACAAAACTGACCAGGACCCCTGCCAAAAGATGGGGAAAGAAGGGTTTTTGCAAAGATTATCTAGTGGTTTCTAGCCATCATTTGACTCAGAGCTGTGACCCAGAGGGTAAACATGAGGAATTTAAAAATAGGTCTGTGATTTCTTCAGAGGAAGTTGCATAAGGTTTATGACAGGGCTAAACATTGTCCTCCCCTGTGGATTTATGGCCTCACATATAGATAGGAAAATGAAGCAGCAGATCTCCATGGAGTGAGCCGGCTGGCTGCCTCTGTTCTGGCTTGCAGTTCCTTGGTCAGTTCAGGCTTATCTGTTTACTTGCTTGTGCATGCCCACTGCAGTCTGTGTTCTAGCCCTCACCAGACTTAAAAACAACCTCTGTGGACAATCCTAAAGTTGATTAGGGTTGTCCTTGCGGAAGTAACAGCTAAAGAGGAAAGTGTAAGCGTCAGAGTAAGTACTTCGATTTCTATTGTCAATTCAATTTCGTTTCTTATAGCAAGTGGAATTAATTACATATTCTTAACAGAATCAATTGCAGTTTAAAAACAACAACAACAACATGGTACAGGACCCTAAGATCTTGCTAAAGTGATTGTTTCACCTTATTATCAAATGCCTTGGCAAATATAAATCCCTCTGACATGCTTGTGTTCACAAAGGAACTCCCAATAGCTAGCCAATGTCAGTAGCACATTAGTCAGTAGTGACCTCTGTATACTGTGTATTTGTAATTTCAGTGCTGTATGATGAGATGAGAGGCAGAGATAGGAGAATTCCCAGACACTTGAGGGCCATCTGTCCTGACATAGAGGGCAGTCAACAACAAGAGCACCCTTTCTCAAACAAGGTAGAAGGTGAAGAACACACATGAGCTGTTAGACCTCCACATGAATGCGCACATACATACATAGTGCACACATACAATTATTTTTTTTAAAGAAGAGAAAGAAGAAGGCTTAGAAAGAATGAATAATTAGCTCAAAGCCACAAATTTCATACCAGAACACAGACCTAGACCCTGTTCTTCCTAATCCATTTCTAGAACTCTTTTTCTTTATTGCTCCTGGACTGACACAAGCAATTTGTATTAAGAGTATTATTTACAATTTACAATTTATAAATATTTTTATAAATATTACTTTTAATTGCTCAATCCTCACACGACTCTGTAAGTGTGGCTTTACTAGTATTGTAGTTGACTTATGAGAAATGAGTGCTGGTCGGGTGACATTATGCATTTGTACAGCTTTGAATAGGACCCAGAACTTGACACAGCATTCCTCTTTGGTCAAAGTCTCTGTTGAGTGGTAGATGAGTGTCTCTGTATGTTAAAGGCTTAACCCCCAGGGTAGCATTTTTGAGAGTAGGCGTAAGAAGTCTTTAGGTCACTGGAGGCATGCTCAATGGGCATTTTGAAATGTTCTATTAGTTACCTTTCTTGTTGCTGTGACAAAATACCCAACAAACTCAACTTAGAGAAGAAAGGGATTATTTTGACTCCATCAGTCCATCGTGGTTGGGGAGGCATAACAGCAAGAGCATTGGGTGACTGGTAACATTGCGTCTGTACCCAAGAAGCAGAGAGAGATAGAATAAATGTACATGCTAGCTTGCTTTCTCTCAACCAATGAGGTGGTGTCATCTATACTCAGGGTGGATCTTGTCACCTGGGTGAAAGCTTTGGAGACAATCTAATGAACACACCCAAACGTTTCTCTCCTCACTGATCCTAAATCTTCTCAAGTTCACGGTTAACATGAACCACTTGAGACTCCAATCTCTTCCCTGTAATGCTTGTGTTCTGCACGCGGAGCACGTAGTTTTCATTTGCCATCCATTGCCACTGGGATGTATGGATGTGCCACAGACCTGAAGCAATGGCACCAAATGAACATACAGTAGAATATTTAAACTCCAAGTAAAAACAAAACAAAACAACAAAACCAACCAAACAACAACAAACTTTTTTTTTCTGAATTAATTACCCTGGGCATTTTGATATAGGGACAAAGTTGACTCCAAAAGAGGAACAGCTCTTTTCTGAAGGTGAAGCTTTGTGACTTTCGTTTTCTAATCTGAATTTCTTTCCTTGGTCATCTGGACTATTCAGCAATTGAAATGAAGAATGGGGGGGGGGCAGAGAAAGATGTCATCTACCCTTACAGCTTATGCTTTTGATTTTTCTGTAAGACAGTGTGGAGGAGTCTCCTTTTCTAGGGATTGTTTCTTGATTGAAACTGACTGAGGCTTCTCACCAGGAGGACTACAACAGACTCTGACTTTAACTATTCTTCTCATGGTCTTGACATGGGTTTCCTCACACCTGTGCAGTGAGGAAGATTCTGTGGTTGTCAAGCTCACAGAGATATGACTCAATGCAACCTGGACCCAGAGACCCTGCTATCAAGCACTTACCTGTATCACTCTGTGCAGAATTGCCATTTCTGCAGCAGCTTTGAGTACCAGCTCCTAGAAGACCAGTGCAGTGGCTTCATGCCCCTGAGATAACTGGTGTTTGATTGACGTGCAAGTGCCATCAGATTTCACTGACTTTCCTTCAAAGTAAATCAAGAAGTAGATGCAGATATATGTGAGAATGGGCATGACATAAAATTGCATTGTGAAGGAGGTTGGTCCACATGATGACATGATGAGCTCAGATGCCAGTGGACTGGGTTGCTCTTGGTCAGGTGGACCATACAAAACCCAAAAGATCATGTCCTATATTACAGAGCATACATGATCATAAATATTTATTGAGTATATACATAAAGTAGTGGGCATCATTCAAATGTTAAGTTCTAGGAACAGCACTATATATACAATAGTAAGACAAAATCCCTGTTCTTATTTACATCTGGTTAGAAACTTTAGGCAAAATAAGATTGTTATCATACATTCAGAAGTATCAAATTCCTTCTCCAGAAAAATACCTGGAGAGGTCGAGGTTCAGACTGGAAAGAGGGGTCACAGCAACTGGTTTTGAATGGGAAGCAGTAGAAGGCTCACTGGAAAAGAGAATTTGAGTAGAATTCTCTAAGATAGAAATGAACTGGTAATGTAAATATATTAGGGAAGAATGTTCTGGATTTCAGTCCTGAATATCCTTAGCATGAAGGTGCATATTTGCTAAATTGTAAAAAGTTATTTCCTCTGCCAAATATCCTAAAGCACTTTGTGAATCTTCTGTGCCTCACTCCCCACAGCTACATAAAAGTCTGGATGCCCATGGTAATCTGTCTCTTGAGACATAAACGGGTGAATGTATCCCCCTGCTCTTGCCCCAGCCCTACCACAGTCCTAGAGTTAATAATGGAGATAAGAGCTCGCTCCCAAAAGGACTTTCTAGGGGTTCTGTCTTCAAGCTCCTGCAGTCCAAGTCCCCAGTCTCACTCAAGCTCTGTCTCTTGCAACTTCAACGAGCTCAATCAGAAAGGACTGGAAAGAATCCAGTCCTTTCTTTTCTATGCAGCACCATGCCCTGTGCAAGCAGTTGAACTGAAGCTTTGGGCACGGAGGGAGAGTAGAGGCAGGGCAAGCAACCAGTACAGTAGTGGCAGGCCCAACACCCCAAATGTACAGGCCCAGGAAGTTAAATCACTCTTTCCCTGGGCTAGCCTCCAGCAGGCTGGCTCCTTTTCTCCCTCCATTTCCCTTCTAGTTGCAAAAAAAAACCAAGTTTCCCTTCATTTTCTCCTGCCTGTCTGGCCTCCGACATCACAAAAGTCCAACTACCCAGGAATATCTCTCAAAGTATTTCTGGCACGAATATCTCGGCATCTCTAAATACTGCTATGGAGCCAGTCTGAGGAAAACCCCAGTTTTTCATATCCCTGTGTTTAAATTACATCAACTTTGTTAGCTTATTGGAAAGATTTCGTGAGAGGGTACTTGGATCGCTTTAGCAGCTCTACTGACGCAAATTAAATGTTAAATAAATAGGAGCAATGATGGGTACAGTTACGGAGGTGGTGATAGTGGCTGTCAACTTACTGCATTCCAGTTTGAGGCCTGGTAACTTTGGGACTTAATTTAGGGAAATTGAAGAGAGGAAAACTCTATGCTAGTGAACAACAAGAAACAAAACAAGCCCCTAGGTGCTTGGGGTGGGGCAACGGGAATAGAGCAGAGTGAAGGATATTACATTATGCAACCAAATGTAATCTAGCAAGATTTCCAGTCTAAGTTCTAAGCCTGATGATTAATGGAACTGGCGACCTTATGCCACATAGCATAAAGCTGCAGGGAGTTACAGAAAGAGCGGTGGATTCTGGTAAAAAATCATGCTTTACAAACATGAATCTGTCTTCCCCTTCAAAATCTCAAAAGGAACCCAAAATGGAGAACAGTTTAGTTGCTAGTAAAATAAACAAGGCATGGCTACAAACTTCAGCCACAGACCATGTTGCAAACCTGCCGACTATTGTGAAATTGGACGAAAAGGAGGTAGACCACGAAGAACCACCAACATACTCTCAGACCTTGGGCAAGCTGGACACTTCCCCCCAAGCAGTTGAGACTGTCCAGTGATCCAAGTGATGGAAGATCCAAAACACAGACGGTCATAGCAGAAAAAGACTCATCACAGGAATCCAGTTTCAGTACAGAGTAACCCAGACAGATAAGAGGAACCGGGCGGCATGCATTTTATCTACTGCTTACCTAGCTATGGAGACAATCACAGGTGAAGAAAGATGATGAAGAAGGAAACCCATCAATCCTTTTCCAAATGACCAACCTTTTCTTTTCACATGTGTGGTGTGTGTGTGTGCTCATGTGGAGGCCAGAGATACTGTATCCTCCTTGATTATTCTGTACCTTACATATTGAAGCAGAGCCCCTCATTTACTCTAGCTTGCCAGCTTGCTCTGGGAATTCTCTGTCTGTCTTCTAAGGACTGGGATTACAAGAGGGCCACCAGACACACCTGGGTGCTCAGCATCTGAACTCTGGTCCTCATGGTTATGTGACCTCATAGTGCTAAAAGATGGATAGCCATTGATAGTCTCTGATTAAGAAACATAATGGAGCCGGGTATGGTGGCACACGCCTTTAATCCCAGCACTTGGGAGGCAGAGGCAAGCGGATTTCTGAGTTCAAGGCCAGTCTGGTCTACAGAGTGAGTTCCAGGATAGCCAGGAGGGCTACACAGAGAAAATCTGTCTCAAAAAAACAAAAACAAAAAACAAAACAAAAACACACAAAAAAAGAAACATAATGGAGTTGGTGAGAAGCCGTGGGGGGTCAATGCACTCTGAGCCATGCAGCCAATGTGGATCTTGAACTTATGAACCTTCTGCCTTCACTTGACCCAAAGACCCAGCCACGGACAACTTTTCAATGAATATATATGACAAATAATCAGAAAGAAAAAAAATCATGGACTTGCTTTAAAATGGGAAAGAAAGTGAATACAAAGAAAAAGAAAAATAGAGAGAAATTATCCAAGGAAAGAGAGGAAGGGCTTTCTATAACATGGGAGGAAATATATGCAGGAGATAGGTATAAAGGGAAAATACTGCACAGAAGAAATCCATACACTGTAAGCAACCAAAACAAAATAAACCTAACTGGGATGAGCGTGTCTCTCAGTGGTAGAGCCCTTACCAGGTATGCCCGATGCCCCATGTTCAGTCTTCAGCATAAAAAACCAAAATGCACCTTAAAAAGCCCTAACTTAAAAATATTCATCCATTCATTGAGTAATGTCCCTTAAATGCTGATGACTGACAGAGTCAAGTGGACAACATCTATTCCTTTGTATAGATACGGGAAGGAGGAAGAAATATACAGTAAAAAACTGTAAAATTTAATAGACCAATGCAAAGTGTAAAACAGCACGATACAAAGAGTGTCAAAAGGTTTTGGGTAGCAAGGAACATTCTCTCTGGCCACATAACCTATATTATTACATGAGTAGCTCAGGCTCGCAATTATTTTGGGGATATCTTTGACTTTTGATTGATTGATGAAGGTTTAAAGGCAATACATATTCAGTTAAAAAAAACATCATTTGAACTTTGACCTTTGCACAGACACTCCTCTGTGTTGGTAGTGTTGATGAAACTATATACAACTTCAAGACACCCATGAGATCAGTAGTGAGAAAAACCCCTACTTCACCAAGCTATGTTTCTAAGCTCTGATGTTTGAGGGCTAAGAGTACAGAATGTTACTCCATTTCCAAAGTATTAGGAACACATCATACAAAGTCACAGAGGATCTATATAATAATAGTAACCAGTACAGATCATTTATAAAGACTAAAATAGCAGGTAAATATAATATATATGTATGTATATATATATACATATATATATATATTATATCTCCAGCTGCTCCACACTGTCACCCATTCGGTCAGGGTCAGCCAAGCCACATAGACCCAAGCACAGTGACAAATGCTATCTGGGCTCAGCCGTGATATTTAGGAAGTGAATCATTAGGCAACAAGAATGAGGACTATCTGTTTTTCAAAATCCTTTTGATAGATTTAAAAAGATAATTTTAGAAAATTATGTCTTTTATAATGAAATGTTTACCTGCATTTCAGTATGCATTACAATAATCTCCTAGTATCTGGAAAGCATTGGCTCCAGGACCTATAGATACAAAAATTCCACGATGTTTTAATCTCGTATGAAAGTGATATAATATTCTCTTATAACCTAAGCAATCCTCTCCAGCACTTTAGATAATCTTTAGATTAATTATAATAGTTGCTATCTTATAAATTAGTTGTGTTGTACTTTTTAGGGAATAACCACAAGAGAAAATTCTATACATGTTTGTACAAACATAGTTGTTTCTAGATATTTCCAATCCATGAATGGCTGGATCCAAAAAGGATCTGGAGGGCCAACTGTACATTTTAATTTCTTTTTCTTCTGCTAAATTAAAATAGAATTATAGTTAATCTTTTTACTTAAATAGCATTTAACATGTTTATTAAGACTTATTTTAAAAACTGGATCCTTTTCATGCAATTCCAACTACTTTGTATTTTAGCTATACATCTGGCTGAAGAGACACCAACAGCTGTTTTCCTAATGGTAAAACTGTGTAATTTTTGCATTGTTCTTTGTTGTGTTCTGTATTGCTTAAATTTAGTGTAAGGAGTATATGCTGATGTTATAAGATAGATTGATAGGTACATGATAGACAGATAGATTGGGGGGTAGATGATAGATAGATAGATAGATAGATAGATAGATAGATAGATAGATAGATAGATAGATAGATGTGTGGATGACAGATGGATTGACAGACAGACAAAATAGAATGAGAGGTCAGTTCAGTACAGGACCTAGGCTGTCTTCCTGTGAGAGGGTGACTATTCCTGGAGAGCTGATGAAATTAGAGACTTTAGCTCAATAAGAAATACTGAATCAGTGTGTCCACAAATGAAACAGATCCTTGCTCTGTGCTTATGGGAAATGCCAATAATTGAAGAAGCCCAGTGAAGGTCAAAGGGAACCTCTTATACTATTCTACATTTAGGTCTGAAATTATTTCGAAACGAAAAACAAAATAAACGGTACTAACTTGTGTAATTAGTAAGTTAAATTTTCATCTTGCTTATTTTTTGAGAAATAGAATCTATTATTCTTTGTGGAAGAAATGGGGGATAGTTTTAAATAACCTCTAATTAAAGTATATAATTAAAAATTAAGTTGTTAGGCACATGCTACTTTTTTTTTTAAGCTTTTGGTTTTTGTGAGAAGGGTAAGGACCAGACCCAGGGCCTCACATTTCTTGAGCCAGTCCTCTATATTGAACTATGTTATCAGATCCTGTTTTACTTATAGGCTTTATATTTTATAAAATGAATATCAAGAGGAGGATTATTGATGTAAATGTTCAATTTCTTCAGCACCCATCTACTGTGTTTAGCTAATATTTGATCTGCCAAGGACCAAATTAGCTTCATATTCTTTCAGTTTAAATTTAAGATTCTGTTCAGTCAGAGCAACAGTTAAACAATAAAACACACTGCATCGCCACATTAGCAAAAGACTACAAATACACAAGAAATACTGAAAGCTGGGGATGGAAGTTTGTGTCTGTGAAGCACAAAGGGAGATGCTGGTCCAGGCTGGAAAGGCGGTGTCCTAAATGAGTGACCCTTTGGTTCTCATCAGTTTTCCTTTATATCCACTTCCATACCATTACCCGTGATAGCCATACTCCACACGAATGCCAAAACACGCTGCAAACCTATAAACAAACAGCTCCGACACATTCCAAATGTTCCACGAAGGAGCTATTTTTAGAAGGAGGATCATTTCATTCCAGATTCATTATAAAGGAAATTCCCTGGTGGATTCCGACCCAAATAGAAAGAAGACAGACAGCATAAACCTTAGAAACTTGGGCCTGACAAAATAAAATTTCCTTTTCCTCATTTAGAACAAGTACTGACTTCTTTCTTATTAAAACAAACAAACATACAAACAGGCAGTAATTCTCACCAGGAATATTATGTTTGTTTACAAAAGCTGCATCCGAGTCTTCTGAAATACTACCTTCAAGTCAAATGTCAAGAATGTTAATGAGCTAGAGAAAGGAGAGTGGACAGAGGCAGCCAGGAGGCTGGCCATCCCTGCCAGCTCCCTGTGTAAACAGCCCTGGGTCTCACATTCCACAGCAGCGACATGGGGGTGTACTTTGAGCAACGAAGAGATAAAAAACAGGAGGCATGCTGCAAAGAAGATAGGCAGAGTTTTGCAAAAACTGTTCCTGAACAAACACATTCTTCTTCAAAACTGCAAAAAAAAAAATTTAAAGGGGGGGGGAGTTCAATTATCTGGCTTACTGTGTTTTTTGCTATTTGAGTAAGACTCCAGCATTTCTTACTTTGCCCATTCTTTGAATTAGTTTGAGATCTCTGTCCAAATGGCTTCTGCAACCAAGATTACAAAACGCAGGCACATTTTTAAAGGACATGGACAAGTTTTCCAACTCGGCATATTCTCTTGTTAAACTACTAGCCCATTAATGCAAGTGTTCAACAGGGGAAAATGTACGTTCAAACAAACAAAGCTTAACCCTTCATCCTCTCATAGCTTACCATATTTATTGTGGTGCATGAAATTTAAAGTAAGTTAAGTTTGACAATTAATAACCCTTTAGACCTTTTTAGCCCTTAAGTTTCACCAAAACCATCTCTTCTTTTGAGCAATGTTGCCCTAAATTCAACAGAAAGGACTTAGCAGTCAAACCAATGGCTCTCCCTCTGTCTGTCATGTCCACCAATGTCATGATTGTCTTAGAAGTTGAAAGGGGCATTGTATAATTTCACAGTTCACTGTTCAACTCATTTAAAATAATCACCAGTTAAAAATTTTAAATTATAGAAATCAATCAGTAAGTCAGCTTCCCCAAGAGTTAAAGTAATTCCATCAAAATGTTAGATTTTCAAGAAAAATTCCTGAGCATGAATGCACATGCTACTATGAATTTGTGTTAAAGACAAACAAAAATCTCCAATATATTATCAGTTGTTAAGATTGAACAAGAAGTTTAGTAGAACACCACTATCATTTGAGAAGGTTAAAGTAGGAAGGAGTATTGTAAGGTTGGGGATAGCCTGGGCTATATGGTAAGATATTAGATAGAAAGATAGATAGATAGATAGATAGATAGATAGATAGATAGATAGATAGATAGATAGATAGATGATAGATAGATAGATAGATAGATAGATAGATAGATAGATAGATAGATAGATGACAAAAGTATTTATTGCCAATGAAATTTCCCAGGTTTTCATTGGGCAAATCTTTAGTAGAAAGCCTGAGCTCAGAGTCTAGGATATAGGTTTAAGACAATCTCTTCTTTGTTCTTTCTCCCCAATATCCACTGTGTCTTATGACCTGTGTAGTCATTCATACAGCACTACAAGCAGGCTATGGATTAGACAAGTAGCAAGACCAAGGCCAACTCTGATACGTGTTTTACTTTTGGTGATAAAGATATGGTTGGACAGTGTTGTTTTTCTTCCTGAAGGAGGAATTTACACCCATCATGGTGAGGGAGAAAATTGGGGCTGAAGTAGTCCTGCCTCAGTGGACAGTGTCACCACTTGCCCTGAAAATCGTCATGAAGAAGAGGGTTTGGTGAGCCTGCGTTCTTGAGGCAGAGTCTGCTTAGCCCTCCACACTGCTGCCACGTACGTGAATAAGGCCAGGCCTCATGAGCAATGCACATCCTGCAGTGGGCACCAAGCTTTAAAGGATGAAGGGCACCGTAGTCTCCAAGACAGATGTGCCACATAGCCAAGTTCACATGTCACTCATTCTCCCGAAGAGAGCCAGGCTCACTGTTAGACAAGAACCAATTGTACACAGTGTTTGAAATGGGCATTAGAAATTTTTGTATTTAGGATTGTTTAGTCTAGGCTCTGCCCCATGGTTATCTGCCATAGCCAGGTGTGCCTGACTCACTGTAAAAGGGACTACTTGCCACCTCCTCCCTCGCTTGCTCTCTTCGACTCTTGTTCTTGCCCCTTGCCCTCTTCCCCCTCTCACCCCTTTTCCCTCCCCCCTCTCTCCACATGCTCATGGCCAGCCTTCTCTACTCCTCTTCTCCCTCTCCCTCTCCCTCTCCCTCTCCCTCTCCCTCTCCCTCTCCCTCTCCCTCTCCCTCTCCCTCTCCCTCTCCCTCTCCCTCTCCCTCTCCCTCTCCCTCCCCCCTCTCTTTCTGCCTTTTTTTTCTCTACTCCCCCATCTCCTCTCACTATGCCTTCATCCCCATTCCTTAAATAAGTTCTATTCTATACTTTTCCATTGTGTGGCTGGTCCCTCACGGGGAAAGGATGCCTCAGCATGGGCCCAAAGAGGCACCCCCTTCCCCAACCATACCATGCCTCCACTAAACATATCCCTGATTTTCTTTTCTTTTCTTCTTCCTTTTTTATTTATTTTTTAAATAAAACACAGTATTGGTGCTGAGATTTATCATCCAAGTCAGACCCTTTCCAAGAGGATATTGTTATAAATTGCACTAGGTTGACAGGCATGTAGGAGCTTGCCTAGAGAAATCAGGCAACCTACAAGAGGAGACCTACTTGGGATGGCTACATCTTCTCTGCAGTAGGTTTGCAATCAATTGCATACTTGAGACAGTAGAGTCCAGGAGGCTCCTCCTCCAGGGTTAGACTGCCTGGAAATGGTTTCAAGGGTGTATTTTGGGACAAAACAGAGTTGTTGAAGAAAATGTTCTTATAAATGTGTAGTGATCTTTACGGAAGAGGTCACATTCCCACTTGCCTTCCCAGTGTGGTTAGAGAAGATTCTAGAATTAGAAAAGAAACCAAGAAAAAAAAAAGACCTGCTCTAAGGGTTTAATTTTGCCCTTTAAAAAAACAAACATTCAAAGTGGCTGACGGAATCTTTAGAAAGGTCTCTGTCAATTTTTTACCTCTTGCTCATTTTGTCTGCTTTCGACCGATGTTCTCCTGTTTCCCTTTAAGGAAAAAAATGTTACTTTCTCTTCAGCATAGACATCAATATAAAACCTGTTACATAGGAAACTGCACATTCTCCTTGCCAAAACACGACTGCTGGTCCAGTGGTTGTCATTTCGTTCTTGCATCTTTCTTTATTTGAAATGCCTTTGATGGACCATCTCAAACAGAAATGGGCTGCCTCCACAGCTCAGAAAAGAGGGAGCCTGGGCTGTCATAGGAAGAAACCGAAGAGATGAAGAGAAGAGCTAGGGCTGGGAGAGGACAGGGTGTAAATAAAGGCCTGGGCAGAACTACAAGAAATAGTTGGAATTCCTGGCTTCCCACAAAGGATAGGTCAAGGAGAGGGAACAGGCTGTTGGGATAGTGTGTTCGCCACAACTATTCTCTCTCAGGCCTAACCCAGTCCACTGAAATACATCACCCTCTGCAGTGGGAAGGCCCTGAGTTTATTTTGCTGTGTGGCATTAAATGCTCAGGGTAATTACACATGATGCCCGTCTATCAGGCAGGATGGGGTCAAACTCTGCAGCCAACACACAGCTGCTGCTTTCGAGACTACGTGTTAAATGTGCTTTTGCTCACAATTGTCAAAGCCATATTGAGAGCGGCTCTGGGTTTAAAAGTCCGCATCCCCAGGCTCCAGTCAAAACAAAATTTGCCTCTTTCAATGTGCCCACATGCAGGTAGTCTCCTTCAGAGCCCTGATGTCAGATTTTTGCATGGGTATGTTGGCCTAGGAGGCACCGTTGCTCTTCCTTGCCTGGGCAAGGATTTGAGATTTGACAGTGTATCTCATTTTTACTGAGACTCCAGAGTTAAAAACAAAACAAAACAAAAAACAAAAACAAAACAAAAAACAAAAACAAAACAAAAACTCACTTCATCATCAGAAATATAAAACACCACACACAGCCCTCGACAAAAGTAGCCACTCAGCAGCAGCTTTCTTTCAGCTCTACTCTGGTCTTTGGGGGCCAGTTTAGCTTCTGCCGTTAGACCTATAAAAACGCTATATTGAGACTATTTCACTGGGTTTCCAGTGATGGGGATTTCCAGCTACTGGAAATACCCAGTGCCAGTCTAAGCTCATTTGTTTTTCTTAATATGAGTCTCTGGCTACAGACAAAGAACAGAAACTGCTTGGAACTGGGTGCTAATTCACTCAAGTTCTCCCAAAGCAACCCTGAAGGAGCTAGGACTCATGGGGGAACAGGACGCTGTGACAGAGGGGTCGCTGATAGACATATCCCTCCTTCTAAGTTATGTAGATGGATGTTTTGGGGCAAGAAAGTTAAGAGAAGACATAGCCCAGCCTAATAACAGAGTGATCTTCATGTCCATAATTTCAAATATCGAATTGATGATTTCTATAAGCCTGTCAGGACCATGTTTCTTCTATGTTGGGTTCAGAGAATGTGGCTGCATAAATCTTAGCAGATGAGTGTATTTTACGGGAAGGACAGAGGAGTAGGAGAGAAGGGAGGGGTGGCCATTGAGCACCTCCTTTGAGACAAGAAGCATGACAAGAATTTTGTATGGTTAGTATCTTTAGTGGTCACAGCCCAGGCATTATAGCCTGGTTTTATGACATAAAAGGGGAAACCGAAATTCGGAGAGGCTCAGCAACCTGTAGTGTTCTACAGAGAAGTAGTCTATTGGGGAGATTTTAGGTTGAGCCAATTACATAGGAAGAGCCCCACTCACTGTGAGGTGAGCCATTCTGTGAGCTGGAGTTCCAGACTACACAGAAGGTGAACACAGAGCCAGCCCAGCATCCATCTCTTGCAACTTCCTAAATGCACACTCAGTATGACCAGCTGCCTCATTTGCCCACCACCAGGACTCCTCCTCCTTAATGGCTCTACCAGAGGTGGATCTTCTAGATCCTATCAAGTTGACAATCAATAGCAATTATCACAGGGAGGGCATCTGCTTTCTGGAGTCTATCCATTTACTGTTATATCTCATCCAAATTATTCTTACTGAAATATCCAGGATAACATTTGATCAAATATATCCAGGCACCTGGATACCTAGCCCAGTGATAGATAAATTAATACATAAATTAATACATAAATAAATATCACATAGTATGGTCATGAAGTAATGAAACCAGGCTTCAAAACAAAGTCCTTCTGACACTAAGACTTATGGCCTTTCTATCATTGTATAAGTTATTAATTTTTTCTCAGTCAAGTTAATTGTTCTTCACGATACAAGATTCACAAAACATAAAAACTCCCCTCATAAAGATGAGTGTTATGTGATTACAAATGATCAATTCTACTAATGAAGTTATTTGCTCACATGCTATAAAATATCGGTCACATGTACCTCTATGTTTTGTTCCTAATAGAATCAATATTTGGTCATTATATCCTGAAAAGGATTCTCAATTGCAACACAGATTGAAGGGTGTTGTTGTTGTTGTTTCTTTTGGTTGGGTTTTTGTTTTGTTTTGTTTTGTTTTTGTTTTTGTTTATTGAGACAGGGTTTCTCTGTATAGCCCTGGCTGTCCTGGAACTCACTTTGTAGACCAGGCTGGCCTCAAACTCAGAAATCCGCCTGTGTCTTTCTCCCGGGTGCTGGGACTAAATGCGTGCGCCACCACGCCTGGCTGAAGTCTTTTTTTAATTCCACACAGAAGCCATAGCTTAAAGGAGTTAAGATGCTCTGGGTAAGACCCTAACTCTGTTCAATGTTTAGTGACAGAAGAGACGAAGAGTTGCCAAGGTCTAGCTGACAGGTAGAGCGGGATGTAATGTTTCATAATTACTGTCAGCTTCAAATCTGTTGTGTTCTGTAACATTTTCTGGGTATGTCCTCCAAACAAAGCAGTATATTGACACACGCTCAGGTTACTGAGAAACAGAAGACCCAATCTCCATGCTCCATGTGCTTCCAATAGACTAGGAAAGAAACACGGTGGTTCTTAAGAAAAATGCCCAATGATAGATCCAAGCCATGTATTCTGATGGCTCCTGATGGGAACACTGTCATTGTGGTAAAAGGGAGGTTGGGGGAGGTAGTATTTGACATAGGCTTTGAAGTGTTTGTAGGAGCCTAGCAGACACAGGAAGGGAGGGAAAAGTTGGAGAAAATGCTCAAAAGAGAAGAAGAGGATTTGTCTAAATAGCAGTGAGTCATTGCTTTTCTTAGGTTGTAGACTATGGGAGAGGGAGTGGTAGGGACATGACTTAATCCCTTGCCTTGCACTTGATCTTAAACTTTAGTTATAGGTAAGATTTATCATGTTTGCCATGTGCTCCTGAGTATGACCAGACTTCCCAGACAGCAGGAAGCACTTGCCTGGGGGTCATAAGATGCTGCCCTATGTTCGTGTCTGGAAGAAGAGGACACTGGGAACCCAATAATTTTCTCTCCATAAATTCAGCCTGACATAGGAGAGCAAACTCCTTCTTGGCTTGCATTATTGGTTTGACCTCCTTTCTGACCCCTCGCCCTTGGTGATCTTCTGCTCCAGTCTACCCCATTTGTTCTGAGCCTCAGAAGCTGTGTCAGCTTTGCTTGCAGCAGAGGCCACAGAGGAAGCTAGGGGCCCCAGAGGAAAGTGGCACACAGCACTGCTTTCCATCTGGCCCCAGGGAATTGCTAAGGCTGGCGGTGACCTATCAATTAAGCTGCGAGGCTGTTCGCATTTGGATGTGGTTTGTGTGTCAGTCTGAGATTTAAAACAAAACAGAACAAAACAAGGCAATTTGTTTCATTACATCTTAAACTGTTGATTTCTAGTCGTGTTCTCAAAACATGCTAGGGCACAACCACCACAAGCCAACGTCCATAAGGAGAAGAAATCACGTGATGAGCCTGCTTGCCTCTTCCCTCATTTCACTGCCTTGTGAAAGTGGCGCATTCTAAAGTTGAACTGGACTTCTCAGCTGGGACACTTGCTGCATTTAAAATCTGCCTGGAGGGTTGTTTTAAGTGCCAGGATCCAACTCTCTGAGAACCAAGTATAATTCTAAGGCCAAGGACATAGGACTATGGGCTTTGACTCTTTGAGATTTATTATTATTATTATTATTATTTGTGTATGTGTGTGTGTATGTTTGCATGTGTATATGTATGTTATAGCTTTGAATTTCAAGAGTTATAAGAGATCTTAGAGATTAATCAACTTAGCATTTTCCAAACTTATTATAGGAAAACTGAGAAGACTGGGAGGAATGGATGGAGCCAACAACATTCCCCAGTCTTTAGGACTGGGCACCATCTGCTCTTGGAGTATAAGTTGGAATCTCTCTGCCTGAGGATCACAAGGAACCTGTACCAGTTATGTCATCTTGACACAAGCTAGAACCGTTTAGGAAGAGGGACTTTCAACTGAGAAAATGACCTCATAATACTGACCTATAGACAAGTCTTCTTGATTATGATTGGTGGGAAAGGGCCCAGCCCAATGCGGCAGTGCTAACTCTGGTTGGGTGGTCTGAGCTGTATGAAACAGCAGACTTAGAAAGACACCAGGATCAGAGTAGTAAGCCCTTTGATGGTTTCTGCTTCAGTTCCTGACTGCAGGTTCTTGCCTTGAGTTTCTGCCCTGACTTCCTTTAGTGATGAAGTATGCCATAGAGCTGGACGCTTAAGTAAAACCTTTCCTTCTTACAGTCATGGCGCTTGTCACAGCAATTGAAACCCATCTAAGGAAATGATGGCCTAGGTCATCTGGTCAACCCCACCTGAGAACACATGACCTTGTAGCCTCCCTGCTTTCTGCCTGTGTTGCTTCCGTATGATTCCCTCAGCCTCCCATCACTGGATGAGGATGAAGTATGATAGCGGATGAGATGCCTGCTGGAAGTGCAAAACAATGTGAGCAGAAAGTCAGGTGATCTGATCATCAGAGAGCTTCTGAGAACAGTGGAAGTAAAGCCTTTTCTTCTCTCAGTGACAAGCCTGGGTCTTAGAACCTGGAAACCATGAATTTGAACACAGCTTCCGTTTTGGCTTCTGAGGGGCACTAGTTAGGAATCTGTCTCTAAGCTCACAATCTCGCCTAGCTGAGGTTAACTACTAGGAGCTCTTGCTTGGAGGGGAAGATGGTCAGTGGAGCAGGGAGATGTAAGTGGAGAGCAGGAGGAAGCTGGCACACAGAATGGACAGAATGAAGCCTCTGGGCCTCATTCCTCCCCTAACTCAGACCTCTGGAGGCATGAGGCACGTTTGACCCAGACTGCGTTTGAGACCAATTACAGGGTCTCTTCATCCGATGCTGCAGAAACTATGCAATCATGCCTTCAGGACATCCAGCCTTGTTCTGGTTCATATGAATTATTCACCCATCATACAAATAATCAAGGGTTCAAAGTGGCCCGGTGGGACTTCTCCATCCTCACAGACATCTGTTCTTACCCTCTCTTTATCCCTTTTAGTGACAAAGCTCTCTAGCTGTTTGGGAATGACACTTCACTGGGAAAAACCATCTCATGACCCCCTACCTTTTCCCCAACAACACCTCCTAATCTATTTACTTTCACATCCTTGCCTAGAAACCTCCTGGAACTTTGACTCAGCCCTGGCTCCCAGGTCAAAAGCTTTTGCTGTAATAGAAGCTAGTCCCACCTCAATTTTTAAATAGCAAGTAACTAAAGTATTCCAGACTCCAAATAGCACAGGGGAAAATGGCCACACACAGGGTGGAGACTACTATCACAATAGATGGTTGTTTAAAGTGTTTTAATGTGTCTCAAACCTTGGTACATAAGATCAGCCTCCACTTGCATCCCCTTGACAGGCTCCAGTAAATAACATGAATTGACAAGAGTAAAACAGCTTGCTCAGGAGCAACTGAGTGGGCTTAGAAGGAACAGTCAAGAAAGGAAAATTGCCACTTGGGTCACAAAGGAACTTTTTGTTGGGAACATTGGGGGATTTGGTAGGATGTGGTCCTGTTGACTAATCACCACTATAGAAAGTTTATGGCCTCTCTACCATGCCAACTTCTCAAATAACTTGAAACACCCAAGAGGTGGCTGTTAATTTCAAAGGCAGCTGTGTGACGCTTTCAGTGGACATGACACAGAGTATGTAATTAACAGCCTGTGAGATAATGAACCCTTGAAATAAGGCTTACAACAAAACAACAAAACCTCAGTTATATTTTTGTTTAAGCTAAAAGAACAGACATTTGCTTCTGTTATTTAAAGACAGAAAAATGTATGGCGAGGCATCCATATGTCACATGAGATGGGTCGTTTCATTTCCCAAGAGCATGTGCTATGCTGCAGATCCCTGACTGCCCAGGAGGGTGGGGCTCTGAGATCCTCCACATAGTTCTTGTCCAAAAGAAGGCAGGTTACATATGGTGGCCACTAGTTGGCCCATAAACGATATCTCTGGAGCCTTCCCTGTCTCTCTGATAATAATGTGGCAGATGATGCAAGGGGGTGGGGTTCACCACACCCAGGAATGGCACTAGGCATAGAAGCCAGAGAATGAACCTGTGTCTTCCTTGACTGAGAGAAGAAAATGACCAAAGAAGAACAAGACTTCCCGTGTTTTCTTTGTGGAACTAGGAGCTGAGGGGCCACATGGAAGAAGCAAAATGTGTAGACCTGGTTCTCCAGGCAGAGAACTTCTAGATCCACATGTACCATTTGATTCTACATGTTAGGAAATGGGCACCTGATAGGTCTGAAAATTCTCAGCTTTGGTAACAGGAAGGTAGGGTCCCCCTCACCTTTAACCAGCTATCTATGACTGACCCATCTAATCCATGGAGTCTATAATAGTACCACTCCTCATCTTCCTCCTCCTCCTCTTCCTCTTCTCACCTTGCAAATCACACATTACTTATCCTATCGTTTCTTTATTGACTGCTCATTAAACATGGTCCCAAGAGCTAGGGATATAAATGTCAGAAGGTGAAAATTGACCAGAATCTCTCCTTCCCCCATTGGCCACAACTCACAGGGTACCCCCCCACCCACAGGATGAGCAGGTACATCCCTTCTTGGGGCTGTGGCTGGCTTTACCCTTCTTTTCATATCTGCTGTGAGTCAGAGCAGTGGTTTCAGGCACGGGGATTCTTGAGCTAAACCTCAATGTGCCTAACGCCTCTGGCCAAGGACTGAATTTTGTTTGTTTGTTTTTTTGAGACAGACACTTTCTATGTAGCTCTGGCTATCCTGGAACTCACTATGTAGACTAGGCTGGGGTCTAACTCACGAGATCCGACTGCCTCTGTCTCCCCAGGGCTGAGACTAAAAGGCTGTGTCCCTACTCCTGGCCCTTGGCCAAGGATCGAAACAAATATAGCATAAGGAAAAACATAACATAACAAGCAGGCCTTCTTTGGAGCAGTGTTGAGGAGGGAAGGGAATAGTGTAAACAAAGAAATTAGTTACAAGAGAATGAATGGTTTCCTGCCTTGGCACTGGCACCAAACACAATCTTTCCCATTACCTAATTCAGTCTTGTTGGCAGCATCCATTCTGGTCTCAAGTCTGTGTTTTTTTGAAGGTGGTTTTTCTGCCTTAGACACGGTACGGGAACATTAGTAGTTTCCAGGGACTGACCCTCAGTGTTTATCATTTTCTCTTCCCCTGGGTGTAAGTGCACAAGAGTCCAGGAAATCCCCTCCTAGAAGTCTGAAATCTGCAGAGGACTGGGTGAAATCTGACAGCTTTACCTACCTCCAGCAGATCTGAACATGCTGTGAACTGCATCTGTGGTCTGTGGGAGTCTGGAATGCATAGGAAAGCTACTCGCAGCCCGTTTTGTATTTAGGATACTCTCTTGTTCTCTCCAGACAATCATGTACAAAAAAACCCAAAAGGGTGGCTATGCTTGAGGAAGGGATCTGATTCTTGGAAGGCCGTAGAAAGCAGAATTGCTCTCTGGGAGTCAAGAACATTATTCTAAAGATTTTAACAAAAGAAAGTAAGGTTCATAATGCACGTTGAACTTTGTGCACTCCTGAATTTTCAGCGTTCCCCAGTTCTCGAGGTGTCTAAGAAATCCCTGGTCAACGTGCTTCATTACTGTTAGCTCGTCCTTACTCCCCAGCCTCCACGCTAGGGAGGCTCCTAATGATTCTTACTCCACTCCCTGCCACGACAGACTGATGCTGATTGTCACTGGGGGCTACCTCTGGGATAGGGTGTCTTAAGACTTAAGCCTGAGACACTCTGAAGGAACTTTGTCTTTCTGAAAACACATACAGAAGACTTTGGTTAGACAGGGTGCAGGAAGGCCAGGAGCCCTCAGTCCAGAGCCAAAAACTGCTTCTTAACCACTCCAGTTTCTTGGCTCACATCCTCAGTAGCTAGGTCAGGGAGCTCCAGCATCCCCTAGTCATATATAGTCAGTAGAGGGAGGTATATAGGAAGTGCCATCTTGGAGAGGAACTTGTAAGTTCTCCAGAGAAGCACTAAGACTCAAGCTGACTCTCTGGTTATGAATGAGAAGCAGGTATTTCTGAATAAAGCCTTTTAACCTAACTTTAGATCCCTGCCAGGTTACTGTGTCTACTTCCTCTTGTTACAATAGACTATTCCAGGCTGGGTAATTTATAAAGAAATTTTAGTTCTAGGCTTTTGAGGTCCAAAAGGATGGTACCAGCATCTACTTGGATTCTGGTGTAGCCATCTAATGTTCAGTGTATGGAGGAAGACAAAGGCACTTCATGTATAGAACAGTGGTCACATAGACAGAAGAGCAGTGATCAGTCAAGCATGGAAGAGATGCATCACATAGATGGAAAAGCATTGATCAGGCAAGCACGGAAGAGATGCACGCATGCTCAACAGATGTACACACGTGCTAGAGGAAGTAAAAGAAAAATAGAGGAAGCTGAACATGTTTTATAGACACTCAACCTGGTGGTAACCCATCCAGTCCCAAAAAGTGGGGATTCATTCCTGCAATAAAAGGAAGGAATCTTTCTCAGTCTCTTATGGGCTCTGTCACTTGTCGGCACCATTATCCTCGCAACCAAATTTGTCCCACCATAATCTTCAGAAAAGACAAACCATGCCCACCCCTACCATCAGCTGTGCACGCAGCTGCCAGCAAAGGCTTACGGAGTCACTCTCTGCCCACACAAGCATGGGTGTGGTAAGCCCACAAGCAAGAGCAAACCTCTCTCTGAGAGGGATGGGGACCTTTTGATCATTTCCTGAGTTCCATGATGTACCGGACTCTGTCCCTCTAGCACAGTGGTTCTCAACTTTCCTAATGCTGAGGCCCTTTAATATGGCTCCTCATGCTCTGGCCACTCCCAACTGTAAAATTATATTTCCTGCAACTTCCTGTCTGTAATTTTGCAACTGTTATACATCACAATGTAAATACCTGATGTGTAAGGTTCTGATATCCAAACTCTGTGAAAAGGTCTTTCGACCTCCGAAGAGGTCACGACCTTCAGGCTAAGAACCGCTGCTCTAGAAAGAAAGAAGTCTTGCTCCCAGCCTCCCCTTCTTTTGTGCCCACAAGGAAAGAAACAATATCTGAGTTAGTGCCCAAGGGTCACCACTTTTCACAGCAAAAGAACTGGGTGACTGGCTCTTCAAGGCTACTCTCTTGGCCTGCGCAGACCTGAGTGTGTAAAATGGAAAGATGGCTGTTGTACCTCACCATCTGAGTGGGTAGAACCCCTGGCTGCAAAGATAGCTCAGCCGGAGACAACGCTAGATCAGCCTATCAAAAATTATTTTCTGAGCCATTGCCTTACCAGGGATTCCCTTGGACTTTTCATTCTGCACGTTAACTTTCAAAGAAAACCCAGGCTATGTAGGCCAAGCTGTAATCCTGTGACTGACTATGGTAACACTCCCCCCAAACCCACCTCCTTTCTGTCTCTGGAGTTTATTTGGCTCAGCACAGTGAGTCTGGTTATAGAATTTTCTGGAGCTCTTGAGATGCCTAATTGGATGCAACTAGTTTCCACTAATTTCCTGTGAACTATGCTTTCAGGTGAGTAGCCCAGGATGGCTTATCAGATGCCTGTGGTACCACCATCCTCATCCCTGAGCTTTGTGTGCATAGCATGTTCAATCTAGCAGACGAGAGAACCCCATTATTCTGAACTTATTGGGATCCTTGAGTTAACAGGGTTATCCCATCACTGGTACCCATGTTTGGAGCCCGGGGAGTCAGAGCAGCATGGCTGCTCACATTCTCAGCCTGTCCTGGGATGAGCAAAGATAGGCTGCAGGAAGACTGAGTTTTCTTCCTTGGTCAGGGCTCTTCCCTCCTGGATCAGGCAGCATCCCTAAGAAACACCCTGAGCAAGGTTGCTGCTAGCTTTCTTGTTCCTACTTTATTGTCCCAAGGATCTGAACTGGAGGGGTTGAGAGGGAGCTCAGATACCACAGTACCTCCTCCCAGTCTGAGTCAGGCTGCAGACCCTGTCCTAGAAAAGAGTGGGGAGTCACATTTGCATAGGCCTTTAGTCATTGCTCCATCTACAAAGGCCTGATGTGCTGCTGTATGTCTAACTGTCCCCATCAGGGGTGAAGTGAGGATGTTCAAAATCAATGGTTCTGAACCTGTGGGTCATGACCCCTTTGGGGGTTGTGTATCCTGCATATCAGATATCTACATTATGGTTCATAACAGTAGCAAAATTACAGTTATCAAATCATTTCATGGTTGGGGGTTGTTGGAACATGAGGGACTGGACTAAAGGGTTACAGCAGTAGGAAGGTTGAGAATCACGGCTCTCAAGGGATACTTTGTAGGAGGGACAGCAGACCTCACTGACAAGGTGGTAACAGCTTCTGTATAAATGTGGGGGCGGAGGGCCGGGCGGTGGTGTTGCATGTCTTTAATCCCAGCACTCGGGAGGCAGAGGCACGCAATTTCTGAGTTCGAGGCCAGCCTGGTCTACAGAGTGAGCTCCAGGACAGCCAGGGCTACACAGAGAAACCCTGTCTCGAAAAAAAAAAAGTGGGGGCGGGAGGGAAGTGCAGCATCTGATGAAGGCAACTTCTGCACGAGGGCCAAACTGAAACTACCTAAAAGCCTAGAGACTGGCGACACAGACAATAACAGCCCATCGGGAACTGTCGCGAGGAGGACGCGCTTGCTTGGGTCCAACAGGACCCAGATGGAGGGTATAACGGGCACTCCCTGAGAACTAATAAACAAGCTCTCTGAGGTGTTCTCACCTGCCCCTGGAGTCTGAGCTGTTGATTCTGAGCCACCTCATCCCCCGCCTCCAAGGACAGGATGAGTATGGTCCAGCAGCCCAGGGCACAAGGCAGCAAGACTTGTCTCTTTGACTTCTGAAGCAATGCCATCCCAGTATTTGGAATTTCTCCTGATTTGTTACCCTGGGAGGAGGGAAACCCTAAGGCCTGGTGCCAGTCCGAGGAGGAACTTGTCCCCCGGAAAGAGCTTTCATTAGGCTTTAACAACTCCCCAGATCACCTTGCAAGAGAGACTAGAGCACAGACGATGGGCCAGTTGGTCATGCTCAGAAGCATACTTGACCAGGACTGCTGAGCTAGTTACGCCAGTTCTTTCTACTTAAAACCAAACCCCATGTTAGGACCCTGAAAATGGACTTTGAGGGTCATTGGACTTCTGTTGAGGCCGGCCAGCGGTCCACGTGTCTGGGTTCTAGCCTGGGAGGCATCTTGGAATCTGGAAGAAAAGAGAGAACTAGGCAGCGCAAGAAAGGGTGGAACCAAGACATCAGTCTGATCAAGGTTCAATTTTACTATTCTGAGACACCAGGTTATGAAGAAGGGGGAGGGGCCCATTCCCGCCAAATCATCCTTGGAGTCCAGTTTCAGGTGAGCATGTGTTGGCTCCGGAACAGCTAGGTGGCAGGTAGTAGCAGTGGGAGTGGCAGAACGATAGGGTGGCAGGCTCCTTAGTGCTAATAGTCAAACCTGATTAGCCAGATTTCAGGCTGAGGGGGGGAGGATACAGACTTCTTGCTTTGATCCTCTTCCTAATGTGCCCATATTGAATAAACCTCCAGTCCCTGTTTTTCACCATAATTTGTCTCTTTAGTTGGAGCATAAGAGGACAGGTGTCTGAGCTTAGCTTTATGGGGGCTGCAAAGGCCAATGCTTTGATCCAACAACTCCAGTAACATTTAGGTACCAGGCAATCCCCCTGGAGCAGACCTCATGATTTGCCAAGCCTAGTAATGAGTGCTCACTTTGGAAACCACCATCTAAGTGAGTCCAGGCAGGCTGAGTCAGGTCCTGGAGATATTGGGCACCCAGGCAAAGATGGAGGAAGGCAGTTCTCAGCAATGAGCTTATCGACATGTGGCAAATTCACATTTGGGCAGCAGTGGGCTGGGTGGAAAAACTTAACCACAAGTTCCTGGGGGTCTGTGGCCTCAATGACATGAAGGATGCTCTGCAGAAGGATGCTCTGCGGATGGCTCTCTCTCACTCTAGAGAGCCATCTTCCACCTGACTGCACTGACCAAAGGCCCAACTTTCCAAGATTTGAAGACTGGTACCAGACTCAATTTCTTTCTAACAAGGGTAGTGACGAACCAAATGTTTAGAGTGTTTGATGTGTTCTTTGCAGCTACCAGGAAGATCATACACTGCTACTAGGACCCTGTCCTGAGGATTGTCCCTTCTTCAAGGGTGAAGCCCACAAACAAAAAGAGTAGGCATTGCAGCCCCTCCTCCTCTGCCAACTGGTGTCATTCACTGCATGACAAGTAACTCAGCCTTGTCCTAGCACAATGGCATCTTAGCTTCTAGGTCACAGCCTGCTCACCTCCCCATGGGGTTAAAGTAGAATCAGATTAAATAAAGCATTTGGTTTATCTAAGCATCCTTTCCTCCCATCACACAGAATCTCACAGAGAAAGTGGGTTTTTTATAAAGTAGATGAAGCATAAGTTCAAACCATGAAATCATCTAAGAGTCATGTATGGCATTTAATAGAGGAAGTAAAAAAGCCTTGACCTGCTTGTGACATTGGGGTGATAAATCTCTGATCAAAATGGATGCTAGAGAAGCCGTTGAATGTCTCCCAGCATTGGACCTCCGCAAAAGAAGCCACTATCAGGGCACACGTAGATGCATAGGACCTGATTAGTCAACTCACACTTGTGACTGTGTCTTCCTGGAAGAGGGAAGCACCGTGAAGCCAATAAGTGTTGGGCGTGTCTTAGGGAACCATCTTTTCAGAGAAAACCCAGTTGCACAAGGAAAGATGCAATGCCAGCCCAAAGTCGATTGTCTGCAAATGGTTCTCTAAAGTCTAGGGAGGTTTTACACTCAAAGCGTCACAGGAAACACATTCTTTTACCCTTAGGAATAAAGAGTTCCTTTGCTGGACAGCAGCAAAGCAGTGCAAATAAAACCAAATCATTCTACTGAACGAATTTTCTTATTCTGACCACAAAATGAGACCAGCCAGGTTCTTGACAGATACATCTCTCACTGGGCCCTCTGACTTCCATGGTTTATTAAGGCAACTTGGTGAAAGTTTAAGTCCTTACACCAGTGATTTTGAGGGGGGCATTATCCCTAGATACATTTTTTTTCTACATTTAAAATAGGCAAATGGAATGTAGCTATAGTTTTTCTAACACACCTTTGGCAAATAAATATAAATCTGGCACCGCATCCATGTGGTGTGCCTCCAGAGCACATAGTAGGGCTAGTGGGACGGACTCTGATCAGGAAGGAGAATAGCCATGGGTCCCAGGGGGTTGGGGACTGGCCTGGCATATGCCTGACATTCTTTAGTCCTGATCAGTTTGCATCTGGATTCTGCAAAGTTCCCCAGTCTGGATGATAAACTGCATTCACTGGATGAAGATGATCCACTGAGGAGAGAGCATTACCACAGCTGTAGGCAACACTTTCAGGAATGGATGCACCCACAACCTTTGCTTTAGATAGAAAAAGAATCTGTGCAGATAGAGTTCAGTGTGTAAAAGCACTGAGGCAAGGGGCTCCAGTCTTTTCTCCTTTTTCAGTACCACAGCTTGAGCCCTGGAATGGGTAAACCAGAGACTGCAGAAGACCTACTGAGTGTTGAGGATAAGGCCACTTTCTGTTCCTGCGCTAAACACATAGAGCATAGCAGTTAACAAAGAGGAGAAAGGTGCTGAAGCCCAATGTCTGGGGAGTGAAGCTCCTTCACCCAGTTCTGCAAGAAATTAATTCCTATGTGTTCCTAAATTTATTCACAGTAACCTCGGGGTACTTGAGAAAGCCTCTGGTCACAGTTTCAAAGACCCAGAGCTATATATGAAAAAGCCAAAAGCCAAAGAAACACAGTATTTGTGTTAGTATTCCTTCTTCATAGTGCTTCAGGGTGATGGCACAGTCAGTAACAAAATAAGGACTGTGAAAGGACCTGCCCTAAAGACTGCGGTCATCTTTCAGCCCAGTTCATCCACTTCTGGATCATAAGAGTTTTGTGATAGGCCTTCACTGAGTAGCCTCCTTAAAGTACTCCTTTGTGACAGACTGAAGCATCCCTAGGGCAGGGAACTCAGTACTTCCTTCATGGGGCATAGCCTCACTTTGTATACATGGCATTTGTATATATTACCTTTTCTCATTGCTATGACCAAATACCCAACAGAAGTGACTTAAAGAAGGAAGCATTAATTTGGGTTCAGTCTGAGAGAGTTCAGTCAGTCATGGCAGGGAAGGATTGGCTGGGAAAGAGCAAGGCTGGGATTCTCATATCGCAGTAGACCTAGAAGCAGCAAGCTAGGGCCAGGAAGTGAGGATGCTATAACTGTTAAAACCCATCTCCTCAAGTGACCCCTGTCCTCTAGATAGGTCCATTTCCTGATGGCTCTACAGCTAAACCAACACCAACTGAGGCCAAGTGCTTGAAGAAGGGCAGTTCATTTTCAAACTATAACAGAGAGCAAACAATATCAGAGAATAGATGGATGGATGGATGGATGAATGGATGGATGGATAATGGATAGATAACTAATAAGATTCTGTATGCCTAGTTCTGCAGCTTGGTGTCAGCTGGCCAAACTTCAAAGCCAAAGTTATCAAGGAAATGGGCGAATTCATAAAATTCTCCAGTCTTTCATGTTCTCTCCAGTCCAAAACTCTGGCGCTCTCAATAGCTCTTTGTATGCACTCTTAATGACTAGACTCTAAAAATGTAATACCTTTAAAAAGTATTTTAATCAACATATGATTGTGCATATTTATAAGGTACAATGAGGTTTGATACACGCATACAATATAATCACATCAGGGTAATTAACTAGCCCTGATCTCAGATGTTTATCAGTTTCTTCTGATAAAAATATCCAAACGTATTTTGAAAAGCATTGTGAATTCTTATTAATGATAGTCATTCCATTGTGCTACAGAACGCTGGAACATATTTATCCCATCTAATTGTAGTTTTGTACCTAGTAACCAGTCTCCCCCTACCACACCCTCCCTTCCATCTCCTGGCCTCTAGTAATGATTCTCCCTACATTCCTGAAATCATTTAAAAACTTCTATAAATGACAGAGAACACTCTGTGTTTGTCTTTCTGTGCCTGGCATGTTTTATTTAGCATAATGCCCTGTAGGCAGGCTTCACAAAAAACTAACAACTGTGTGATGTAGCAATCCTATCACAGAGTAAGTATCCAAAAGGGGGAAAAATCAGTATGTAGGAGATATATTAAAGCCCACTGTTCATCCAGAACTATTATAATAGCCTAGATAGGAATCATTTTAGGAATCTATCAATAGAGGAATAGCGATAAAATGTGGCATGTGTACCCTGTATTTGTGTCAAATCTCTTTTAAATCGTGACTTTTTCTGAGAAAGAATCACTTCATCATGCAATAAGATATGAGACTGTTTAACAATGTATTTATAAAGTTTTAGCCTGGTATTGGCTGACTGGTGTGGAGACCTAAGCCTCCTCTTGGAGACTTCTTGACCAAAGAGGAGATGGGCACTGGTCTCTAACTATCTGATAAGGCCTGCAGGATTTCCAGGTAGACACACCGTTTACTATCATGCTGTTTATCAACCCCATGTTCACAGCCCAGATGGAATTTCTCTTCAGATGATTCATGTTCCTTGTCAACAAACCTTTTTACACCCATATCTAGTTCAAACCCACCCAGCTTCAGAGTTGGGGGGGGGGGGGGCCTGGTCACAACCTCTGCCCCCTTAGGGGGAGTTGTGAAGATTTGGAATTGAATTACAAGAGCCACCAGAGACTTCCCTATTTAAGGTTGAAAACACAACTCTAGAACTCATCTAGTTTGCTGTCTGTCTTATAATACTTACTGCTTCTGCTCCTGACCTGAATGAGTCAGTATTACTAATCTCATGGAGTGGTTGGAACAATCAAATAAGGGAATGCAATCAAGAAAATGTGAAGAATATAATTTTAATAAACTAGTAAAACCACATAAAGGTAATCACTTATAGATATGCCCAACCCTTTATAGATTTGTGTCCTAGATCCTGTAAAGTTGACAGTGACTATTGTGATAGAGCAACATAAATTATCTCTGCTGTTAAAGCATATCCCAAGGCTAAGCCCAACATCAAGACGTAGAAAAACTGTCCTAGTTATCATCCTCAACTATCAACTTAGCACAGTACAGAGTCATCCGAGGGAGCCTCAACTGAGAGACTAACCTTATAAGAACAGCATGTATAAGATATTGTTTGGATTGACAATTGCTATAGGAGGACCCAATCTACCTTTGTCAGCGTGTTCCCTAGGCAGATGGGACTGGGATGTATAAGAAGGTGAGCTGAGTATGAGCCTGTGAGTGAACCAGAGAGCAGGCTGGAAAGCAGTGTTCCTCCTTGGTTCTGTCTCTAGCTTCCTGACTTGAGTTTCTGCCCTGACTTCCCTCTGTGATGATTTGTGACCTAGAAGTGCAAACCAAATATACCCATTCCTCCCAAGTCATTTTTGGTCAGGAAGCAACAGGACAACAAACTAAGTTAAAAAATGCAATTTTGCCATGGGCCCAAAAGGAAGAATATACCATCCTGACACTATTTTAAACTTCCTAACAGCTCAGTGAGACAGGTTTGCTATCTGTCCCACTGTATAGGTATGAAATAAAGAAGATAATATATCTAAGCTTATAAACATTAAAATTTGAGTCCAGATATCATATAAAGCACAGGAGTGACCTTTATGTCTCAGAAGCATCAGGGAACAGTATTTCTGTGGATTTATTCCTCTTTACCGCTCTAAAGTTCTTTGCCTCTTTATTCTAAGCCACAGTTACAATGTAAAACTTCCAGATATCTTGGTGGCATCTAAGTTTCTATGACCAGCTCTGGCTTCACAATCCTTTCCACTTATGTCAGCTATGATGAGACAAGTCTATGAATAGTGTCCAAGACACCTATGTCGAAAGATGGAAGTTCATCTTTAGCTGCCTTGATTTAGGAGGAAAAGGGTGACGTCTATTGTCTGAAAAGAAGCCATGTTCTAATTTGTCATCTGAATGCTTTTTGATTGGTGAGGCTTTGCCCAGATTATTTCTTACAGGAGATATCATATTTAAAAGAGAAAAAAAAAGAGACAGTGGAGGATAACCCTGGTGGGCAGGGCATGACGCCCTTGAACCTGACTGCAGCGGCAAAAAAGGATTAGTCCAGAACAGAGGGTTTGTACCCCCAGAGTCAAATTTTATGGAGCCCCGCTCCAGGAGTTATTGCATGCATTATCCAAAAATCTGTTTGAACTTTTTTCACTTTACCATCCTGGACTTGTAAAGAAAATGGTAATTGCATGTTTTGAAGTCCACAAAAAAAAAAAAAAAAGAAAGGGTAAGGTACGTCGAGACAAACTGCTCCGGATCGTGGCTTAAGCTTCCCCTGGCACCAGCCCACTTCTGTGGATTCCCAGCTGGGAAGTACCACCCGGGTTTATTTTCAGGGGTGGAAAGTCAAGTGACAATTATCTCCTGTCACGGAAAATTAAAAACCCAAGCTCACCCATCCCAGGAGCTGGACCAGCGTAGAACCATAATGACAGGCTGAGGCTGGGGCATTTCCTTTAAAGGCATGGGCCACTCAGGAAACACACAAAGTAAACAGAGACATAAAAGTGCATGGAAAGGGCCCGCATGCTGGGCCAGAGTCTGCGCCAAGAGGAGAGAGTGCATTGTCACTCCCCTGGGCACTGAGAACTGTGGACTCTAAGAGAACTCAGATAAGCTGGGTGAGGACGGTGTGGGATCTACTGTGTACTGTGTGGGATCTCATGAGGAGGAGATGGGTGGTCCTGCCCCTCATTTCTATGCCCTTAAGAGCATTTTCCTATTCTGTTTACTCCTAGCAGAGTTTTTTCCATCCATGTCTGGATACCTGCCCATGTTCCCCTAGACAGGGTTGCAGTCCTGGAAGCCAGGGTTTTGGCTCATGTTCTGTGTTGACATTGCTGTGACAAGCTGGGGTGAAACTCGCCTCTTTCAGGAAGGCTTCTAAGACTGCAGCAGCCTCTCCTCACAGCTTCCACAGCTGTCTCTGCAGTCACCTAAGCAGGGATTCTTGCACGGTCTGTTGTCTTCAAGAGTAGGGACAATTTTTCTTCCTGTTGATGTTAAATGTACATGTTAGACCTCCCCCAAATGTTTGCACAGATACTTGCACATCACCCAGTAAGGGATGTAGGGACAAAAGTCATCCTGCAATCCTGCAAGACTAATTAATGGGAACTAATAGAGTTAAGTGAACAAGAACTTGGGTTTCATTCAGGCTGTCTCCCAGTCTCTCAAGGCCTTGGTTTCTCTCAGCTGTAAACAGGGATGGAGATAGCTCCCTTCCATGAGGCTACTTTAGAGATTCAGCAAGGTAACACAAGAAATGAACAGACACCTCATCTAGGGGAGAGGCCCTGGAGAGTTGTTATTATTTTAGAAATGCTAGAATTCTAAGCTCAGAGCAGTTGATAGACAACCAGGGGCATGAGGGGAAACCACTTTACCTTTTAACTTCCTCATATTTTAAATAGAAATAATGGCATCATATATCAATATACTACACTGAAATGCTTAATTCAATTTATTATTAGCATAGATGGTCAAGCAGAATAACAGGCTACGTTGTTCTGGGTCTCCCTTTTCCTCCAGGGTCACTGACCACCGACCCATGAGAGCGGAGGGAGCAGAAGTGGACAGCAGGGTTTGTGTACAGTGCGTATGACAGAAGAACTTCCGGGAGGCAGCTTCAGTGAGATAGCTCTATTTTATCATTTCAGAGACAGGGTAGATAAGAGCTTTTATAGTGAGTGGAAAGAGCTGATGGGTCATAACACAGTACCTAATTACCAGGCAAGAAGCCCTGTTCAGGGTCATCTTCCAAATGAGTTCAGGCACCTGTGCTCCAAACAAGGTCTGGCAAACCCCACTGAGAGACAGAGTCTTTCATTGTGCACCCATCAATCGGAAACCCAGACATGGTGGACTGCGACCTTAGCAGCAGGGCTCTCCAATGCATTGAGCTGTTTCAGATATGCATAGGACATACTTTGCTCACATCCAAACCTCCTCAATCTTTTCCCCTCTTTTTCTCCTCCCCTGGTTCCCTTCCCATTCTCTTTTGGACAGTTTTAGCCTCAAGTGACCTCTCCCCACAACTCTGTCCCCATACATTCCATGTTTGAAAGTAAGCATGTGCTATTTGTCTTTCAGAGTCTTGACTAATTTTGCTTAATATGATAATCTCCAGTTCCACCCATTGTCCTACAATAATTTCATTCTTTTAGTAGTAGTTAGTTAGTAGTATCCACTGTGTATATACTGCACACTTCCTCATCCACCATCTATTGATGGGCACTGAGGCTGCTCTGTAACTTGGCTATTGTCAATGATGAGGATGTAAAGGCATCTCGTGCATGGTGACTTTGATTCCTTTGGATGTATACTCAGGATTGGTACAGCTTGACCATATGCTTGGCCTATTTTAGTATTTTGAGGAACCTTGATAGTGTTCTTCACAGTGGCTGGACTAATTTACAGACCCACCAACAGTGTATACAGATTCCTTCAAAGGTACTTTTAAAAGCATGCTATACATTTGGATGTGCCTCAGAACTTTAATTAACCTGCCTGAATACTGGATGCCTGGAACGCATCAGTGCTGGAGCTGGGTTTTAGTACCCCTGACTTTCCTTCCCAGCATGCTATGCTTTCTCCCTGATAGGCTGGTATTCCTTCCAGTACCAGCGCTGTGCGGTGGTCTTCATGGAGAAAGAGTATCACTGGAGATGGGTTTTGGGAATCTACAGGCTTAGCCCACTTCAAGGTTGCTCTGTCTGTTTTGAGTTTACAGTAAAAGATGTGCTCATTCAGCTCCTGCTCCTGTCGTCACACCTGCCACTTGCTGCAATGCCTCCCCGCCATGACAGCCCTTATGCCCTTGGCAATGTAAGCCAAACTAAACTCCTTTCTTTTATAAGTTACCCTGGTCATGGTGTTTCATAATAGAACTGGAGGACTAAACAAGACGCCCATCCTTTTCTCCTCTCCACACTCACTGCAGTTATGCCAATGAAGCCAACTAAGACCAGAAGCTAGAGCCATTGTGGCTGTGACTCTTTTTCTTACTTCTATACTGACTAAAAGAACAAATTGACTTAACAAAAACAGATCCTACCGTAATAAGGTCAGCAGCACCAGGACTGAGCCTAAGAGTGAAGCTGAAATCTCAGACTCTGTCCAGCAACCTGTACCCCATTGGTCTGTGTATTAATTTCTTAAGTCACTCTTCCTCCAGAATTTAGGGAGAATGTAGTCTGGTGACTATACACAGCTAACTCTACTCCCTCCCTGTCCATGGGAAAATCCAGACTAGAAACTAGTAAACATCCCATGAGAAGATGTGAACATTTGTTCATGATTCTGTTAAGGGTAATTCTGGTGGCATCGCAGGCCTCCCTGCTCAGAAGAGAGCCCACTCTAGGCATTTTGTCTTGGCTGTGAAGGACTTGAGGGATTTTCTGAACTCTTCTGCCCAAAGTTCTTCCAACATGTCCAAGGAGATGCAGACTGGGGTCTGGTCCTGGAGTGCTCAGGTTGTCCTAAAACATCCTGTTTTCACCCTTCCTGCTTCCACACCCCTTTTCTAAGCATTATTTATTACAGAATAATTTAGATGTCTTTGGGAGCTGATGAGAGGTTGATACTGGGAGTGTGATGCTACCATAAGGCCAAAGGAATTGGGAATGACTGGAAAATTTGGTGCTAAGCTTTATTATGACCCCCTGACACAATGTTGGAAATGTTCTCAATACCTCTGGTCAGACACATATGTTCAAGCACAATATTGTCCATATAGGTAAGACAGAGAAATTAATAAGCCCCTGATTTTGGAGCTCACTAAATTTGAGGTTATAGCACATATGTTTACTTAAAGGATAACACGCATGATAGGAATGTGTCTTCACAAATTCATCAAATTCCAAGTTCTTTCTGTATTTAGTTAAAATAACCACTAAATGATGTTGAACCCACCATAGTTTAAGAGATGACATCATGAGTTGACTTCATGCCCCCTTTCAGTATTTATACAAATTTACCATCTAAATATTCCAACCTCTTCACCTTCATCATGTTTCATTTTCCTACTTTCGTGGTCTAAGCTAACAACCACATTTGTTCATGATTCTGTAAATTGGGCCTCATACATCTGGGTAATTCTGGTGGCATCACACGGAATTACGTATGCTTGTTCTCAGCAGACAGAGGAATGAGGAATACTGGAAGGGGCTGATGGTTAACTATCAGCCTTGCTGTCTGGGTCACTAACACCTGAGTACATCAACTTGGGTTTCCTTGTGTGAGAGTCACAGGGCTCCAGAAGTTGCATGTAGACCTCAAGGCCTGTTGCTATTTCTGCCATATTTTACTAATCAAAGCAAGTCTGAGAGCCATGCAGGACTCAAGGACAGAAGATAAGACCTGCCCTTAACTGGAAGGTATTGCCAGTTAATAACACAAGGAAGTATATATGTCGAGATGTGGAAGAAATTCCTGGAGCCATCCATATAAATCTATCATAGACTCGGAAGTTGAAAAGTTCTATTTTATCCGGTTCACGTTTATAAAGGGTCTATTATTCATGATTAAAACAGAAGAAAATCCTATTTAATCTCCATACAACTTTACAGCAGGTGTAAGTTTCATTCTTTGTTAAGGAAGTTTTGGTTACAGAGAAGACAGTGTCACTTCGGTATATAGGATGCTGCTAGGAGTGTCTGTGTCTATAGAACAGTCACAATACAGCTTCACCAACAGCAAAGCTGTGAGGGGCGAGGGCTGTATGTGGAAGCCACTGATAAGCACCGAAGCAACTGCAGAAGAGTCAGCTGTTTTCGCTGGGCCAAACAGACTTTTGTGGGGAAAGAGGGTTACCTAGGAAGGCGCCAGAGCCCAACTGAGCCAGGGCGAGACACCAACTGTTGTTAGTCTCTCAGCTGCTATTTGCTTTGGCCTCAGATCAAACCCTTTACCCAGTGTCTTGGTGATTGTAGACAAGAGAGCCCCGCAATGCAGGTGAACAAGCCAGGGCAGGTTGCAGGTGAGGACCAGCATGCTGTAGCCTTTCCCTCCAGGCCTGATTCTACTGTAAGAATAGACTGGAGTCAGGACTGCTCTTCCCTCCAATAGCCTGATTAGGATGGGAGATAGAATATATGGTTTTAGTTGTATCTGTTGCTCTTGATTCAAGATCACAAAATACAGGATCATATATATGGTATTGGACTGCTCCGGGCTTTCATTTCTATCCACTTTTTTTTTTCTCAGAGCCTTATTTAAACTTTCTGCCACTCTGGACACAGCTCAAAGTCACCTGAGAAGGAGGTCTCAGTTGAGGATTTCCCAGATCACGTTAGTCTGTAAAAATGTCTATGGTGAACTGGCTTGATTATTAATCGATGTAGATGCTACTGTGAGTAGAGTCATCTCTAGGAGGTGGCCCTAGGCTAAATATGGAATCTAGCTAAGCATGAACCCGTGATTGAGTCACCACACAGCATTTCTGCAGGGTTCCCACTGTGCCTTCGTGGCTGTGAGTGAATTTCCTAGTCAGAGGTAATGCACTATGGAAAGGCAACCAGTCCTGCTTTCTGGGTCCTACCTTGAGTTCCTGTCCTAACTTCTAGTAATGGGCTGTGACCTGAAAGTGCCAAATGGAACAAACAGTCTGGTCAGAAAGGATCAGGAAAATGCCCTCTTCTCTATAATGTCTCTCCCACATTTTTCGTTTTTTACACACAGTGTTCTATCCCACTGTCATATGTGCTAGCTGGATACCTCCATTTTTGTGGTGGACCTCATTCTGTCAGAAACCAGAAGGTAGGGTCAGCCGTCTCCAGTCTTCTCTCTGCACAACGATTATCTGCTCAAAGGCAGTACGCTTACTTCATTCCCAGCCCTGTCATGTTCACTCTGCCCTGCCACGTTGCTTCCCTCCTCCATTCTCCCATCAGTCTTTGCATCCTGGAGGATCTAGACTTCCTCCTCCCTGATACCTGCTATTGACAAGGACAACTTAACCAATGTTCTAGAGCAGTGCTCTCAACTGTCCTAAAACTGCAGCCTTTTAATACAGTTCCTCATAGTGTGGTGACCCCCCCAACCATAAAATTATTTTTGTTGCTACCGTTATGAAAACTTGTAAATTTGCTACTGTTATAAATTATAATGTAAATGTTTGTGTTTTCTGATGGCCTTAGGTGACCCCTGTGACAAGGGTCTTTCAACCCCCAAAGTGGTCATGACCCACAAGTTGAGACCTGCTCTCAGTTATAGACTCAGTGTGCCCATTGTTCTTTATTCACAATCCATGACAGCTGAGTATACAAAAAGACCTGACATGGAAATGGAAGTAGACACAACGTTCATCTGAAGGAGGCAGAAGCAGGAAAGAAGCAAGGCTCAGCAGAATGTCCTAGCAGACTCATCCACTGGTGAGACAGGCTGCCTTGCAGATTCATTAGTATTTATTATAAAAACAATCTGGTACAAGTAACAAATGAAAACTCAGATTGAAGTCAAAAAGTTTAGTTGTTCAGTTTCATCCCAACTCCTTACCTACTTATGAACATTGAATGGAAGTTAACTTCTAGGAATGAAGAATGGTAGTTTTTATCACATTAGGTCATACTGAAAAAGCAAATGGTATCAAGAGCTGTAAGCTTTAAGATATACAGCAAACATTATTATAATCCCTGTAAGACAAAATATATAACTTCTATAAAGCCAGTCTTGGTGGTAAGCCAACAGTGAAGAGCAGAGACAATGAGAGACTAAGTTCTGGCATTCCTGAACAGGAGGAATACATGCCTTCCCACTCCCTCCCAAATCCCTGGGTATGTTCAAGAAATTAACTCCCGAAGGTGGGCATGAGAAGACAATGACAGCCATAGGAACTCCTCAGTTGGATGCTGTCTATATCTCTTTCTTGTCTGATTGCTCCTGGGGTCACCAGAACTACACAAAGCAGGGCTAAGAACAGCAGGCTTCCTAGTCTTTTTCTGGTCTTAGAGGAAAATCTTTCAAAGACAGTGCTAGCTGCTGGCTTAGACACACGACTATTATGTTAGGCACATTCCCTCAAGAGCGAACTTGCAGAGATTTTATCATGAAATATGTTTAGGTTTTGTCAAACTCTTGTGCATTTGCTGAGTCACGTGGTAGTAGTCAGACTTCATTCTGCTATTAGGATGATGTATCTGTTGTTTGATTTGCATATGTTAATTACATTGTAATGAAAACTCCCAATTAGTTCTGTGAGAGATGTTCCTACCATGAACTTGCATCAGTTTGCCTGTATTTTATGGAGGAATTTTACATCTAGGTTCATCACTGGCAGTGTCATTTTGTCTTCTTGTAATATGTTCTCAGACTTAGTATTAAGGTTTTTTGAAACAGGTCTGGAGTAATCCTTTATCTCTAATTATCTGAAAGACCTTGAGAAAGATTGGCATCGCCTTTTCTTTAGATGTTGTATAGAATTTCACCTTGACGCCATCGTGAGTTTTTGTTTAATGAGAGACTTACTTACTAATTCTGTCCTCCACATTTGCTAATCAGTTTGTTTGAGCTTTCTATGTCTTCATGAATCAGCTGTGGAAAGCCGTATCTTTCTAGGAATACATTCAATTATTTAAAGTTATTAAGTCATTGTGAAATTTTTCTTAGTAGTCTCTTTACTTTCACTTCTGATTTTATTAAAATTTTCATTCCAGCCCCGCTTTCCTTAGACACCTAAAGTTTTGTTAATTTTGCTTATATGTGCATATACATATAGTTTTAAAACAAGAGCACAGTGGTTTTTAATAAGCATGGACCCCATAGGCTTATTTGTCTGAATGCTTGCATGCAGTTAGTGGAACTATTTGGGAAGGATTAGGAGGTGTGGTCTTGTTGGAGGAGGTGTGTCACTGGGCTTGAGGAAAAGCCCATGTCATTTCCAGTTCTCCCTTTCTCTGCCTCCTGTGGATTAGAATGTATGTCCTCCGATTCTGCTCCAGCACCATGCCTGATGCCATGCTTCCCATCATGATGCTCATGGATTCTCACCCTCTGAAACTGTAAGCAAAACCCCAAGAAACTTTTCTATAAGTTGCTTTGGTCATGGTGTTGCTTCAAAGGAATAGAAAATCAACTAAGACAAATGAATATCATGATTATCATTTTCATAGGTTGAACCAAGAGACTTGTATGTGCAAGGAAAGTAAAGAACCTCAAGCCACATTTCTAATATTTTTAATTACACATTTTATTTTTAATTATAATTACATCATTTTCTCCTCCAAGCCCTCCTATATACCTCTTTTTGCTCTTTGTCAAACTCATGCCCTCTTTTTACCATTGATTAGTGTTCTGTGCATACATGTGTGTGTAGGTATATGTATGTGCATACGTGTGTGTTTACATGTATATTCCTAATTTTTTAAAGAGTAACTCTTTGCTTCCTTGCTCTTTTATACCTTTTGTATTAATTTTTTCACTTGTTTTTGCTTATTCCTATCTGTCTAGGAACTTTGGGCTTAGGTTAAGCCTCTCATTCTATAAAGTGTCATATTCAGTCCTTATCTGAGACCATTCATCTTTGAAAGGTAGGTGTTATTTCTATGAACTTTGCCTGTGACACCTGCTTCTGATACATCTGTTTCTGTTGTGCCTGTTTAGGGAGAATTTATGAACCCCAAAAGTTCACCAAGGAGCTGATTCTAATGCAATCTCATTAGGATTTTTATTCAAGCTCAAGCTTGGGCTCACCACCATCACTGATGCAGCAGGATGGGAGGACGAAGCCCGAACCCTCAAATCTAACCCTTGGGATACGGCCACTCCATAGGAGAGGGATTCCTGCCTTTACACAAGAGTTATTCTATCCAGTCTCTTCCAAATTCCGAAGCAGGCATACAAAATAAACAAAACCAACCATAGTTTAACAAAGGCCAAAAGGCCCATGGGATTGATATATGGCTGATGCCAAAGTGTAGTTGTGGAGGGCTATCTGGAGGTGGCTATCATCTGTGTGGATGTCTTATATTCTGCTTCCTTGAAAGTGCTTGCTAGTCATGTGATTGCTACCATAAATTAAGTCATGTCTGAGTTGATGTGTTGTAATGTTTTTCTTGCTTCCATGTACTTGGGCACATCAAAACATCATTGAAGGAATCAATGTTTTCAACACCTAGTGCAAAGGCATTATCTAACAGGAGAGGTATGTGTCTGGTGTCTAGCTGATAATGCCTTCTAGAGAGGAGCGGGGTTCCAACAGCCATAGGAATGCCAGACTGCAGACACCAAGTGGGTAACTAGTGGAGTGCAGGCTGTGAGATTTCCTTGGCTCTGTCTTCCATTCGTACCTCTACCGGTCACACTATCAGCTACCAGCAGAGCTACTGGGAACCACAGGGGAGCAGTGTGCCTGGCAAAACAGAAGCGACTAAGACTAGAGGAACATAAGGTTTGAGGCAGTAGTTAGTTCTTTGGCAGAACAAATAGACTGTGATAACCTCTTTCCAAGCTCTAACATGGCTTGTGCCAAAAACTACAAGATGCCAAGTGGGTAAAAGTGATAGACTTCTCAAGGGCCCCATCCAAGAACCCTCATAAACCCCTCTGAAACATGGCTGCTCTTTTTATCACCTCCAGACATGTTCAAGAGCCCTCCCCACACCCTGTGCTTGCTCTCTTCAGGCTGCAATCCAACTTGTAAAGCCTTGGCAAAGCACTAATGTGTGGGGTGTTGACTTAAAAGGGACCATTCTCTCTATAAGCCACCCCCAGGAGATGGCATCTTATCGCAAACAGCATGAGGATTCCCAAATGTGATTTTTAATAGACTTAGTTGTTGTGATAAACCGCTCTTTCTGGGGACAGGCATGCCAATAAGGCTATAGCTGTGATGTGAGATGCTGGGCAATCAAGTTAATAAAATTGCTCCATTGTGTTTTAAGAAGGAAAACGTATCTAATGCTGTAGTGTGTAGATGATCTAGTTCAGATCCCTGGAGAAGAAGATTATGAGGTGGAAGATTGGTGTGTAAGAGATTTATTGTGAGGTGAAGACAGTAAAGCACAAAAGGAGAAACATGTCGGGCAGGAAATCTTTAGACTGTGATGACTGTCTAACATTGAAGGGTAAGGAGAGAGGAAGAGAAGTGGGGCAAAGGGCTCTCTGCCCAATCAGGAACAAACATTGTTCAACAGGGAAGTCCAATTGTGGTCACACATGGCCACACCCGAGGATCTCCACCAAGCTCAGCCATTGTCTGGGGGCTTCAGTGCCACAGTAGTAAATTAGTTCTGTTGCTAAGGGTAGGACACAAGAGTACTGCCGATGGTTGCTGTCTTCCAACTACCTCTCATGCACGGGAGCCTCAGATATTCTCTCGAAGGGGACTGTGAACAGCTTGACAATCACAGTCAGGAAAAGCATAAGGAAAGAAAATGCTGAGATCCTCTAAGCCCGTGCCATAAGCCAAGATGCAACCGATGCAGAGTGAGGACTGTGAGACCCTCTCTATCTAGAAGACAATTCACCAAGCTGACTGGATCTCAATGGCTCAGTTTTCTACCCAGTTTCCCACTATAACTCATGAACTCATTACTCATTGATCATAATGAATGTTGCTATTCCACCATGTATTGAGTACTACCCCTGGCCTCTATTCACAAGGAGTTCCTGGTAAAGAATTAAAACACTAAAACAGTACTTGCTAAGGGCTGATGGAAATATATAATTATTACAGGGGTCTACCTAGGGGAAGGAAGGGTAAAACTGTAAAGTGATTGACACATTTGTTTTTACCTTGAATAGGAGGCTTGCTATTTTCCTTCAAATACCACCAGTTGTAGAGTTTATGCAATTGAGCCTTCCAGGTGGATTGAGGTAGTCGAACAATTGGTTAGTAATGATCCTCCCTGGGGCAGAGAGTTTTCTGCTGGAGAAGTCAAGATCCTCATTACTAACTTTAGACTATAACGTGACTATACTGCACATCCATTTTTTAGGAAATGAAGTACACAGCCCACTCCAGCAAATCTGTATTTCTACTTCAAGTGGAGAAAGTAAGTTAGATTTCAGCATTTGAATTACAAGCTCACAGATTCATAGACAAGATTGCCAACATAGAATTCTAGAATACTACTTTTCCCGTGGCTTTTCTTTTGGTCACATAGACCCAAAGTCCCCGAATTTAAATCGTGGTAAAAGAAGTCTCATGCTCAACCAGCCTTTGATATGATAGGCCACGCTCTAGAATGAGAATTTGTGCTAGGTTTTGGGGGAAGTGGCCATTTATAAAGCATGGTTCCTATTTTTAAAAGGCCATCAGTAGCAGGTCTTGGCAATTTCATTGCCCCCTGTTGGTGCTCTCCTTTCTTCTATAACCAACTACAGGTACTTCCGAGAGCTCTAATCATTGCAATACAGAGTATTCAAGTCAGATTCCTCCACACACCTGATTACAATGCTGAGCACTACCAGCTCCAGACTGCATAACTGTTCAGACTACAGCATGGCTACCTTGATTGTCTCCACTGTCCTTATGTAGTATGGCTCAGTCTTGCTTTAACCTTTCATCAAGCCATTTACCCACCTAAGAATAATAATGAAAATTCCATTATCCTCACAGGTCTAGACTGGTATCATAATCAGTCCATACACAATTCACATCACTGTGCTGTTATCTGCAGTGGCTCAAGGATTAGTGACATTCCGGTCATACAATGTCTTGATATGTTTTTATAAAGATTGGGGAAACAGACTCACCCTATATGAATAAAAGACCAACGTGCATAGGCAGGCTGACTTTCATCATGCAGCATAAAAAATCTATCAAGCCATATTTTATCGCAGAGTTCTCCCCTCTTCCCTGTTCAATGGTAGATTAATAGGGACTCCTGTTTTCACTATCTTTTTTCTCGTTAGCCTGTAGTCTTTTTATTTTAGCTACAAATCATTCCACTGGTAAGAGAGGCTCTGTTAGGAATCACATGCTTTGTCAAAAGCAAGCTTTACATTCTTCTTCTAATTGTTGCCTACTGAAAAGTCAGGTAGAAATTGGTTTGTTTTTATAATGAAGTCACCAACATAAATTTTCCAGGCTTAAGGCCATTTCAGCAAGCCAGCATGCTTGTATCAAGGATGACTCCCCCAGCTCCCCTCTTTCTAAGGAAGAGACAAAGAGGGCGATTTCTTTTCATAAGCTCCAGTGCTGGGGGAGAGTCATACACACATTTACCATAGCCACCACAGTGTAGATCAGTCCCCCTAGAGATCACAAAATATAGGTTCCAACTAAAGCTTGCATCAAAACAAGGAAAATTACGTGGATTTGTAAAATTCCCCTCTAGTCTCATCAATTTTCTTCTTTCTCCTCCCAGGCTTTGGCTTTCTGTTTGTTTATTAGTTTTAACCTAGATGAGATAGAGCACTATACTTTGGGTTAGAAAGAACCCAGTTCAAGTTGGAGATAGAGCTCCATAGTACAGGGGCTGTCTGGCAACTACAAGCCCGGGCTTTGATTCCCAGGGTCTGCTAGACATGGAAGCACACTCCTACAATTCTAGAATTAGAGAGGCTGAGACAGGAAGATCAAGACATCAAGACCAGCATTGGCTACTTAGAGAGTTCATATAGCCTGGGCTATATGAACCACTGGAAAGAAGTAGAGAGGGGGTTTTGTAGAGGGGGGATGAGTAGAAGGGAAAATGAAGGAAAGGGGAAGGAAGGAAGGGAGGGGAGGGAGAGGAAGGAAGAACAGGAATAGAGAAAGGACAGGTCAGGTTTGAAACCCCTCTTTCTCAGTTGGTTTAGTTTTTGGCCTCTTGCACACTCTCCACCGATTTCCACAGTTGTTACAGAGGAGGAGTGACTTCATGATGTCACTGGAGGGACCCATGATGTCACTGGAGGGACCCAACACATATGGATGTTTCTGGCACAGAGACACCAATTTTCACTCCCTTGACTAAATTCACCTCTATAATGTATCTCATGAGCAGCCTACTCAGCTAGAATGCCTGCCTGAGGAACACCAGTTAGCTGCTATGACCATCTAAGCAGGTCTACGCTTAGGCCAAACACACCTAACTTGAATCCAATGTTGACTGGCCCATATTTGCCAGTAGAACCCAAGCTAGTGGTGTTTAAAGGGGCGAAGACATTTATTTTCCCTATACTTCCTCTCCTTTTCCTGAATTTAATGGCTGGAAATTTTGTCAGTGACTAAGTGTGTCATAAAACCTTCCTTTAGCCTCTCAAATTTTGTCTAATGAATGCTACCTCTTCCTCATCCTGTAGCCCTCTCTTCTCTCCATCTTCTAATTTCCTGCTAAAACAATGGCTGTCCCTACCCACCCCCAATAGTCTGAAACTTGTCTGAGAAAACTTAAATGAGATGAACTGCTTGCATCACTCTATGACTAAGACACCCAAGTCTTCCCTATCCCATGATGAATGGTGTGCAGATTTCTCAGACTGCGTTTCAACAGCTTCCCCATTTGGCTCTGACTTCCTTGCCAAACTCACGGCTTGCTAGGGAGTGGCATGAACTCCATCACAAGCTATGTGTCCTCCTTGGCTCTCTTTGTTTTCACTCATGTGTCTCAACTCCATTGAAAAAGGGGACCTATGCTTGCCTGTTGTCGACAGGTGACCCATTATCACGACCCCTGCCCTGCCCTGCCTTTGTTTTCCTGTTTCTCCACACTAAGATCTCACTGAACCGAAATGAAGGGTTCAGCCTGTCATCACTGAAAGGCTCTGTTTTGTTTGGGATACTACACCCCACCTCCCAAGGAGAGGAAGTCCATCAACTGGGCCAGGTCAAGCTACTCCAACCCTAAAACTTCACAGATAAGACCCACTGCCCTGCGAAGGGACCACATATCTTTTGGACTCATCCGTTTTTTCTCCTCCCCTCTTTCAGGCCAGTATCTATTTGGTGCTTTGTTCCTTTAAAGTTTCTTCTTTCCCCATTTTTTTCCTGGGAGCCTCTTTTTTCCTATAGGAATTATTTGGCTTTGGGCCCCAAGATTTGCAGTGATGGGTAGCTGGGCTGTGTCAGGCATTCTCCGGATGCCTCCAGCCTCCTCCTCAGTGACTGACTGCAGACTCCAGGAAGGGAGGGAGCTGTTGTAGTCCTTTCAAAAGAAGAAACTTGGTACTTTGTGCTGAGATATCTTCTCTCAAATTTCTAAAAGTGGGCACTTTCACCATAGTGTTTTTTTCAATGACTCCTAACTAGTCTCCATTGATAATCCTTCTAGTCAGATGATATGACTCTTTATTGAGTGTTTAGAGCCCTAAACTTCTCATACAATTATCTCTTTCATATGATACATGAACAGTCAACATATCGTGTTTAAATTACTTGTGCTAAACACCACAACTCCACTACTACAGAGGTAAAGGAAAATAGCAAGCCTCAGTTTACCTGGCAAATTCCATAGCTCTACTACTACCCACAACATCTATTGGAAGGTACACCTACACATGATCTCAGGAAAAGTAAATAAAAATAATCTCACAGTTTGGAGAGCAGGAAGTCATTGCTGATATAACATTCACCGACATATTTATATAGCAAAGAGTACTTTATTAGGATAGAAAGCTATTGAATGTGCTGTTGTCTCCTCATGGATAGCTGCATGCATACCTACCTCCCTTTATCTCTTCTGTAGTAGTCTTTATAGACCCACAGTCTTTATAGAGACTGCCTTTCTTTTTTTTAATTAGATATTTTCTTTATTTACATTTCAAATGTTATCCCCTTTCCTGGTTTCCCCTCTGAAAATCCCCTATCCCCTCCCCCTTCTCCCTGCTCACCAACCCACCCACTCCTGCTTCTTGTCCCTGACATTCCCCTATCCTGGGGCATAAAGCCTTCACAGGACCAAGGGCCTCTCCTCCCATTGATAACCAACTAGGCCATCCTCTGCTATTATGCAGCTGGAGCCATGAGTCCCACTATGTGTTTTCTTTGGTTGGTGGTTTAGTCCCAGGGAGCTCTGGGGGGACCATCCAGAGACTGCCCCACCTGGGGATCCATCCCATAGACAACCACCAAACCCAGACACTATTGTGGATGCCAACAAGAGTTTGCTGACAGGAACATCATATAGCTGTCTCCCGAGAGGCTCTGCCAGTGCCTGACAAATACAGAAGTGGATGATATCAGCCATCCATTGGACAGAGCATAGGGTTCCCAATGAAGGAGCTAGAGAAAGTACCCAAGGAGCTGGAGGGGTTTGCAGCCCCATAGGAGGAACAACAATATGAACTAACCAGTGCTGCCTTTCTTTCATACCTAGATGAGTCATTTCTATTCAGGAAGCAGTTGCTGAGAGCTGGTTATGGATTGAAGGGGATTTCTGATCTGGCAAATACACAGCCACTTTGCAAAGCATCAATCCACCCTTAGGTTTCTAGTTGTTGTAAACTTCATTACCATGACCACAACTGGTCAAACTAAGGGGTGAACATACAACCAAAGACAGTGATGTTTTGGTTGCCAGCATCACAGAATCATACTAGTGAGGCAATTTTGTCCTCCAGGAAAAGTCCACAGTGAGTGTTATACAGAAGACCAGGACTTCTCCTTGGGCTAGCTGGGATTAGAGATTAGAAACAAAAGATAGTAGCATGAAAAAGAGAACTTGAGTCACTTAGATGGACTCAAATCACTGATGTTGATTTACTAATCCTGCTGCCCAGGTATCAAAACTAGCACATTGTTAAAAGGTATTCCAGTGAGCCAACAAGATGTCTCAGCAGGTAATGGTGCTTGCAGTTAAATCTGAGAACCTGAGTTTGATACCTGAGACTCACAAAATGGAAGAAGAGAACAGATCGTCACACCTCCACATCTGTGAGCACACTTAACAACAAAACAAAACAACATCAAAAAAGATGTTCCAGTAGACATGAAGCTCAGCAGAATAGCTGCTGGGGCAGCTTTGTCTATTACTTGTATCCCATAGAGTACCTGTAGTGAGCATCTTTTATTAGAGTCCATGGGAATGTGTTGCTATTGTCTGCTTCCTAAAAGGATCTAAGTGTGCTGGTATGCCCAGTGATGGGATGCAGAGGTAAGCTTGTGATCTCTATCTAAAGAGATAGATTGTAAGCAGAAATGTCACTCAAGTTAACGCCTCTATGTCCTAGATGGCTATGGCAAATCATCAAACAACTCAATGACTTATGCTAACCCAAATTTATTCTTGAAAAGTTCTAGAAATTGGAAATCTCAAATCACTTTTACCATGCTAAAGTCAAGGTGTCACAGGGGCTGTATTTTTCTAGAAGCTTTAGGAGGTCCCATTTTCTTGTCCTTTCTAGACCCGTCTTAGCACAGGCTACAAGCTCTGTGGGTTGTGCACAAGGGTTTCTGACAACTAGACCAGGTTTGAGGCCAAACACACACACAAAGAGTTTTAGCAAAGTCTTTCTAATAAGTGAAAAATATCTCTTTTCTATCTTCTATAATTTCTCCATCCTGGGGTTCCAGAAGAGGAAGAGTAATGAATCTGGTAAACATGTGGTCAGGGCAACGTTGCCCTGTTCTCTGTATGAGTCTTGTAAACCTAATGCAGTTTGTACCTTGATCACATAGGACTGGCGAAACAACCCTGCAACTTCTCATGCCTGAATGAGAGACTGCAGTAACGCATGCATAAATGCAGTGCATTCATAAAAAGAAGTGATATTGCGTTGCCAGAAATGACAGGGGTTTGGAGGAGCAGAAACACCAAGTGACATTTCTTGGGCAAATGCCCAGACTTGGGGGGAGGGGGTTCCTGACCACAATTCGAGTTGGAAATGGAGCGTGCATGAAAGAAAACAAAATGTGTATAGCTCGGAATTAAAGTGTGTGCTGTGCTGTTAAAAAAAAATAAGGAGGCTTCATTTAGTTTAATGAAGTTAATTTAAAAGTATGAGTGATACTAAATGCTCAGTGGAAGTGACAATGTCCTTGTTAAATACTTTCCTGATACTAAGATGCTATCCTTGGCACTTAAGTAGGAGGTTGACTTCCATTTTTGCCAGTCACCCTCTTGTTCTTGAGATAAGCGACTTACAAAGAGGACAATTTTATTTAGGCTCATTAATTCAGAAGTTCCTGTCTGTGGTTGCTAAGGTTACTTTGAGCTTCTGGCAACAAAGCACATCATGGGAAGAGCATGAGGCAGAGGAGAAAGACAGACCAAGCATCCCTAATGACCTAACTTCCTGCCGGCTACCTCTGAAAGGTCCATTTTCTCCCAATAACACTGTATATGGTGCATGGGCACCAAGTCTTTAACCTGTGAAACCTTGAGGTTCATTTAAGCTCCAAATCAATAGACAGAGTGGGGAAGATAGGGGAGAAAAGGGGTGACCCAACTCAAAAGTTAAGATATTCAGTTACCAGAATTGTCCCTGACACTTTTGGAGAAGATTCAAGTTTCCATTGTTAGGAACTCACTAACCTGACACAAAATAAGTGTTCACCAGTGAGCTTATGTGTTACAGAGGATTCAAAGTCTAAGGGGTTTGTGGGTGGGTGGATAAATGGATGCGTACAGGGGTAGATGGATGCATAGATAACCATGTGAATGATTGCCCCGACTGGAAACTCTAGATCTAAGACAGACAGAGGACAGTGTAACATGGCTGGATTCAGGAAAGCATTGTTTGAAACTTGATAACATTCATTTGCATCATCTTTGGTTTATTTTCCGGGTTGTGTTTTCTTGAAACCCGTAGGAACTGGGGTGACATATGCTCGGGGTATCCAAAAGATAACTTCCCTACCACACAGAAACTCTAACAATGCCACTCTGATCTCTTCTCTGCCTACCTTTGTCAGTTTTAAATGATTTAATTACTAACCAATGATCCTTGCATTTCTTCACACTCACATCCCCCCACCACTCCCCCGCCAGGAATCTATTTTCTCAACTAATTAGGATGACTGTAATAAGAATCAGCAGAGGCTGGTTCGTGAATTACATTTGGCAACCTCTCAGTTCGTTAACAGTTTTACCTTAGAGGCGTGTTGTGACCGAATTGGCCTGGAGAACTCTCTCCTGAGCCTCACTCTGTGTGATTTTATTTAGCCCAGTCTACCCAGCCAGACTTACCCCTTGTCTCCCTCCTCCCCCCTCCCCTTCCTACATGGAAGCCAAATCAAACTTCTCACCGCTACCCCGGGGACTGCTCATGCCCAGCAGCCCATGACTTTGTTCATGCGGCTCATTCTGCCTCAAGGAGCCATTCCTTCTCTACAGTTCCCATCTCCTGTCAGTCCTTGAAAAGCCAAAGCTGGAAACAATGCAGTTGAGGAGACTCCCATTGACTCTTCCTGCCCCTCTCGCCAATTACTAAGGATACTCTTTTGTACATAAGGCATTAGAGCAACTTTAAACATATTCATAGGGGAAAATAGGAAATATACTGCATGCTTAACAAACAGGGCAGGTAACCAGCATCTGAGAAAGATCCCAGTACAGATGAAAAACCAGAGGCCCTGCAATCAAAGGGCCACATGGGGATTAAGCGATAATACCACCAAACGCTGTGAAATAAATAACCAAGGATGAGCTTTGTCCAATTTGCCCGAGGTGTTCTTCTTTGTTGCAACTGACTTTGTAGCCTAGATCACATTTACTTGGGGTGTAAACACATTCCAGGGCCCAGAAGATGATCCTTCTACATCTGCACCGACTCTTGAAGATTCCATCAGAGCTCTGTCCAGAGAAAGGGGCACTCAACAGAGCAGTCACATTTACCCTGGACATCAAGGGGGTGGCATCCTTTATGGCCAGTTCATTTTTTGTTCCCTCCAGGAAGACAATGCAATTGTGGTCAAACATTGGATACATCAAGATCACCTAGAATAGGGCTACTCATCTCCCGATCCCACCTGCCACCAGGTAACTTCCTAGTTTGTGTCAAGCTAGCACAACCTAACCAGCACAGAACATACTAAATACACTGAAAAGCAGAAATTGCTGTTTCTCAGTTGAAGGGGGTGTTGATTTCCAGTTAAGGACATTCATCACAAACCTAGATGTTAACAGTGACGTTCATTCACGGGAGTTTGAGCTCTGAAAGTAAGCCATCAGAGAAACTGCCTACAAGGTGTAATGACAGAGACATCCCAGTCTCTAAGACCAACATAGCAGAGCTGCTGGCCTCCATCCCAATTTCCTCACAGATAGCAAAGACAGTTTTTCTAGGTTTCTGCATTGAGCTCTTACTCCGGCTTCCCTGGAGGATGGAGTGTAACCTGTGAGACAAATAAACCCATTGGACCTGCAGTGGCAATGATTATGCACATTCCTGGAGGGCTCTGGCCCTCTCTGGCTTTTTGTATCTCCCCCTGCCATATTTGAATAAACCCTTTTCCTGCTTAAACTGACCAGAATGAATTCTGTTTTGGCAACTTAGAGCCCTTACCAATAAACACCCAGTCTTACTCCGAACAGAAAACTCAGATTTCAGGAACTATAGACCTTGTTACTGAAGTAACAGTAAATACTTGTTTGTCTTTAAAACAAAAACGTGACTAACTCTTATGTAGTAGTAAATAGGCCAGGCAGGTTTCCTTACAATGCATTTGTTTTTTGTTTGTTTGTTTGTTTGATTGATTGATTGGTTGGTTGGTTTTTTAAATATATGTTTATTGGTTACTTTATTTACATTTCAAATGTTATCCCCTTCCCAGTTTCCCCTCCACAAACCCCTACCCTATCCCCCTTGCTTCTATGAGGGTGCTCCCCCACCCATCTATCCACCCCTGCCTCACCCTGTTAGCATTCCTCTTCGATGGGGCATGGAGCCTCCACAGGACCAAGGGCCTCCCCTCCCAGTGATACAGATAAGACAATCCTCTGCTACATATGCAGCTGGAGCCTTGGGTCCCCCCCCCCACCATGTGTACTTTTTGGTTTGTGGTTTAGTTCCTGGGAGCTTGGGAGCAGGGGGGCTCTGGTTGATTGCTATTGTTTTTTAAAGTCACATTTCTTAGTGAGATTTTCAAGTCACCTGATAAAGATGTTGAAGCGGAGTGATTTCTCTGGGAAATCACAGGAGGCACATAAATCCATGGATGATCTCAGCTTCTCCACACAGAGTGGCTCATCCGATTCTCAGTAGCCTAAACTCTCAGGGCCTCTGCAAGGATGGACCCTGCTGGTAGCACAGACTAAAACTGTTGTCCACACAGCTATTACCCACAAACACTGGCCTTACTGGTTCTGTGCTTAAGATGTTGTACAATAACCAGGAAATCAGACCTTCTTTTCCTCTGAAGAAGAATGGGTAACAGATTAAAGAAAAGGAAAAAAATATAATAACTCAGTAAGAGTAGCTAGACCAGTATCAGTTCGAATTAAAGATGAGAGGTTGTTCTTCCCGTGGATCAGGTTCCTGCTAGATTGCTAAGTCTCATGCAGTCTCCTGAGATTTAAGCATGGCTTTTCAAAAACGTATTTCAGGTTAGCTATAGCATTCCACATTCACCAGATATTTTCCCAACACCGTTTAATTTGTTTAGTTAGACCTTACATAAGAGCCACGTTTACGGAGAGATGCCATGCTTTAAAACACAAGCCATTGGGGACATTAAGAACACGTGTTTCTTTTTTGTCGGATGCGTGGCCACCAATGCTTGGTCCAAACTTCAAATCTCTGTAGATCAAAAGTCCTGCCAATGGAGAAAGCAGAGGAAAGCTGTAGAGGAACGTTAGTTTTGGCAAGTTGAGCAAAGAGAAGTGGGAAGCAAGGAAGCAAAGAAAACACAGAGAGGAAATTCTACCTTGACTCGCTTCACAGAAATGTCATTTAAAAACAACAAACAAGCAGCCAGCAGTGTCTTTCTATCACTGAGAAAATAATTAAAAAGAGCATTCTCAAATGCCTGGCCTCTGCAGGCTGCATGCCTTCCAAAATGCAGGAGGCCAAGGTAGAAAGTTCTGTGGGATTTATTCTCTGGAAGTGAAGAGGGGAGCAGATGCCAGGTTGACTACCCTTGGAGTAGGAATGGCTAGATATCTCCTACTAGGTAAGAAAAACCAGATTCCAGGGATCATGTCTGTATTTGTTACAAAAAAAAAAAATCTTCTTGGGAGGTGTGGAGAATTGGAAACCACAATGACGGGGATTCACTTTCTGGCCTGCTGTGAAGCCGGGGCTCAGTGTTGATCCATGGCCTCTGCTCTCTGCCTGTTGATCAGCTTCCTTCTGGGAGCTCAAAGGAGGAAGGATGAACCCTAAATGCTCTCTCTCTTAAGATAAAAGAAACACATCACTTTCTACAAATGTAGAAACTCTATTGGGTCACACCCTATCCCTGAAACATAACCGTTTATCACAGAAGTGACAGCACATTCAGAACTTCAACAGTTTGGGGCCATTCTGGCATTTTCCAACAGAAAGATCAGAGGTGCCCTGTGATGGCTAATCCTGGTTGTCAACTAGACTCAGCCAAGAAGAGGATCCTCAGCTTCACCTCCAAGAGATTGGCCTGCGGGTGTGTCTCTAGGGATTTTCTTCATTGCTAATTGATAACTGTAAGCTCAGCCCATGGAGAAAGTAACCATCCCTGGGTAGGGGGCCAGGACTGCTTAAGGAAAGCAGCTAACCATGAGGCCAGGAGAAAGCCAGTAGACAGAGTTCCTGTCTTGCATTCCATGTCTTCCCACCAAAAAGAAATGGAACCTGCATGATGAAATAAATCTTTTTCTTCCCCCCGGGTTGCTTGTGTGTTTATCCCAGAAGCAAAATCCTAACTAGAACACACATTGCCTGCATCTTTCCCCAAGCTGCTAGCTTTCATTGAGTTGGGGGGAAAAAAGCCTTATTGGTCATAGGATCATAATTCCATATGCAGCTTGACTAAAGAGTAAGAACCTCGTCTCTTTCTCTCAAACATCTGTGCCCAACAGTAAGAAACACAAAGGAGTAGAGCATTCTGCTCACTTCATGTTTGTTGACCTCAGGATTGGTGTTCTATGTGGGCTGGGTTCTACTCTACCTACGTTCTTACTTCTTTTCACTAGAAGTTATAAGTAAGAGTAAATAATAGAAATTGTGTTTCGTAGCAAAAAGTTCCAAAAATATGTCTTGTTTCAGACAGTTTCAACTCAAATACATATCTTGGCCAGCACCCAAACCAAGAATCAGTACATGTCGAGCATTGACTTGGGAGAAACTGGAATATGACTCATTTCTTCGCATGTTCCATGCTTCCTGCGATTGGTTTGAATATGTTTCGTTTTCATTGAGAAAAATCCAACTTGGGGTCACACACACACATAATCAATAAGAGCCCTGTACTCTATTGGCTGCTTAGCCAGAGACTACATTGAGAAGTGGTCTGTACATTACTAAATGGAAATGGAATATTCACCTACATGCATTCACCCGCATACTGGTGATTGGGCTTGTTTCCAGATGGACTGTCAGATGAAGTTTATTGTGAGCCAAGCTGGAAAAGAACACAGAAAGCAATTATCATGGACAATAAAGACGTCCTCCAACTGAAGAAAAGGTTAGTGTGAATGGACTCTGAGTTCCCACCGAGTTCAGCAGTTTTTATCTTCTGCTGAGACCTGGGTGGTTCACTAAGTCATTCACACAATGCAGATGGAGCTGCATATCCTTGCACACATATGGAGAGGGTAAGGAAAGACCATTCAAAATATAATCAGAGCAGGAGGCTTCTATGTCCTCAGGTTTCAGATTTGAGTTTTTCTCTAGCGAAGAGCTCAACCATTTTGTAGTGAGCTTCTGTGGTGTTGTGTACCTGTGCATGGTAGAGGGAGTGTGGATGTTTAATATAAATATCCCAGGACATAAGCCTTCACTTGAGCAGATGTCCTTTCAAAACAAGTAAAGAGATGTTCACTTTATACACAGTATGCCTTTATAACCTCTGTATTGTAGTGATCTCTAGTCACAAGGACAAAACCAGACCTAATTCTGGGTATTGTATAAATATTCTTAGGAAGAAAATTTCCAGGCGCTCTGACTTTCCCTTCATATCCATCTCCATAGAGACGAGCAAACAGAGCTTTATCTGCATGCCACTGGAGCTGCCTAGGCAAAGATGCTGCTAGCGGCTCCCTTCCTCGGAGAGAGCTCCAGGCGCTCACAGACTTTTGTTTCCAGCCTTCTTGCTCCCTTGAGAGCAGCTTTTCTGATTGAAGCTGGAGAACATCTGTTTGGGGAGAGAGCAGAGATGCTCCTCCACCCGCTCACACCTAGAGCCACACCCAGTCTTCCCAGCAAACTTGGAAAAGGAGCCTATCAGTGTTTTTATTTTGTATATGAGAAAACTGAAGTTGGGAAGACTTGCCTGAGGCTGTTTGCTGTTGAGCCCTTATTCGTGAGCTCAGTGTTTTCTGTTTTCTGCATTCTGCATGGGCATGTGCATTCGCACGAGTGCAAGGTCTGACTTTTTCCAGCTTACAGAGTGGGTAACTGACGTCTTTAGAAAGGACCAATTCTCAGTTAGAAAGACTCTATAAAAGGAATCACATAAATTGCTCAGATCTGGCAAGATTCATCCTTCTTCATGCTATTTCTCATGTGTGCACTTCCAACGAATGTTCCTGACAAGGTGTTCTGACACATTACGAATGTGTGTTTCTTTTACTTACACATGGAGCAGAACTCTCTTTCCTGTTTGGCTGAACATAGGCTACCGAAGCGTCATTGACACGGATATTTCCTTCTGATCCTGCTATTTGGTGGTAAACAGACAGACTTTCAAGCCACTGCTGGATATGAATGAATCCTAGTTTGCTGACATACAACCTTGAGCTCAAGATCCATTAGGACCATTAGCACTGAGACACAAGGTGGAGAAGGTATAGTCCTGTAACTGAAGACAAAGAGTGGGGTGTTTGAGTGTCAGCATTAATGTCTATACAACACTAATACAGAGCTAGCTCACTCTGAGAGTCTCTAGGTAATAAATTGAAAGCCTCTATTCATGGGTCAGACTACACAATAAGTACAGAGGTCTCAAAACTGAGCATATCCGACGTGCATTGCCCCCGTGGGAACTTTTGTTATAAGTGCTCTGTTCCATCAGCACCTATAAGAGCTGCAAAAAAAAAAAAAAAAAAAAGGCTTGGGCTGGTGAGATGGCTCAGTGGTTAAGAGCGCCGACTGCTCTTCCAAAGGTCCCGAGTTCAAATCCCAGCAACCACATGGTGGTTTACAACCATCCATAAAGAAATCTGATGCCCTCTTCTGGAGTATCTGAGGACAACTACAGTGTATTTACATATAATAAATAAATAAATCTAAAAAAAAAAAAAAAAGGCTTACTCCATCTTGCTCTGGGACAGTGACTACAAGCAGATCTTGCCTCCCCTGGTTCACCTTCTTTCCTTGGCACTCTCCCCATTGTTCTTTCCTGTGAGGTGGCCAACTCTCCCACCCCTACCTCTCTAGGGTAGCCTGATGCCCTGTGCTGGGGTCTGGAGAAGATCAGAAAAAGCTTTATTGAGAAGTGTCCTGGGCAGCTCTACTGAGAATTATTTCCACCAAACACTGGAAATAAGACAAATGAGTTCTGTTTGGTTTTTTGAGGCAGGGTTTCTTCTGTGTAGCCCTGGGTGTCCTGGAACTCACTCTGTAAACCAGGCTGGCCTAGCACTCATAGAGATCCACCTGCCTCTGCCTCCTGAGAGCTGGGATTAAAGACATGCACTACCACCACCATCTGGTGCCACCTGAGTTCTAAAACATCAATTTACGAAGGCAAGACGGTGCCCTGATATCTAGGATCACTGGAAAACTAACTCAGCTCAAGCATTGGGCTAAGAGTGTTGTGGATATTGTTCAGTCAGCCCAAGGAACCCTTCGGTTGTAATTGCTCTGAGATAGGATTGGGCTGTGCACATACAAGGGAATATCAAATTTGACTTCTGGTCATTTCCAGACAGCAGATGTTCTGAATTGTATTCTATGGCAATTGTTCTTAACTTATGAGTGGTGACCCCTTTGGTGATTGATAGATTCTTTCAAAGAGGTTTCCTAAGACCATTGGAAAACACAAATATTAACATTATGATCATAACAGTAGCAAGATTGTGGTTATGAAGTAACAACAAAAATAATGTTATGGTTGGGGGTCACCCCATTAAAGGGTCACAGCATTAGGTAGGTCTCTGAGAACCGCCAGTCTACGGGCTAAAGGAGACAAACTATCTGTTTAAAAAAAAAAAAACCTTGCTTGGGAAAGAAGGAAATTGCTCTAGCAGAGGACCCACTTTCAGGTCCCAGCACCCATATATTGTGACTTACAACCGCCTATAAGTCCAGTTCTAAGGGATCCAGTGCCCTCTTCTGGCCTCCTTCAGCACCATCATACATGTGTTACACATAGCACTCATACAGACAGGCATATATATATATATATATATATATATATATATATATACATTTTAAAATCTTTTTAAAAGATGCAACCCACTTAAAAAAAAACTTCCTTATAAAGTGTAGTAAAATGGAAAACTGATCAAATGATTATCAACAAGTGAATGGAAAGACAAAATGTGGTGAATCCATACATGTTGTATAGTTAGCAAAAATAAAATAAGATAAATGCAGTGTATTTTTATGTAGAGAAGCATGGGTTAGTCTTAAAATAATCGTGGCTGAGTGGAGAAGCCAGATGGAAGAGAAACCATATCAATGAAACCGCAGTGGCAGGAAGTGCAGGAGTAGCGGGATGGTAAGGGTGTGATCAGGACAGGGGTAGGGGTGGGGGTGGGTGGGGATGGGTGGGGGGAATAAGGATCACAAAGGGGCTTCAAGAAGCTTCTCAAATCTTCACCCAACCTATTCTTTTAATTTTTCCCATGTGCGGTGGAGCCCTAGTGACTAAATATTCACATATCCTACCTTAAATTTTTTCAAAGATGCTTACTCTTAAAAATAAAGGGCTGTGATAGAAAAAAAAACTGTACCTCACTGAGTTATACTTCCAATATCAAACCTTCAATCACAAGGGCAAAATGGTTTAAATGACACTTTTTGATGGCTTTAAAATATACCAGTTTCTGGATATAACCTCAATATTTCTCAACTCTCTTCCAGAGGGAAGCATGACACTTAGACATGTCTAACATTTGACATAAAATTGTATAGGCAAAACCACACATGATATTAGCCAGGCTCTCTGACTCCAAAGCACAAATCTTTCTACTGTCTTGCAAGTCTTTCCCTTAACTGCCCCTTTGTGCAAGTCTTCAGGCTATTAGCTGGTTTGAATTAAGGCAGACGTGAACTTCAATGGGATAGCTATTTTTATGGGACTCTCTGTAACTCAAATAGGTACCTTGAGGATTACTTTAAATTGGCCTAGTTGGTCTGATGGTCTGTCAAATGGGTCTCACCTTCTCCTTTCCTCTGGATGTAGCTAAATGCTGACATGTAGACGGAGAGGATAGTAGCCTATGGAAACAAGCCAATGTCCCCAGAGTCCTTGGACACTGCCCTGGATTAGCGTGTCCTCTAACCTTCCGTGAACAGCTTAGCCTAAGTTGCTGAGATGTCTTGTAATGGTCCCCGAGGGAAAAAGCACTGCCCCACTGGTGGCCTTGGCCCAGCCCTGGCCATAAAAAGGGATTTCATATCATTAGTGACTTCCCTTTCACAGTTCGTTAGCATGAAATGTCCTGGCAGCTGAAATGACAAAGGAGACCCTCTTCTTACCAGCCAGTTCCTGGGGAGAGACAGAAATCACTCTGTGCTAAAAGCTGCCATGGGGCAGCTGTTATTCTCTGCTTCAATTTGTGGCTCTGGCTCAATAGCAAGCTGAGATGCTGGAAAATGACTGTAGCCCTGGTCATCTGGCTAGCAGATGGCAAGTGGATTAAACTTTGCACGGTAGGTCTAGCAACCAAACTAGAAGGCTCTGGATACCTAGCTTCATTCACATCGCTAGAAGAAGTCTAGGCTACCAAGCAGAGCTACACAGTGAATTATGGCCCAATAACATGTATGCTTGTATGTGTAGACACATTTCATGTATATAGGATGTAAATAAATGTTTTACTCCATGCTTCTTGATTATCATCCAAAGAGAGGTAGGAGATCTATTTGTGTTATCCCCTGAACAAGTTACATTTGAGGTCAGGACTTGAAGTGCCTTCTTTTCAAAGAATTGGTCCACCTGTTAGGTCTTAAGAGATAGGAGTTGAAATCAGTAGATCCCAGAGCCCTCTGATATGTACATTTCTTAAAAAAAAAAAAAAAGCAGAGAGAGCTGTTGACTGGGTCTCTCTAGTTCTTGAGGTGACATCTATAATTTCTTACTATATTGAGAAACACTCATGCTTTGACTTTAACTAAAATTCTTTCTTTCTTTGGGCCTGCTGATTTAACTGCCACCAATAGTCAGAAGTCATTGAAAGTATCAATGGAAAGATGGACATGAAAGCTGGCATGTAGGCTGTTAACTCTGCTGTTTTCTAACAGTAGTGTGGCAAGTTCCTTCTAAGATATCCCACAGTGACCTCTGGCCCAAGTAATTTTGCACTGGTGCAATTCTCTTTCTGAATGTGTGCTAAAGTTGACTTGCTTCTAACAAACATGAGAAAAGATGACAGCATCATGTTTGAATTTCGGTTATTCACAGTCTTTCATATTCATGTACATTTCTCTCATTTAGCTTCCTCTCTGTCTCCCTTATCATTTTGCTTTTACTCTTTCATTTTTTCCCCCTCTGATGACAGGGAAATCAGATACCATGCTGTATAAACTAGTCCAGTGGAGAAAGATATGACCTTGCCAATAAATATACAAATAATCTTGAAAATAGCATTCCCTCTTCCTCCCATATCTGGACTTCAGTCACTCAGTTTTTGATCCATAGAAATTAAGAGACAGTGAGTATTTGTTATTTAAAGCCACTGAGATCTGGAGTCATTTGTTAGTCAGGCAGCAACAAACAACCAACTCAGAGGCAGTAGAATACTAACCAGTGTATGGATGAGCCAACTGCTTACAAAACTAAGTGGCCAGAAAACTTGAGTTATAAATAAATCCTGGGTTTGAGGAGGAGTTTTTCTAAGTTTAAACAGTGGAGTCACCATGTGTAAATCACTGTGCATGCAGAGATTCCTCACACACACTTCTACCATTCCACAGGATGGTTTGAAGATGGTCCTGTCAGATTACTATTAAAAATGCTGAGGTCAGAACCCCACCCTAGACATACTAGAATAGCACTTCTTGTGGGAACTGGATCTGAATTTTTAGAAAATCAGCCTGGTAATTTTGCCACTTAGTTCAATTTAGAAGCTTCCGGGAAAACAAATAACCTTTTCAGGTTATATTCTTTTTCTTTTCTTTATGGATTCTTTAGGGGTTCCATGTGTAGTACAAGCTGCTCGATCTGAAAACTGAGTCCCAGAATGCGTTTATCATATTTGCGTACACTAAATGTTGAGAGACCATCAACGTCTTGCAGGACAAGAGATGTTAAGTGATATCCAAAGGCTTACTTACACTCTCACATTTATCAACATAGTAATGGGATCTAGAATAATTCCACAAATGGTTTGTTTTTCTAAATATTTAAACACCCAGCAATATGTTGCTGAAACCAAATGTTGCCACACACTGTGGTATGAGGAAGAAAACTTCGGGACCAGTATCAGAAGCACAGGGCTTGGGTACTAACTATTTTCCTGAGGTTTCTGGTTCAGGACCAGTATCAGAAGCACAGGGCTTGGGTACTAACTATTTTCCTGAGTATCAGAAGCACAGGGCTTGGGTACTAACTATTTTCCTGAGTATCAGAAGCACAGGGCTTGGGTACTTACTATTTTCCTGAGTATCAGAAGCACAGGGCTTGGGTACTAACTATTTTCCTGAGTATCAGAAGCACAGGGCTTGGGTACTAACTATTTTCCTGAGTATCAGAAGCACAGGGCTTGGGTACTATTTTCCTGAGTATCAGAAGCACAGGGCTTGGGTACTTACTATTTTCCTGAGTATCAGAAGCACAGGGCTTGGGTACTTACTATTTTCCTGAGTATCAGAAGCACAGGGCTTGGGTACTTACTATTTTCCTGAGTATCAGAAGCACAGGGCTTGGGTACTTACTATTTTCCTGAGTATCAGAAGCACAGGGCTTGGGTACTTACTATTTTCCTGAGTATCAGAAGCACAGGGCTTGGGTACTATTTTCCTGAGTATCAGAAGCACAGGGCTTGGGTACTATTTTCCTGAGTATCAGAAGCACAGGGCTTGGGTACTTACTATTTTCCTCAGTATCAGAAGCACAGGGCTTGGGTACTTACTATTTTCCTGAGTATCAGAAGCACAGTGCTTGGGTACTTACTATTTTCCTGAGGTTTCTGGTTATGTTCTATTTCCATCCAGTGTAGTTTGACTAGATTTATGCATGTTTATGTGACTGGACCATGCTCTTATGCAGAATAATACTTTTTGATTTTTCTATCATAAAGAACAGTATAAGAATCACAACTGTAAATAAAATTTGCCTTCATTTCATATTAATTTCTTAGAAGGAAATCTAAGAAATAAAATGACTTTACCCAGGGATGTGAACTTCCAAGGGCCTAATGTACACTGAAAATTGCTCTTCAGAAAAATACAGTGTATCTTCCCCAGCAGAGAGAAAATTCCCATCACAAGAGAACCTTGTCAATTTTGCCAATGTAAGACAAATTTTGAGGTCTTGCTTATTTGATGGTCTCCACAATATTTTCTACTTTAGAGGTCAAAATATACTTTTCTTGGCTTGACTTTATCATTCTAGTGAGATCAAATGCTCATAACACAATTAGTACTGAGACTCTTTTCACTGGAAAATGAGAATAAAAACTTTTCTACATTGTGGAGATATTGGGAATCCTTATGAAGCAATTATGAATGCTTCTTTTATGAATTCAATCACATTATATATTTAGAGACATGACTCTTATGATCTCAACTTAGCTTGCAGATATTTTATATATAGCTAAATCGGCCTCTCATGGGGCTGTGGGAGCAAAGGCAGCTCACCCCTGCCTTCCTTCATCCCACACATGTTACATAACCAGAATTCAGTAGCATTGTGAGCTGTAGTGAAGGGATGCTCAAATGAGAGATGCACCATACCATCTGTATGGGTCTCTCTGCATCTCATCCTCACGAATGTTGGATGTTGGGGATGAGGTGATATGGTCAATCATATTTCAGTTTAGGACTTCAGTCATTCAATAGCCACTTCCTTCGTCTTTATCAGCCATACTCCTGGGTTGTTGCTCAACTCTAGGGTGCAGTAGCAGCCATAAGCTTTCTTACAACAAAGGGCTAAGACTCACTCCTTTCCCCTAGTAATAGGTCTGTCTATGTAGAAACTGCCTGATTTCAACACAAGGAAAGAGGGCAAGCACCACAGGAGAGCCATCATCGCCAGCATTCTGCACTAAGTGGATGGCTTGCATATATTGTTCACTTAACGTGATCATCTCCCTTGTTTGAAAAAGAAGAGAAATAGAGGCAAAACTCATGATACAGGTTCAAAAATATGCAGAAAATCTTTCAACAAATTCAATGTAAAACATTCAAGATGTTTAAAAGTGTGTGGTTTTTTTTTTCAAGGGAAAAATATGGTGGATTTAAATGTAATCCATATCTGTCAAACTAAACTTCTCTGTCAGAAGCCTGGAATGGCTGAAACTATTCTTGTTTTCCTAGAATTCTCTCTCTCTCTCTCTCTCTCTCTCTCTCTCTCTCTCTCTCTCTCTCTCTCTCTCTCTCTCTCTGTCTCTGTGTATGAGTCTGTCTGTCTGTCTCTCTCTTTGTGTGTGTCTCCCTGTCCCTGTCTCTGTGTCTATCTGTCTCCCTCCTCTCTCTCTCTCTCTCTCTCTCTCTCTCTCTCTCTCTCTCTCTCTGTGTGTGTGTGTGTGTGTCTGACATCTGTCTCTCTCTTTTTGTCTCTCTGTCGCTCTCTGCTTCTCTGTCTCTGTGTGTATATGTGTATGTGTGTATGTCTCTGTCTCTTTCTGTGTATGTGTGTCTCTCTGTCTCTGCTCTGACTCTCTCTCTCTCTGTCTCTCTCTCTGTTACTTTCTCCCCCTCATTTTCTCCTCCTCCTCCTCCTCCTCCTCCTCCTCCTCTTCTTCTTCTTCTTCTTCTTCTTCTTCTTCTCTCTCTCTCTCTCTCTCTCTCTCTCTCTCTCTCTCTCTCTCTCTCTCTCTCTCTCTCTCTCTTGTGTGAGTGTGTATGTGTGTGTATGTGTGTATACCTGGCAGCTACAATGAAATAAAAATTGTAAAAGTAGAATCTGTCCTTTCTTATTTATAATTAAAAATATTTTAAAAGTATTTGGGGACCCCTTGTGCTGGTGTCTATAAACCCACAGCAAGGAATGTTGCTTGAGTAGCTCTAAACAGAGCATTCTTTTTTCTTCTAAATTTATGGAAGAACTTTAAAGGCATTTTGTGTACAAGCTGTAATTATGCAGTCTGTGCTTTAACTCATTGGGAATTTGGGCTGAGTATGGACTACATAGTTATACATTCAAGGTTCAATTTGCTTTGGTATATTTTTCCCAAAGATTACCTCATTTTTTATATGGTATCATAGTGTCTCTATAAACTTGCCATTTTATCACCAACATCTGAAATCTCATGCAATGAGTAGTGGCCACTTGTGGGGGTTGGGTGAAAGTGTCAGCTCTTGCATCACTTTCATTGACTATGATCTTTTTGTTGGGGGAGTTCAAGTTTTTACAGCCTGCTCTTTTCCAGAGTTATGCAACAAGACTCACAAAGTCTCTGGACATGAGGCTCTCTACCATACTCACCAGAGAACCTTGAAGAGACTCTCCCTTGGGCCATCATGGATGCTTTCTGCAGCTTCCATTAGGATAGGACTGGCTTCCCACTTTACATTGTCCCCTAGCTCATGGATGCTCTAAAATGTCCATGACTACTTTAAATGGAAAGCAATGAATCACAGAAAAGAAAAGAAAATTACTAGGGGCTGTAGCAATCTGGGATTGACCATTTTGGATCTTTATTGTATATCCCTATACAATAAGACAAAATCCTCTGAGGTTGAACTTAAGTAAAGTCTTATATGCTTCATCAACATTCTCGTTGCTTTAAGTTCTCGACCCAGTGCAGAGCACAGTGTCTTGGGCTTTGTTGTTTTTTTTTAAACCACATTATCACAAGAAATATTAATAATATTCAATTACAACTATCATGTATCAGAACTTAGCAGATTAAAAACTAACAGAGCAGTGATTGCGGTGACACTCTGAAATGCCATCTGAGTGGGGTAGCTGTCACTGTGGCACATCATAGGCTGAGACTGGGTCTGTCAGGTCAGTTGACTTGCCCTAGCACTTAGCAAGGGATGGCTTGTTGCAGATCCCAGAGTCCCTGTTCCTTACCACCATAAGTGCAGTAAATGGCTTAGAGGTTAAGTGTTCATAAGACTGCATTCAGCTTTCCTTCTTTCCTGTCAAATAGTGAGAGAAAGACGTGATCAACCTGTCAGGAAATATGCTGCACATAAGGTTGGCACTTCTGTGTATAATCTTCCATCTTCCTTCCCTACAACTAACTCGAATGGGCAGACAAAAGAGACAGGAATCAAAACAACATTTTTTTCCCCAATATGTCCCAATGGAAGGTTCCATGGAAGCTTGTGAAGTAGATGGTCCAAAGTAAACATCAAGAAATTTGATTTTAAAGATTAAACAGCAGATGCAACTAAACAACACTGAGAAGCTAGGATAGAAGCTTCCAGAAGTTTAGATTTGTTCATCCACAAGCCTGAGCAGCCAGGGTTTCTCCAAGCAAGCCTGTTCCACAGGGAAGTGAATACTTGGGAAACCAGGAAGAGAGGCAGGAATGGAGAGTTCTAATACCCCAACGACTGCAGCAAATTTACTTCGCTTGTTTGACTGCTCAGCTGATCATCCTGCAGGAGCCAGCTCGTCTCCCTTTGAATTACAAAGCTTAGGATTCAGTTCACTTCTGGGACAGTTCTCTCACATTCATAAACATCCCCTTCAGTTGATAAATAGGTAGGTAGTTAAACTTCCTACCGAAAAAGTATATTTATACCTATAGACTGGTGCAGCTCTAAGGCTTAGTCAGAGAAACCTCTTTTGGCAGTGGGCAATGGTTAAAGCATTGTTAAAGTATAAGACTCAAATGGTGCATCTCTATCACCCATTCTGTGACCCAGGGAACATCGCAGAAGAAGATGTAGTAGCACTATAAGAGCCCGAGGATAGTGTGTAGTTTTATAAAATGTTATCCTCTAGATATGACGTCACCAATGTGATTGAAAACACACTGCAGCTGTGACCATCTGCATAGAACCTGAACTCATGACAAAGGACTGAAAGTCAGGGGGAACTGGTTGGGAAGAAAAAGGAGTCAATGGGAGTTGGAGGGAGACAAGAGAAGGCAATTGGGGCAAAAGTACAATCAAAACAATATTGTTTACCAGGAAGAAACTGTCGAAATGAACCTAGTTTTTTTTAAAAGCCTGGGTTCTAGCTTGATGTTGACTTAAGTACACATGATATGCATGTGCCTTCCAAATCCACTTGCCCCATAAGCATCAGCTGTTAAACAAATGAGCTGTGATTAAGTCATTTGATGATGATGATGATGGTGATAGCCCTGCCACATGCTGCCTTCTTCTGTGGACATTAACAGTTGGAGCACTCTGTAACAAAATCAAACCCAGCCTTGAAGAATGTTCACGCTAAATCCGAGGACTGTTGGCCATACAAGAGATCTCAGGCTTGTTCTGGTTCCTGATGTCTGCCTTGGGTCCCTTACTGTGCGCCATTGAGCATCCGTTTCTCAGAGTCTTGATGAAGAAGTGGGGAATTCATTCTCAGAATGGCGTCTATGCAATTCAGGGCAAAGACATGAAAGCAGAGCGAGGGTGTTTTAGTGCAGCCCCCTGGGTACCACACACCTCCACAGTTCCTAACACGCTCTTACTGACCCACCAGTTAATATCTCTCAGCAAACAAGCAGGAATCCTTCCAGAAGGCAGGCAGACTGAGGGCCAAGGATTAAGAAGGCATGCAAGCAGATACACTGTTAAAAGTCCCAGGGCACAAGCATCAAGAAGTTATCCTTCTCCAACAGCAGTCCGTGTGAGGGACATTTCCCTGTCTCTGCTTCCTGTTCTCCTGCTGCGCAAGGACTGCTGCTGAATTGCTCAGACCACTGGAAATAGTGTTTAGAAACCAATGAAAATCTAAGCGCTGCCCATGTTGTGGAGAAACGCTTGCATAGCTCACAGTCAGTCCTAGGTCCTGCTCTGAGACAGTCTTGAAGTAGAGCTATTTCATCTTTACAGAAATCCTGGAAGATTTTTCCTGAAAGTTTTGATTCATGGAACCTGGGTCAAGGCCTAAGTCTCCCAGGTAATAAGTAGTCTCCTGTCTTTAGCTCAACTAATTATGACCTCTGACAAAAGTTTCATCTCTCAAAATTCTATTGTTCAGAAGCAAAAGGTCAAGATATCCACACAGTCATGTTTCCTTTCTAAGGCCAGGAGAAAAAAATCCTTCCTTGTCCATCCTGGCACCTGGTGGCCCTGGGCATTCCTTGCCCATCCTAGTGCCTGGTGGCCCTGGGCATTCCTTGCTTATCCTGGTACCTGGTGGCCCTGGGCATTCTTTGTCCATCCTAGTGTCTGGTGGTCCTGGGCATTCCTTGCCCATCCTAGTGTCTGGTTGTCCTGGGCATTCCTTGCCTATCCTGGCACCTGGTGACCCTGGACATTCCTTGGGCTGTAGCAGCATTACTCTGATCTCTGTCTCCTCCTCCTCCTCCTCCACACACTTTCATTCCTGTGTCTAGACCTCTCCTTATGTCTCTCACAAGAGCAGGGGTCCCCAGATCCAGGACCTGCCTTAGTAATCCAAGATGATATCATCTCAGATCTCAGCTTTACATGACTATACCTGCAGACTCCTTCTCAAGTTGCAGGGATTAGGAGGCACAGGTAACTTTGGGTGCCACAATTCCACCATCCCTTACATCTTAGCAGATAGGATCTAACTCAAGCAGCCCATCTCCAATGCATTAAGCAATTACATGGACAACTGTGTTGCCCTGCAGCCTCTAAATTATGTATTTCACAAATCGGCACAGACCTGGAGGGCTCTTTTATTTTTCCTGTGCTGACAATGTATTCATGTTCTACAAAAGCTGCACATAAAGTTTAGACTGTCCCCAATATCCCCCATCAGAGGAGAATACAACAACA